>NW_012101876.1:87237-94140 GCF_000951045.1 Mandrillus leucophaeus | reverse complement strand
AGCCAGGATGGTCTCGATCTCCTGACCTCGTGATCCGCCCACCTCGGCCTCCCAAAGTGCTGGGATTACAGGCGTGAGCCACCACACCTGGCCCACACTCACTCTTAAACTGTTAGCCCTTGCTTGCTGCTTTTATAAATCCTGGGTAATTAAGTTAACTAATCACTTCCACATTCTTTTTGTAGCTAAAGACGTCTCTATTACACAGTGTTAGCTAATGAGAAATGGCAGAAATGTTCTGAGAGGCAAGGAGTTTTTTCCAAGGAAGTTTTAAGTTTTCGTAATAAAAAGAGCTGGTTTCAGCCAGAACTACCTGCTCCTCACTTCTGATAGCAAGCCAAAGAAGTACTGGATGGAACTTCAGCAGCCATCTTGCAACCATGAGGAAAAGGTCAAGACAAACAGAAATAGACTGATATGGTTGCGCTTTTGAATTTATATCTGCAACTAACCACCCCATGACCGCTTATTTTAGAGAAGAACCCTGTTTGTTTAAGCCCCTCTTACCCACTTTAAGGCAAGTATTCTGTTACTAGCAGACAAGCAGAATTCTAGTTAATATAAGGCACTTATGTAGATATTCAGGCACATACCTATGCCTGTAAAGTAAGGGTTATAACAGAGGCATACGCGAGTTACTATAGGGACACGTACAAAATGAGTACTTAAGTTGATTAGAAAATTCAAAGGTTTCACTGGAAGTGATGTTAAAGATAATCTTTGAGTCATGAGTTCAACTGGTGAGGAAAGTTAGCAAGTATGAGATAGTCATTTGAAATAAGGGTGACAGCGTTAAAGAGATGGAGGCCTGAAAGAAGACATCATGTTCTGGGAATTGTACATAATTGAGCAAGTGTCAAACATAAAATGATAGAGGAGTTAATTTGCTATGTACATAAAAAATAAGGCTGGAGGGCTATGTAGAGGCCAGTTCTTGAATGGCTTTAATTGACAGGTGATATACTATTGCTCTGTCCTCAAAGATACAAAGATTTTAAGGAAGGAGTACATGATTAATTTATATTATAGAAAAACACAATGCTGGCTGCAGTATAAAGGATGAATTCAAGAAGAATGGTTTGTGGCAGGAAGACCAGTTAAGAAAAATAGTTATAGTAAGAAATAATAAGTATATCGATTAAAAGAGTAACAGCAGAACATGGAAAAAGGACAGATTCTACAGATTTTATGAAGTTAGAGGTAACAGAAACTAGTGATAGATTATGTATTTTAATGTAAGAAGAGGATAATCAAGATTGGTTCCCAGATTGTATTTTGGGCTAGTGGCAAATCACGGATGAAAAATAGGGAGCAAAGGAAAAGGATGTGCTGGAGTGAAGGCAACAAAGACATATGTGAGGTGTTTTTTGTTTGTTTATTTGTTTTCTATTCAAGATTCTTTATTAGCTGTAGAATTTACGAAATGGGCTCATGGTTCTTTCCTCTCAGAAAACCTCCCTGATATGCCAGGGTCAATCTGGATCCTCCATCAAGCAGACACCAAGACAGAAGTAGACACTGAAGAAAGAGCATGTGAAGGATAAAGGTAGGCAGAGGGGCAGGAAGAGTTTTCAGACTGTGATCCAGAGTTGACACCTGGGAAGGAGAGGGAAGGAACAGTGTGTAGGAAGAATGGTGCACTACTGAGAAAGTCTTTGTCAAGCTAATGAGGAATCCTGGCACAGAGATTACCTATTAGAAGAGCCCCACACAGGATAGAAAGGGCTGAGCTTTACTATTGGCACGTTTGGCCATCGACTGGCATGGACAGTGTGGCAGATTTGAAGATGTGGCAGCTGAAGACTGTCATTAGCAACACTTCTCCCACCAGGTTCTCTTGACATGAGATCCAAACAGTGTACCTCCATTGCTACCAAATGTCAGTTCTTGAATATTACAGAGTTCCTTTTCTTTGAGGGCAAGGGTTGGATTGTATTTTACCACCTCTTTAAAATTAGGATGGCCATATGACTTATTTTGGTCATTAAGTTGTAAGTGGAAGTTTGATAAAACAGCATATGCTTTGCCAGATTATCTTTTTCTCTTCAAAGAAAATACCTTTTGAGCAGAACTTCCATCAATCTGGGCCCCAATAATGAGCAGGCTCTTGCCAACTCAGGTAGGACATGTAGACTGAGCAAGAAATAGCATTATTGTAATAAACCATTGAGATATGATATTTTTTCACTGAGGCATAACCTAGATTACTCTGACTGAAACCATAGCTTTGGAGACTGTGCTGGAGTATTTTAGTTTCTACATACACTGCGAAGTAGGCAGTGACCATTGGGGAACAGGAGGCAGTGAACGCTGGAGAGCAGGAGGCAGAGGCATATCACTAGAAACCAGCTTGGTTGGATATTAGAGCAGAACAACTTGAAAGCATTAGTCAAAGAAATGAACTAGCTTGATTTTCCTTCTGAGCTTCTAAAGTCATTCATATTTGGAAGGAAAAGCTCACAAATCATAGGCTGTAACAAATTATTGATACAGAAATGTGTTCTAACAGGACCATACATTGTAATAGTTGGTCAACAATATTTATTGTGGATAAACAACTTGTATTAGATATGTTAGGATACAAAAAAAGAGAACGATGATTATTATCATCTGTTTTATTGTATGCCACATATTATGAGATTCGAAGGCTTTCACAAATATTTTCTTCTACTCAGTGGAGGAAGTAGGGAAAATATTATTATTCCAGTTTCACAGTTAAGGAAATGGACAGTCACAAAGTTTAAATGACAAAGGGGATAAGTGGTTGAAACAAAATTGGAACTCAATACATCTGAGTAGATGCCTGTAAATTAAAATATTTCCTTCTTATGAAGGCTAAAATTCTTGCTGCCAGAAAAAGTTTAAGAATATTTTCAGTGCCTACAGTCAAATACATATGCATCAATAAGGTATTTGCAGCTATTTTGTGTCATGGTATTGGATGAATGCTATAATTAGAAAATACACATGAAGTGGACCTAAAACCATCACACTAATACGGAGAGCCCTGAAACTCTTTCCAGTTCCATTCAGTCTGAGAAGACAACATCAAATGCTAATGAGTCAGTCTTAGAGAAAATAATAATAAAAATTGCTTTATCTGTAGCTTATAACTCTTAAGTGAATTTAATGTGTATTTTCTCTTTTGTGTATTATACTTTCCCTATAAGGAATTATAGAGTTGAACCCAGATCTTGTACTCATAAATCTCAAATGCTTACGGAGACATAAAGAATAGGTAAAAATGGATTTTTAATCACATTAAGGAATGCTACTATGATGTAATTTCCTTTGAAACTCAAAATACTAACAAATTGATGGGAAGATTTTAAAACATGGCTCCATTTTATCTGATACTTGTTCCATCTAAAGGTTGGACTTTTCACCCTTTCTGATTAACCTGGGTTCTGCGCCTGCTTTCAATCTGGCTGTTTCTACATCAGGCCTTAAGAAACTGGCAGTTCCCACTTCCTGTCTTTTCAGACACTCTCAAAACCACCATGCTGTGAGGAAGCCCAAGTAGTTCCTGGAGAGATCCACACCAATAACTGAAGTCCCAAGGCTCTAGCACTGGCTGAGCTCCCAGCTGACGGCCAGCACCAAATTTCCATCACTTCGAGTGAACTATCTTACAAGTGTATTTTCCAGTTCCCGGTTAAGTGTACTCAGAAATAACCTGCCACATTGATCCCTGTAAAAATTGGAGATCTGAAAGCAAAATACAATATTGTCATTTTAAGTCAATAGGGTTTGGGGTGGTTTATTATATAAGTGAACTTTGCCTAGGTTGGTTTTACCTAAAGAGGCCTTCTGTAGTACATAATAGAGTACCTTGGTCTGGATATAGGGATTTTGTGCCTTCCTTTAC
Organism: Mandrillus leucophaeus; assembly: GCF_000951045.1. NCBI lineage: Eukaryota > Metazoa > Chordata > Mammalia > Primates > Cercopithecidae > Mandrillus > Mandrillus leucophaeus. The sequence continues at coordinate 90,272 of NW_012101876.1, read as the reverse complement.
ATTTTAAAGTCAAATAAAATGATATTTTCTGTGAACATGATTTTTTTTTTTTTTTTTTTGAGACAGAGTCTTGCTGTGTTGCCCAGGCTGGAGTGCAGTGGCACGATCTCAGCTCACTGCAAGCTCCACCTCCCGGGTTCACGCCATTCTCCTGCCTCAGCCTCCTGAGTAGCTGGGACTACAGGAGCCCACAATCACGCCCAGCTAATTTTTAGTATTTTTAGTAGAGGCAGAGTTTCACAGTGTTAGCCAGGATGGTCTCGATCTCCTGACCTCATGATCCGCCTGCCTCGGCCTCCCAAAGTGCTGGGATTACAGGCGTGAGCCACCGTGCCCGGCCAAGAATTTTTTTATTATTAGGATACATGTGCACAATGTGCAGGTTTGTTACATCGGTATACATGTGCCATGTTGGGTTGCTGCACCCATCGACATTAGGTATTTCTCCTAATGCTATCCCTCCAAAGCCCCAAAAATATTGATATTAAAAACATCAATTTTTTAATGAGGGCATTAAGTTTACTCTATTATGTGGTTATCCCATATTCTTGTAGCATTGTCTGGTTTAGGCCATAGAGAAAGATCACATCCCTGTAGTGGAGAAGGAATCTGCAATAAAATGAGTTGGGTTTTTTTTGTGTCAATAAGTGGGGACAGTGGGAAAATTTCCTCTAAGGAAAGCCCATGAGATTTGGTGATTTGGGGCAGATGACAGTGAAAACTCTAGACTCCCATGGTGCTTCTTTCATGGCCTTTGATTTCTCGGTGGCAAAACATGTTTAAAGGGATTTAATATACTTAAACTTGGATGGAGGTCATGTTCTAATGGCGCAATTTAGTCTCATCGATGCCACAAACCCTTAAGATGAACATTAGGTTTTCGGGCCAGAGCTTAAAAAGGGCCTGGAACTCAAGACCAGAGTGGTGATGGCAGTCTTCATTAAGAAAGACTTCTTGGTGGACAAAGGATATAAGAGATAGTGAGGTCCATCTACTGCAGTTCAGTAGGATACAGGACTTGAATTTGAATTTAGGGCAGGGATCTTGCCATGCCTAGCATAGTTTCTGACACATAATAGGTGTTGGAGGGGAGACAGTGAATGATAAATGCCGGGCTCCTTTTGCCATGAAACTGGGGCTTTCTTTTGGGTTGTCATTTTTAATCCCCTCTGTGGCTTGCTTCCTGCAGTTATTTCATACATTAGGCAACATAGACCAGGACCACGAGGAAACAATTTTTACACACACGGCCCTACAGTGCAAACTGTATGAACCCGAGTCATGGCTCACAACTAATACATTTCATCCTGAACTTCGAGCCAATTCACGGGTGGCGTTTATCTCCGTTTTACATCGGCAGCAACAGCCTGAATTTTCTGGGACACGATGCGCCACCCAAACACCAGGGACTCCCTCATCTTTTTCTCCCCAGCTCCGCCCAAGACGGAGCCACATAGCCACCCGCAGTTGCGATCTGCTCGCCGCGTGGGGGACTTCACCCGCGTGAGCTCGGTTTCCGAAAAGCGAAGCTGGGTTGGGACACAAGGATTGAGGGGAGGACAGGGATGGACCTGCGGCAGAAACAGGGTCCAGCTGGGCGAGGAACCCCACGTTGATGGCTCCTCTTCTGGGATGGCCGTCCCGCGCCGCCCACTCCGGAATCCCCTCCCCTCCCCGGCACGCCCCCGCCCAGCTAGCCCAGAGCCTCTGCCGGATCTTCTCGAATTTCAACACAAAGGGAATCCTCGGCCGCAGGAAGTGCATCACGAGAAAGGGGGCCTGGGGGCGGGGAGAGGGGGATGCCGCCTCTCTCTCTCCACCCCCTCCCTCACGGAGCCCAGGGCAGACGTGATGAAACCCGCGGAGTCCCCCCCCGAAGCCCCAACGGCCGAGGGAATTTGAAACAAGAAACCCCCTTACCCACAGTAAAGGGAGGTGGAAGCTCGGTCCCTCCTCCTGTCACGCTCGAGTCCCTGGAGATCAGAGCTGCCCTCTCCGCGGCTCTGACACCTGTTTGCTCTCCCCCTCCTTTCCTTCCGGGTGCACTAGCACCTGGGCTTACGTTTGTTTTTCTACCCTGGGGCTCTCAACTTCCCTTCCACACCCCGCCTCCCTTAGCAGAGTTTTCTGTAAAGTTCAGGCTCGGGGTGTCCTCTTGCACTCCCCACAGGGCTGTGCCGCAGGCTTGGGCGACTTTCCTCGCAGAACGTCGGCGGAGAGGGAGTCCCTGCGGGGGCCAGGGGAGAGGACTGGGAGAGACCACTTTGGTTTTCTGAGACGCCTTCAGTTCCTGGCCGACCGCCAGGCTTTCTTCTTGGAGGTGTCAGTCTTGGGGAGTGGGGCCTGGGGAAAAGGGGGACAGGGTAGGGGATTTGTGTTTGAAACTATTTTTGGAAGGCAGCCTTACTGTTTTTACTTACGTGGTATTTTGCAAATTAATAAAAATAGCAAACTTTTCTAGAAATGCTTTATTCACATTTTACCGGAGATTGTGAAACCATCCATTGTTCGTTTAAAAGGCTATTTTTTTTTAAAGTTTGGGATGACTTGGGGAGGCCAATGGCAATTAGGGGAGAAGGGCTGAAGCACCCCTTTTTGGAGCTCGGGGCCAGTTTCCTGGACTAAAAGACCCTAGTGACTGGGCATGGGCCTCACAACTAACTCGGGTTGCCCTGCCCCTGTCGCGTGGGCTCTCAATGGCAGGTGCTCCGGAAGGGGGCCACCTCCCCGTGGGGCTCCTGGCTGCCTCTGCTCCCTTGGACACCACTGGGGGGCCTCCCCCTCCTAAGTTGTAGGCCGAGGCCGGATACCTGCTCCGACCTGTCTCCTCCCTTTCTCCAATACCACACCCACGGGACTCCAGTCTCCCCGGGGGTGGGACGGAGACGGAACAAAGGGGTCTTTGTTCACTGGCTCCCGGGGGGTGGGAGTTGCGCTCGCTCTCATTTCCTGGCGCCCCTTGGAGACCGGGAGGCTCAGCGCCTCTCCCAGCTCTCAGCGCCGCCCTCCCAGACCCCAGAGACGTCGGTCAGGGC
>NW_012101876.1:37850-87157 GCF_000951045.1 Mandrillus leucophaeus | reverse complement strand
CGGGCTGAGCCTGGAGGTGCGGGGCGGGCTCGGGGAGCGCTCTCGGGGCTGCTCTTGCCACAGCCAGGGCGGCTGGAACTCTCTCCTTCTCTCCCTCCATCCTTCCACTTCCCCTGGTCGGCCCCGCCGTCAGGCCGGGTCCCCCTTCCCTGCCGTCATCAGGTTCCCCTTCTCCCTTCTTGGCACTTTCCTTTCGAACCATCCTTCTGGACAAACTTTGATGGAGAATTTCACACCACGCTGGAAAAATGCCGGTTATGAAAGGATTACTGGCGCCGCAAAACACCTTCCTGGACACCATCGCCACCCGTTTTGACGGAACACGTAAGTCTTACACTTGGACGAGTGGTATGTCATTTTCTGAGACTGATTTTTCTCGTACACATTACTTTTGCTCCCACCTTCCCTTCTGCACCAGCAGAGTGAATTTTCTTCTGTTCTTGCCAAGGTATCTTTTGTGGGGAGAAATTTGTCCCCTCATGGTTTGGTGTAGTATTAACACTTTGTATTGGTGTAATAGTTGGCTCTCTTGAGTTCTTGGGTTTGTAAGAACTGAAACGTAGCCTGAGGAAAGACCGACGCCCGTATTCACTATGGGACCTGCATTTTGGTGTATCTTTAGGGAATTGGTTGCAATTTTCTGAGGTGAAAATGGGAATATCGGTGTACCTTACCTTTCTAGAGTTTCAAGTCTCCCTAGATTGAAAGGAGAGCTTGGCGTGCTCTTTTTTGGAGCCTCATTCCGTGATATCTTTCGGATAGGTATGATTTACTGAGTTTAAGAAATGCAGGATTGCCAAGTGTAAGCTTACTGTAGAATTTTAAGTGTTGTGAGTTTGTCAGAACCTTGATTCCTGCTTTTGAGCTAAAATAGCGTCTCTCTTAATCCTGAAATGAGCCTAACACTCAAGCAGAGGCTGTTCAGGAAGGGCATGAATAATGACTGATTTGGTGATAAGAGAAAGTTTTCAGTTTTTTTGAGGTCGAATATTATTGGACATTTAGCTCATTTAAGCTACAGTAGGAAAAAAATACATAGGATGTTGTGTGGTTGCTAGCAGACGGTTCAGTATCATCTGCAAGTTGTTCTCTTTCAGGACCACGGTCAGGTCCCCACTCCTTCTCAGGCTTCTCAAGCTCTCTACTTGACCCTGTGGATCTTCCCAGCTGGCTTTAACCCTGTAATTAGGAGTCTGCACTACCAAACCTAACAAATACTCTCAGTTGGTTTCACTACGAATATCCTCATCTTTTTTCTAGCTTATCCTGCCTCTGTGCACTGTCTTCAATTTTTCTGTTATTTGAGACTCAGAGAAACTCATTTATCCTAAAGTCCTTCTTAGTGGTTCCAGTGTCATTGTTTTTACTCTGTATATTTCTTGGAGCTGATATGGGAGAGTAATGCTAATTTCATTTCCTCTCCAGTAGTCTAAATACACAATCTTATCTTTGGGTGGGAACCAAGTCTTGGACTTTTATTTTTCAGAGATAGTTGGAAAAGTTTACATGAGAGAGAAATGAATCACTTACTTTAATTTTGTTCAGTTTTTATTTTTGACATCTAGCCTAATCATGGTAGCTGGTGTGGATATTTGGTCACTTCTTAAGTGTTTTATCTTTACATCTAGCCATTCTTTCTTTCCCCTTTTATATTCTAAATGTGTTAGATGTTATGTATGAGGTGTAATGTTGTTACCTATGTCTTTTTTAGATGATAGTAATTAATGTTGTAGGAAAACTTCAAGTCCCTGCCATTGCCACTACCACGCCACTGAAGCTCCACACAAAATCACCACTGCTGTATTTCACCCTGCATGATTGTGGGTACTACTATTCATTACCTGAGCTACTGATCAGTTTCATGTGGATGTTTTTTCTTGAAGTTGAACATCCAAAACTAAAAGGCTGTAGACATTGACCCTGAATGTGTCTATTGAAAATGAGGTAATTGGCAAATGGTAATTGTTTATCTCATTGCCATTTAAAGTTGAATGAAGTGTAATGTGTAGTGAATCATCCCAGCACAGTAATTCCCCCGTGGGAATTACTATAGTGTTACATTCAGATATCAGTTGCAAATGAGAGGGGCTTTAAATGATCAGCATGGAAATATCTTGGCCTCTAACTCTGACTATAGTGATATGCATGATAAGCAGGAGGGCATGTAGGGAGAGATGGATGTACTTGTGAATAGTTCTTTTTCTGTGTTGGCTACACATTAATGTTAATAAGATAGGTTAGATACTTTAAATCCTTATTTTAGAAGACCATCCTGACATACCTGTATTTAGTATAGTAAGAATCAAAAAGTCTTTTGGAGACCATACTTGGTCTGTGCTCCACAGCGTCTGGGGGATTCCTGGAGGGAACCAGTTTGCATGAAATCTGACAATCAGAGAAACAAATTTGAAGGTGATAAGTAATGTAAAGGTTGACTTTGGCAAGATTTGTTTACAACATTTGGTGAACACCTTTCCTCCCAAGAAACCCCACTCAATTCAAGAGGGTTTTCTTTTCTCATTTTCTTTTCCTTTCTTTTTTTTTTTCTTTTTGAATTTCAGGATGACTTGAATAATCTGAAACTTAAAATACCTTAAACAAAATTTTAGCCACAAATTTTGGTACATTAGAATCATGGGCATACCATTTTCCCAGCTAGCTATTTACTTTATCTTCTTATGCCATCATTTCTTGTTGATACAGTTTTGTAATTACTGTCTCTGAAACTATTTTCCTATGATAATCCTTCCTACTCTTGATTTTTATAGCTGGTGTCATTTATTTTCTTTTGCAGAGTAAAACTATTTACAAATTTTAAATTTACAAAATTGCAACCTACTCAAAAACTGCTGGAAAATGAATAATGTTAATTATACTCAATATGTAATATGCTGAGTTGGTATAATTTTTACCTCATTTGTGAAGTATGTTTTATAATCATGCTAGTTTCTTATTTTATTTTGGACAATTTTTATGAAAAAAATTAGAGAGCAAACAACAACCCTGGCAAACTGCCTTGCTAACGTACCCAACATGCAGTATTATTATTAGCCTTATTGATTTATTTTATTGTGAAATAATAAAACAATGTAAGACACCATCTGAAAATCCTCCCAGGAAAAATAAATATATGACAACATAAAACTCTATAATATACTCCTACTATTTATCAGTTGAGATGTTATCACAGGGCAAATAACAGGAGTTAATAATACATTTTATAACTTAGTGACACTTTATTATTTTACATATTATAATATTTCTTCTCTTTAATATTTAAAAAGGGAGCTCTGTCAGGATTGAAAGACATTTGTGGATTATTAATTGAAGCTATTTTTTCTGATATGCAATGTAATTTGCAACCATTATTGAAAAAAAATATTTTTATATAAAATTACCACTAAATATATTTACTCTTGAAATATATTCTATGGTTTGTATTTAACTGAAGTGTAATGAGACTTAGAAAAACTAAGAACCTTAGAAATCTTAAAAACATATACCCCATTTAGGGGGAAAAAGTAAAAGTAACTCCAAAGAATTTCTTTGAATTATTACATATAGCAAAAACCACTCACTTGTACCACTCTAAGACATACACACACACATATACACTACACACACACTCCTAATGATATGGCCTGCAACTAGTTCACTTCTACATAGTTTTTTTTTTTTTTTAACTTATTTACTGTAATTTAAGAAATCTTTTCTGCTTAGACTTTTGCTTTAAGTAAATAAATATTAATTTGGACAAAGTATAATAAGGGAACACATTGGCATATATTTGAAAAAAATATACCAATATATTTATATTTGAAAAAAAATAGTGCTTTTAGTACAGTTGTTTGTCGCAGGATACCATTTGAGAAAAACAGCTTTTTAAAAAAGATACAAAGCTTTCAGAGGGAAGTATCCATTTTCAAACATAATGGTGGATTAGCCTACATTTTCTAGGCATATCAAAATATGGCCAGACTTCTTCCCATTTGGGTTACTAAGACACAAATTTAAGTTTTAAAAGAAGTTTGTAGCCCCATGGACTCCATCAAGAAGATTCCAATCAAAGTATTCAAAGCAATAGTTGTTTAGAAACTCATTAATATTTGCATATATTTTATGCACTTGTATATAGCCTGTTTGAAATGGTCCAAAGAAATTTGTTAAAATTGATGCCAGGCGCAGTGGCTCACTCTTGTAATCCTAGTATTTTGGGAGGCCGAAGCGGGCAGATCACTTGAGGCCAGCAGTTCGAGACCAGCCTGGCAGACATGGTGAAATCCCGTTTCTACTAAAAATACAAAAATTAGCCAGGTGCGGTGGCAAGCGCCTGTAATCCCAGCTACTTGGGAGGCTGAGGCAGGAGAATCCCTTGAGCCTAGGAGGCAGAGGCTACTGTTAGTTGAGATCATGTCACTGCACTCCAGCCTGGGTGACAGAGTGAGACTCTGTCTCAAAAAAAAAAAAAAAGAAAAGAAAAAAGAAATTTGTTAAAATTGAGATACTTCCTCTACAGAGGAAATTCTCAGTGGTTTTTTCTTTTTATCTTTTTGCTTTCATCAAGGTACATAGACCTCTTAATGTTAGAAGCATAGGGAGAAGGATAATGTACCCATTATCATACTCTTGACTTTGTAGATGAATTCTGTGCCCTCTAAAGGACTTATCATAGGGGTTCTCATAACTTCACTACAATGAGGAAAGTGTTCGAATTACAGGAATTGGATTTATGTCTTTACCGAAATGATTTTCTTTTGCTTCGCGGGATACACAAATAATAAGAAAAGTTGTATTGCACAGTCTTAAAAGCTAACATCAGACAATTTTGGCATTATTATATAGAGAAAATGGATATGTAATATGCTGAAAATTGAAATTATGTCCATGATATATTCTTTCTAGGCTCTAACATTTTTCATTACTTTCATCCCAAAGGCTGTGGTATGAAACCTCTTCTGGCCAATGAGACTGGCAAAGGACAAAAAGTCTTTCCAGAAGCATATTGAGGATCCTGAGTTACTAATTTCTGAGATATCTTAGACTCAACATACTTCTGGAAGAGGCACAGTCTCTCTAAAGAAATGTGTACTTTATTCATTCATTCAATCATTTTCCTTTTTCTTTTCTTTTCTTTTTTTTTTTTTTAAGATGAGTCTCACTCTGTCGCCCAGGCTAGAGTGCAGTGGCGCGATCTCGGCTCACTGAAACCTCTGCCTCCTGGGTTCAAGCAATTCTCTGTCTCAGCCTCCCGAGTGGCTGGGATTACAGACGCCCACCACCACGCCTGGCTAATTTTTTTTGCATTTTAAGTAGAAACGGGGTTTCACCATCTTGGCCAGGCTGGTCTTGAACTCCTGACCGGATCCATCTGCCTTAGCCTCCCAAAGTGCTGCAATTATAGGCGTGAGCTACTGCACCTGGCCCAATCATTTTTCTAATAATATTCAATGAATACTGACTATACACAAAGCCATTATGCTAGGATCTTTGGAATAAGTCAGGACTATCTTTTTCTTAAATGGGGCAATGTAACATGCACAAATTACCATAATATAGATTAGAAAAAGATAAGTGTAATTTGGAAGGTGCAGACAAAGGGCTATGCACATTTGGGTGAGGGAGGAATAGTTTCTATGCAGGAATCATCTGAAAGGGCTTCATATAATAAATAACTTTGGGTGGGAATGATCGTATCATATATGATAGGTGCAAAAACAATATTCTATTTAATTTGCCAGTTTGTACAGTAGTTGTCATGGAGGCTAGAAAGAGCCTTTAGTGAGAATAACAGGCATTTTAAAGGGTGTTAAGAGGTCAGTGTAGAGGTAAGAGGGCAATGGAAAGTAGGTTAGACTAGCCATAAAAGATCTTTAAACCCAGAGTGTTTGGTCATAATAAGCCATTGGAAGTGATAGATCAATATTTTGGTAAAAAACTATGGTGCCATCTATGTCTGGTTAAAAAACTCCCAAAACACTCAACCTTCCCATGTTCTACAGTCTAAAGCACACTACAGTAGATGTCAACTTTAGAGTTGGAATGTTTCTTTTCACTATCTCTTCTAATAATGCTTTTTAAAATAAAGGTTCCATAGAATGCAGTGGAGTTGATGTATTCATTTTCTTAGGAATGTTTCTTTCTCCCAGGGAGTTAACTTTCTCTTAGGGAAGTGATAGATTTATTTCTCACCGCATAGCTGACTACTCTTCTCCTCCAGGACAGTTTACCCCTGTGTTACTCTAGAGTTATGCCTGTGGTCGAGAAAAAGAATTGAGGGTTTGCTGGAATTAGTGCCAGTGAAGTTGATTGGAGAAATCCCAACAGTAAAAGGTAAAGAGTTGGAACTGCTACAAAGATAGTATACTTCACCCTGGCAATGTATATTTGCTGATCTTGTCTAAATGCTGTGTTTAAAATCCAAAATACAAACATCAAAGATGAGACTTCAACTTTACCTATGACATAGTTCGTATTTAGCACCTGGAGCAATTGAAGAGCTTTTTCAGTAAACAGTCAAATATAGTTATTGAATTATAAATTCTCTGGAAGATATATTTTGCTTTCCTTCATGGTTGTTAATACAACCATCTTTGTCACATAAACCCTTCAAACTCCACACGCCCTCAAATGAACTAATAATCTTTTCTAGCCTTTGAAACCTATTTGTTTTCTTACGTTTTCCAGACTCATTATTGGCATCACCACCCATCCAGTTCTTCAAGCTGGAAATCTGAGTTGGCCTTGACTGCCTACACATCTAATTAATTATCAAATTTTTAATATTTTACTGCAGAAATGCCCTAATTTGGTCCCTCAATTCCCTCTTTATTGCTTCTGTTTTAATTTTGATCCCTTTTTCTTATCTCCACAATTGCAGCCTTTCTCTACCTAGACCACTGTGACCATCAGTCCCTTCTTCCACTGCCACTTGTTCAGTTTCCATTGTTCCCAGAGTGATTTCCATTAAAAACAATAGTACCACTTAATCATGTAACACTCCTGCTTAGAGCCATCCATTGGCTCCCTGCTACCTTTTGGATAATGTCCAATGTCCTTAGCATCATCTGACCCCAAGATGATTCTGCAGAATCTTTTCCAACCACTGTCTCCTAGGCTACACACACACTCATTCTAAATTCCCTGCTCTTTCATGGTTTTGGGACTCTGCTTTTCACTTGAAGAACAAGATGTTTTTTGTTCGAGATCCATCCTAAAGATTACATTCTATCAAACTCCTTCTCTGAGGTTCCCAGTAAAGTTACATGACATTTCCTCTATACTTCCACATGGCCTTGCCCATTCCTGTAATCAGCTTTTATATGTGCTATAATTATATGCTTTCATATTTTAATACTCAACCATGAACTCCTTGAAGCCTTAACTATGTCATTATTCCCATTGCTTAGACTTATAGCTGAAATGGTCTTTGCTCAGTAAATATTTCTTTGAGTAAAAGAATTTCAACTTCTTTGAAGGCCAGGGCTGTATATTAATTATCTTTATCTCCCGTTAGTGGTACCTGGTGTTCCTTTTATTCACTATTGCATGATTACCTTTAGTTTTGAGAGATAATACTAGACTGTCTTCCACCCTCTTATTTTCACGTGGTTCAAGCACAACTTTCTTTTACAAACTCTAGTGATAGTAGTGTCTATCATCTTGGGCATGTCTACATGCATACTGTGTACGGTGCTGGTCCTTTTTCTGTTCCTACGACAACGCAATAACCCAGCAAGGTGGAAGGCAACACCCACTTTTTGAGTCAAAGATGACAAAATTCAAACTCAGAATTCTACTATATCCTATTAGCCCGTGATTTTTCTACTATATCATACTGCCTCTAAAAAGTGCTTGCATAGCAAGTATAAACAGACTAGGGTGGTTTGTGGTATTGTTTCTAGTTTCTAGCTCTTGCAAAGAAGAAGAAATTTCTTTAAATATTTTAGCCATTTCTAGTTTGTATGCTATTTGTTCCCCTTTGGATGTATTATGCTTTAAATACTTGTCATTTAAATGATGTTTTAAAATTGGTGTTTAAGACTCATAACTGGAACTACTAAATGCATTCACTGTGCAAAGCAGTTTTGCTCATCAAAGAAAATCTACTGTCCATTTTTTTTTAAAAAGGAAATCCATTTTCTTTGAGATTTTTCTGCTTAGAATTTGCTGACTTTATTACTCTCTTGTGATTTCTTTTTGCTGTGAGGTTAATCTCTCTGTGAAGATATTCTAATTCTCGTAGCTATTATAGTGACGTCATTTTGGGTATTTACCTTGTTAGGGTCATATAGAGGACATTCTTCCATGTATTTTGAGTCTGCTTTTATTGGAAGAATGTATTTTCCAGTGTCAGGTACTGTTGACGTCTTTTAACAGAAATAGTTTACCTTTTCTCCACAATGAACTTACAGGAAGAAGTAAGGGTAGTTAGCCCTCCAACTCTCAAGTCTATAAAGCCTTTTTTTAAAGAGGTTTTCTTTTGTTCTATTAAGTGTTTTGGACAGACATCTTTATTGTATTTGTCAGTCCAAATGAATCTCTTATTCCAGTTATTGAACTAAAGGGAACAGAGACCAGAGCACTTACCAGTCTTACCATGTTTTATTTGATTTTCTGGAAAAAAGGATCCACATGAGAAGTTCAGATTTTATTGAAATGTCAAATATCCAGTTTGACAAGAAGTAGATGGCTCTTACCCGTGGTGTTCTGGCTATTCCTTCAATGGAGAGAATAAAGTAGAAGGTAAAATTAGGCAAGGCTTTTACCTTAACGTCTGGATAAATGTTTTTCTGTGATTCGATGAGTTATGGAAAAGAAGGAGGATATTGGGCCTGGGGCAATGAGAAGGAGCTTTTGTGTTGTATTAGTTTGGTACAATTTTGGTTAGGCTACATCTCAGTCATCTGAAAATGAGCCTGTCCTTCTCTCTCAACAAATGTGTAGTTTTAGGTTTTAGGATACATCATTGATAAAAACCTAGGCCTCTTATCTGTACAGTACTTATATTATATATTATTGGTTCTAGCAAGGCAAAAGTTATACAATTATTTGGTAGATATTAATAATGGCTAATATTTGTATAGCTTTTCAGCATTCTTTATGTCATCGCTTGAATTGTTTTTAAGTTAATGGATGAAAAGTGGTTTCTTGTGATTGTTAATGTACATTTGTTTACTATAATTGAAGTTCAGAATTGTTTAATATGTTTAAGAGATATTTAAATGCTTTATTGAGCATTACTTGTTTATATTCATTATCTCTTGTTAATTGAATTGTTTTTCCCTTTTTTGACATATTTGAGCCATTTATATAGTTTTAAAAATGGAACACTTTATTAGTAATATGAATTGTATAAATTTTCCCAGTTTTGGTTGGTCTTTTGATTTTTATATAGATGAATTAATAAATTTCCCTGTTATGATATCTAGACTTTGTGTCATACTTAGAGAGGCATTCCCTATTTTGAAATTACTATTATTATTTCTAATTTTTCATTTTTGTGGGTACATAGTAGGTGTATAATTTTTAAAACATATCCTGTATGTTCTACTATAGTTTTATTTTAAGTATTCAGTTTTTTTTCCTCCATTAATAAGTTCTGTAATTCAATCTCCTGAGTGTAATACAGGGATCAAAATTATATTAGTTTCAAATTCCTATCCTCAGAGTTTATAGACTTGAGAGTTGGACAGATTTCCTAACAATGTTATTCAGCAATTCATTTTCTTTATGTTAATTTGAAATGTCTAGTTTATCATATTTTATATTCTCTATGTAATTCTATTTCTTGATTTTCTATCCTATTATATTAACTGATCATTTTCTGTCTGTTTTAGTACTACAATTTTAATTATAGAATATTTGTGATATGTTCTTAAAATTCTTATTCCATTATTTTGTTCTCAGAATTTTACTTGACTAATTGTACTTATTTGGAAGTCTGTATGACTTTAAGTATCAAATTTTCTAGTTGAAAAAAATCCTGATGGTATTTCTAATGGACTAATCTATAGGAAATACGATATTTTTGTGATGTTGAAAATTCATATTCAAAAACTTACTAGGTAGTTTTATTGTTTACACCTTTTGAGGGAGTTCTCAGTAAAACATTTTGTACTTATAATATTCCTAGTAATTTTATCTTTGCAATTTCTATGTAAAATAGAAAGTTTTCTTTCACTGTTTTGCTTTTTCTAATTCAATCATGTTTGTTTATTTGAAGGAAATTAACTTCTATATGTTATTAATTTTTTTAACCAGCCAACTTACTGACATTCTCCTATCCTTTGTAATAATTTTAGTGTTGGATTACTGAAGTTTTCAGATAAGAAATAATACTGGTCTTAAATAATAAAAATTTTGCCTTTTGTTTCTAATTTTTGCAACTCTTACTTTTTCCCTTTTGTTTAATTGTTTTGGCCATTTTTAGATCAACGTTAAAACATGGTGGCCATAAAGAAAACCCTTCTCCTTCTTAACTTTAAGGGGAATTATTTTATTGTTTTTCTAATGAGTGTTGTCTGGCTTATCATTTGAGAGGTAAATATTTTATTATATATTTGTGCTTTATTGAAAACTTTGTAATGTATTCTTATTTCGTTAGCCTTTTTAGTCAATTGCCTTTTTTATTATCTATCGAGGCTATTCTTTCTGTGTCATTGAATCAATTAATATAATGAATTCAACAGGTTTTGTAATATTGAACTATCTTTGCATCCTTTCAATAAAAGTTACTTGGTATGTTGCTGGACTTTCCCTCCATTAATAGGACTTTTACGCTGAATATATACAGAGAGATACATATGTAAAAATATATGTACACACAAATATAATATGGTGTATATATAATATGGTATATATGTATATATGAAAACAGAGCCGAGATTGACTGGCTTATAGTTTTGGCTATGGCCTTATCTAATAGTGTCTCAGATGTTTGTGTAGTGAATATAGTTTTTACTTCAATGTGTGTTTAAATCTGAAAGACGCCCAGCAATATCACCTATTTTTCAGATACAAAACATTTGTACCTGAACACTTTTCAGTTACAAAACATTTGTATCTATATCTATATCTGTATCTATATCTATCATCTCCTTTCCTATAACAACATGCACATTGTACACGAACTAGTAATGTCTCATAGTTTGTGAGAGGCCTAAGGTTACCAGCCCACAAGTTAGTGGAGTCAGTTGGAAATATGGGAAATTATAGTGTATGTATACATGCAATATATTTAGAACTTATCAGTATCTTTGGTATTAAAAAAAATCCTACAATAAACCTTTTTGGCCTCAATGACCTCACAAAAATGAAAAATAAGTTTAATGAATTATTGAATTCTCGTTTCTAAGAAAATCGATGATGCATAGATAACTGGGAGAAAATGCTGACATTTACATTTGTCATGGGTGCCCACATTGACTACATTAAAATCACTTGACTACATTAAAATCAGAATGCATAAATCTGCTGAATAAGCATCAGCATTTTTTTAAAAACTAGTAATCGATTTAAGAAGACTGTACCTAAAAATTATGATTCATTCTGTAGAAGGTATCTTGGACATATTTTTTGAAGCATGACTTTTCATTTAGATCAAAGGACTGCTCTTCCAAATGAATTTCATTTATTCATTTTTTTGGTAAGGGTTTGTAATCATATAATTTACATATATTAAATCACTCCTTTTAAGTGTACAGTTCATTGAATTTTGCAAAATATATGCAATCACGTAACCACCACCACAGTCAAGATTTAGAACAGTGTCCTCAGCCCCAAAGGTCAGTACCCTCCTCCCACTTCCAGTACATAGCAGCTGCTAATCTATTTTTATGCCTACAATTTTCCTTTGTTTAATATGTAATATTAATGAAATCATACAGTACCTGGCCCCTTAACAAGCAGTTTTGCTTTCCATGATTTCAATTATGTTCGGTGAGCTTAGTCCCAAAAATATTAAATGAAAAATTCCACAAATAAACAAACAATTCATAAGATTTAAATTGCACACCCTTCTGAGTAGGGTGATGATATCTCATGCTATCCCACTCCATCCCACCCAGGATGTGAACTGTCTCTTTATTCAGAGTATCCATGCTATACAGGCTACCTGTCCATTAGTCACATAGTAGGCATTTGGGTTATCTCATCAACTGTTGCAGTTTCACAGTGCTTGTATTTAAGTAAACCTTATTTTACTTAATAATGGACCTAAAGCACAAGAGTGGTGATGCTGGTGATTAGGCATCACCAAAAAGAAGTCATAAAGTGCTTCCTTTAAGTAAAAAAGTGAAAGTTCCCAACATAATGAGAAGAGGAAAAAAATATGCTGGGGTTGCTAAGATCCACAGTATGAATAAAACTATCTGTGAAATTGTGAAGGAAAAAAAAATTGTGCTAGTTTTGCTGTCACACCTCAAACTGCAAAAGTTACAGCCACAATGCATAAGTGATTAGTTAAGATGAAAAAGGCATTACATTTGTGGGTAGAATACATGAACAGAAACATATTCCAATTGAGGGCAATTGGATTTGGTACTACTGTCGGTTTTAGGCATCTACCAGGTGGTCTTGGAACATATCCCTCTCAGGTAAGGGGGGATTACTGTATGTAGCATTCTTTGTCTGCCTTCTTTCACTTAGATAAATGATTTTGCAATTTATTCCTCTTTTTGAGGGAAGCAGTAGTTTGTTCTGTTTTATTGTTGAAAATTTTGTTCATTTTGATTTCAAGTTTTCTTCTGTGTGTAGAAAAAAATGAAGCACCAGTGATTAATGTGTTGTTATTAGTAAAAGCACTTGGCAAGTATTCATGTCATGAGGGTTTCCAATGGAAAACCAGTTAACTTTAATAATGGTTGAGTTTTTGTATCTAATTGAATTGAAGTAAAGCTTTTCAAAGTTTGTTCTGTAGATGAATTATATTCCTCGGTAAATGTTGTTGTAAATTCAGTTTAAAAGGTCATTAAAGATAAAGTTACTAATTTTATGGTGACAAAGCAAATGTAAATTTTGGTAGATTAATTTCTAAATTAATAAAATGTATGAAGCATAAATGTTCTTGGACTTGATGTAGTGTACGCATAATTCACTTTTGTGTTAATCACTATAGAAGTTGGATTTTATAGAAGTCAAAATTACCACGTTTTTATATGTGGAGAATTAGGTACAGTAATTATACTATGTGGTTAGATACATTAAATACAGAAAAACTATTTGGCATGACACTACATGGTTTCTTTTTTTAATGCTTGTTGTCAGTCAGAGTTTTGAAATATCTGAGTCTTTGAATTATTACTTGTAAACAATCTAAGTGTTCAACAAAGTTATTAGCCTTTTCTAAATGAGCCTTTTATATTTTCTTTTCATTTTGTTTGAAATCACTTGAGAATATTTAACCAAGGCTTGTAATTAAAACACTAAAAACTTCAGCTTTTAAACATTTTAACAAATAGCAACTTTTTAAAAACAAAACTTGCAGATAGAAGTACATTGAAATGTACTACTGAAGGCCGGGTGTGGTGGCTCACACCTGCAATGCCAGCACTTTGGGATACCGAAGCGGGTGAATTGCTTGAGGCCAGGAGTTCGAGACCAGCCTGGGCAACATGATGAAAACCCGTCTCTACTAAAAATACAAAAAAAAAAAACAGAAAAGAAAAAAAAACTTAGCTGGGCATGGTGGTGCATGTCTGTGACTGAGGCATGGAAATCACTTGAACCTGGGAGGTGGAGCTTGCAGTGAGCCAAGATCACACCACTGCACTCCAGCCTGGGCGACAGAGTGAGACTCCTTCTCAAAGAAAAACAAAAAGAAAAAAACAAATATATTACTAGATAAGGGAAAAATATTAAACATTGAGAGCTCAAACTATTTACTAGACTTAAAGTTATTTATTTTTTCTTTGAGATATTTTAACTTAGAAAATATTTTGGTCGAATTTGTTTTTAATTAGATAAATTTGTGTTCCGTACTGATTTTGCAATCTCTGTATCTGGAACAATATTACAAAGAATCATACGGACACCTATTACGATACGTTTTTATATTACAAAAATGTTTTTGAAGGTAAAAACAAAAACATGAGGCAAAATAAGAGGTAATATTTGGACTGAAATGTTTGCACTTTCCAATATAAAAAAATATATAATTCAGAATATTCTTAGCATAGCAAAATTTGGGGGAAAAAGTAGAATTTAAAATATCCTCTATTTAGCAAAATTTGCTGTATGCCTACAGGTTATTTTAGCAACCACAGATAATATTTTTTCAATTAAAATTTTTATGGTCTGTTGTGAATAGTTAATTGGAGATGTCAACAATTTCAAATTTGTTAACTGTGAAATGCACCTTTGAGGAAAATTACAGGCAATTTTATGAAAAAAATAAAAATAATGACATTACATAGAGGAAAAGCAAAAACATAGTCTTCAGAATAACACCAACAACTTGGCATAAGAGACAGATACGGCTAAATACATGATTTAAATATAAAAAATATAATAAAATATTATTGTGTTTAGTGTACTATTTTATTTTGTGGTTATATATATATAAAACAAATAATTTTATGTTTTAAAATATTTTTGTAAAAAATAAATTTTGTAGGTTTATCAATATAATAAAACTAGTCAAAACTAAAACCAAATACTTATACAATTACATTATTTTATTCTTTAATATTTACTTTCACTCTAAAGCAGTCCCTAATTTATACCTTATGTTATACTCACTTCATAAAATCATTTTCAAAGCCATTTGAACTAGGCAGGGGTTTTGGGTGTGCGTCAGATTGCCAAGCAAAAATTTCCAAAAAGTAGACTTTTAAAATAATTTAATTTTTATATTATCTTCTGAGGTAGATTGATGAAATTGGGAACAATTATTCCACAATTTTAATTGTTAATACACAGTTGACTCTTGAACAACAGAGGTTTGAATTGCACGAGTCCACTTAGACAAGGATTTTCTTCCACCTCTGCCTCCTCCCATGAGACAAGACCAACCCCTCCTCTTCCTGTTCTCCCTCCAGACTACTCAGTGTGAAGATAAAGATGAAGACCTTTATGATTATCCACTTCTATTAAATGAATAGTAAATCTATTGTCTCTTCTTTATAACTTTCTTTCTTTTTTTTTTTTTTTTTTTTTTTTTTGAGACGGAGTCTCGCTGTGTGGCCCAGGCTGGAGTGCAGTGGCCGGATCTCAGCTCACTGCAAGCTGCGCCTCCCGGATTCACGCCATTCTCCTGCCTCAGCCTCCCGAGTAGCTGGGACTACAGGCACCCGCCATCTCGCCCGGCTAGTTTTTTTGTATTTTTTAGTAGAGACGGGGTTTCACCGTGTTAGCCAGGATGGCCTCAATCTCCTAACCTCGTGATCCGCCCGTCTCAGCCTCCCAAAGTACTGGGATTACAGGCTTGAGCCACCGCGCCCGGCTCTTCTTTATAACTTTCTTATTAACATTTTCTTTTCTCTAGCTTAATGTATTGTGAGAATACAGTGTATAGTACATATAACACACAAAATACATGTTAATGGACTGTATTATCAGTAAGGCTTCCAGTCAACAGCAGGCTACTAGTAGTTAAATTTTGGGAGAGTCAAAAGTTACACGCAGATTTTCTACTGGAGGGAGGTGCCCCTAGTTCAAGGGTCAACAGTAAATATTAAATATTCAACAATTGATATAACACTGATATGTCTTTAATTTTTATATGCTAGAAACATTGACATGCAGATGACATGTGTCTCCTTTGGCCTGTCATTGCTCCTAGACATGTTTATTGTGCTCACTTTAGAGACAAGAAGCCAGAGAACCCTAAAGAGACTAAGTATTTTTGTCTCAAAGCTAGAACAGGAGAAGGCTTGGCTGTTGTTCTCCTCTTCATTGCAAAACCCATGCTCTTCCTTCAACTTTACTCTGCTTTTAGTTTGAAAAGAAGAAAAGGGAAGAGAATTGACATTTAATAAGCAAATTTGGACCTAATGCTGCCACTTAGTATTTTCACCGTCATTAGTTAATTTAATCTCAGCAACAATGCAAGTTAGATGTTTCTGTTGTGACTTCATGGATTGGGAAACTGAAGCCTAGACAGGTTTAATAAATTGTCAAAAATCACACATTTTATAAGTAGTGAAGCTGGAATTTATACACATGGTTTTGACAATAGCTGACCCTGCTTAATAAAAGGCAAAAATTGGATCTCAAGTGTAAGGCATTAAATTTATGATTAAGAACTTGATGATCATACGTGACTTCACTGTGAGATACTTACAAGCTATTTTTTGCTTTTTAAGAAGACATTATCTGGGAACCTCAACCCCTAAAGTTACCAACTGGTAATGTTTTATAAACAGTATTTAGTGGGTTACTCTGGAATTTACCTCTCTTGTTAGAATAAAGTACCCAGAAAGCTGTTTTTACCTAAGGAGTAATAACCCACTGGTGTTGGAGAATTGAGAGCTCTGCCATAAGTCCAGAGCTTGTTAATATTATAATATATTCAGAATTATCTGTAAAACAATGTCACACTAACTTGAGTTTTAAAATGCTTCTGGCTCATCAGTGGTTCTTTAGGGGTGGGGGTCAGGGTCAAGAGGGGTAGAATTATAAAAAGACATGAGGAAACTTTTGGGGGTGATGGATAGGGTCACTGTCTTGATTGTGGTGATGTTTTGGGCTTATACATCTGTTAAAGTTATCAAATTGTACACTCTATGTGCAATTTATTGTACATGAATTGTACTTCAAAAATGCTGTTAAAAATGATTTCTGGGGTGGAAGAGAGATGGGTAGAGTTAAAACTACAGCACTATTAGATTGGTGCAAAAGTAATGGCAAAAATAGCAATTACTTTCACACCAACCTAACAGAATGACACGTCCTCTGCATTCAATTTTCTCAACTCTGATGAGCAGCCTTTTCTGGAATACTATTGTTTGTGCAGATACAAACTATTGAATATATAAGACTTGAGAAACAAATAATGTTAACAATGAACATAGTCAAATTAATGCAAACTTATTTTAACAGTAAAATTAGATTAAAGTTAATGTTGATTTTTTTTTTGTCAATACTATAGACTTTTCTATATTAGTTACCTACTCACTTGTTTATGAGTTGACTGGGGAGTAATCTAATCCAAGCTGGGCTTAGCTGGGTTGCTCTGGGATCTTGGCTGGTACTCATGTGTATGTAGATTGTCTACAGGCTCTGCTCCTGTGTGGGCTTGGCTGGGGAAGCTTAACTAGGGCATTTCTCCTCCAGATGTCGCTCCTGAAATGCTGAGCATGACCCTGTGGGCAGAAGTAGAACAAAGCCAGCCTAATAACACAAATGATTTTCAAGACTTTGCTTGTGTAATGTTTGTTAATATCCCATTGGCTAAAGTAAGTCACATGGACAAGCATACGCATGGGAATGATGCCCTCCCACTGTTAGTGGGTGCTGAAAGTTATGTTTCAAAGGATAATTGGAGTCAATAATAAAATCCATCATATTTGCCTTATTATTATTATCTTTGGGGAAAAAATAACACGTTTCAAAAACTAAAAGCTATTTTAAAAAAGGTTAGACATCTCTTTTTTTGTAAAATAAGAGTTTTGTTTCTTAAAATGGCTTTTTAATTTCCTCACATACATATGCAGTTAATGTTTAAAATGAATGCCATAGAATACAAAATCTATGATGCTACCTGAGATACATAAAAATGTTATCAAAAAGGAGAGAGTTCTAATATTTCAATATGATTAAAAACTGCACATGCAAAAAATATACACTTTTGCATAATGCTTTGCACGGTCAGCCTACTTTTACAAGAATGTAAGCTAGAAAGGATGGCAGTCACCTCAATCCTGTTGACAGTGTATGCCTTGCCCCCAGCATTGTTGGTAGTACACAATCCAAACTTCAAATATGTGTTGGATGATTGAATTTGTAAAATATGGAAAAAAAAAAACCCTCCCTGCCTCATGGGAAGCTTTCATGAAGTGAAGAACTTTTCTAGTTACGTGGAGCCAAATTTGATCAAATTTTTGGAATGCTATCCAAAAATGGAATGTAGACTTGAGGACAACAATAAGAAAATCAGTAGGTTATTTGGAAGTCAAATCAAGGATAGTGATGGTATGTAATCTTAAATTCTATGCCGAACTATAAAGCAATAGGGATATCTAGTACCCTTAAAGCAAGTTTTACAGATTTATCCACTGAATAATAAATTTTTAAATGTCCTTTGACAAAGTCGTCAATATGAGCTATTTGACTCAAGGTGACAAGACCACTAATGGTTAGTATACTAGGATTGCAGTTCTGTTTAAAGTATCTCAGTTGTGGTGCTGGAATGTCTGCTGTTAATAACTAGCTGAGATTATATCCAGCCTCTTGCATGTATTAGATATTGTGGTATGTTTGCATAATATTTCCAAATGTTCTCTGTTATAAGTGTCTCTTTTATTTGTTCTTCATAGCAAAATGAGAGAGACATGGAAGATATTTTATCCCCATTCTACAGATGAGGAAATTCAACCTTATTTGGTTTATAGTCATTAGCAGGTAAACGACACAGACAACACTGGGGCCAGTTGTCCTAATTGTCAGGCCTGTGTTTTAAGTTGTATCATATTGCTACCAAAAAGGGTTGATAAGGGAACTGAAAAGATTTAAACAATTGAAATCTCATACGTATTGAAGCAATGTTGGTTTTGCTAACATAGAGGTGTCATAGTTTATTCAAAACGTTTCTTCTTGTAAATCCAAACATTTGTAAGATTTCCCCCATTTAGATGTGAATCATTTTATAAAATGAAGATTCCTCTTTCAATTTATAAACTGAAAATTTATCAATAGGGAAGATTATCTATTGAATCATATTTTTTTGTAAATCTGAGACCAAGGAATATGATTCTACTTTCCCTCTCAAAATAAGGTATTCCTGCATTGTTTTTTAGTACTTTCTACAAGTCAATATCCTCTTATTAATGAAAATACTTAAGGCACGAGAATCATAAGAGTGAATGGCAATCCAGTTACTGTACACAGATTCTGGTATTTTTCTATTCTACTTTTTATAGGTAACTATAGATTCACATGCAGTTATAAGAAATAGGAGAAATTACAGATGCCCTGCGTCCAGTGTCTTCCAGGGTATTCAATTGTAACACAGTATCACAACCAGAAATTTAACATTGAAACAATTCACCTACCTTATTCAGATTTCACCAGTTTTACATGGAACCATTTGTGTGTGTTTGTGTGTGTGTGTGTGTTTATATTTAGTTATGTGCCATTTTATTATATGTGTAGTTTTGTGGAGTAACTGCCAAGGTCAAGAACAATTTCATCACAAGAATCCCTCTCTCCACTTCTTTTTTTTTTTTTTTTTTTCCAGATGGAGTTTCGCTATTGACGCCCAGGCTGGAGTGCAGTGGCGCGATCTTGGCTCACTGCAACCTCTGCGTCCAGGGTTGAAGCGATTCTCCTGTGTCAGCCTCCCGAGTAGCCGGGATTACAGGTGCCTGCCACCACACCCAGCTCACTTTTAAAAATTTTTTTATTTATTTTTTATATTTTTCGTAGAGACGGGGTTTCGTTACGTTGGGTAGGCTGGTCACTAACTCCTGGCCTCAGGTGATCTGCTGGCCTCAGCCTCCCAAAGTGCTGGGATTACAGGTGTGAGCCACCGCGCCGGGATCTCTGTTCTCCACTTCCGTAATTCTGTCATTTCAAGAACATCATATAAATGGAATCATATAGTAAGTAGTTTTTGAAGTTGACTTTTCCACTAAACATCATTTCCTTGAGATTCATCCAAGTTGATATGTGCCTATGTCAATAGTTAATTGCTGAGTTGTATTCTGTCCGTTCATTTTTATTTCCAGTTTCGTCCTCTGTAAATTGTATGGAATGGGCTGTCAGGACTTGCAGGTCTCAAGAGCTAAGATGATTTGTCTGAGCAAATGGTGATGCACCCCAAAAGAGCCAACAGACTTGGGTAAATGTGAGCAGCTATAAACCTTAGAATGAGGGCATGTGCCACCTGAGTGTTTGAATGTCTTCCCAGTGGTGTAACTATCATTTTCAAATATGAAGGATGAAGAATAACAGCTTTCAGGAAGTGTTTAAAGGATTAAAAGTGTTTAAAGTACTAAAGTTCATTATGAAATATCCTCAGAAAAATCTGTGGAACTACTAAATTTTCATCACTCCAATAAAAATAATTAAAATATAATTATGAATCCAAAAGTCTAGGTGTTGAAGACATTATCTCAGGGTCGGTTTTCAAACTATCCTTCAGTATCCTTAGGGGCCTGCCACATACTTTTGCTGATTTTCCTCCTCACCATCCCTCCCCAAACAGGAGTAAGTCTGGGATCATTAGTTTTCCTTTGAGGAAGGAGTTCTGTGGCTGAAAAGAAATTTCAAAACATCGAATCTGTCACCTAAACATCATATAATTGTAGCTGTTTTATTAAATGAGCACCCAATGACCCAACTGTCTGCTCAAACTCATTTTTATGGAGCCCGTCCTTTCCTTCTACTTGGATGACATCTAGGCCAAGTTTCATGACCTGCCCCTTAGAAACTCCACCCTAAATCTCCTAATCTCACTCTTTTCTCTTTCTCTCTCTCTCTCTCTTTCTCTCTCTTTTCTCTTCTTCATTTTTTTTTAGACGGAGTCTCCCTCTGTTGCCCAGGCTGGAGTGCAGTGGAGCGATCTCCTCTCACTGCAAGCTCCGGCTCAAGGCAAGCCCCGCCTCCCGGGTTCACGGCATTCTCCTGCCTCAGCCTCTAGAGTAGCTGGGACTACCGGCATCCACCACCACGCTGGGCTAATTTTTTGTATTTTTAGTAGAGATGGGGTTTCATCGTGTTAGCCAGGATGGTCTCGATCTCCTGACCTCGTGATCTGCCCGCCCCGGCCTCCTAAAGTGCTGGGATTACAGGCGTGAGCCACCACGCCCGGCCTAATCTCACTCTTTTCTAACATTGGAATGAAAAAAGCATTAAGAGTGTGCATAACTGGTTTTTGTTTAGCTCATCTGAAAATCCTGTGTGTTATTTCTCACCTCCCTTTGGACCCTGGAGGCATTAGCACCTAGTGTTTTCAGACCTCAACAAAAATGGAAACTGAAATAGATACATTATATTATCCTGTTTTATAACAAAGATAACCTAGCATATAATTGTCCCTGAATAAATTGATAGCTCCAGCTAAAGTGAATTTTTTGAAACCTATCAAGGATCCATACATATTCTTCTAATGACTGAGAAGTTGTATATCATATTTTTTTGTTTTGTTTTCAAGGATCTCAGCATGATTTTGTTATCAGTAAGATTACATTCAATGCTTTGTTACAAAAAAAAGAAACCACTTATTATGTTATTTATTTTTCACAAGTACCGACTAGTTTGGGAAGGAATCATATATGTTCCCATTTGAGATGTATGGAGGAGATCCACATCCCTGTGTTCCAGCCACTTCATTCTTCCCTTATTTCACTTTATGTTAATAGTTCATGCTATCAAATTTTTGTGACACATTTAAAGAAATGGCATCGTTCACATTTCACACACGTGAATATTGATGAAAAAAGCATTCTAAGTATGTCTCTAAAATTGTCCTAAGTAAATTTATTGTTTTGTTTTTCATGTCCTACATGTATCCCTTTCTTAACAGTTCCATAAGCTCTATGTTTAACACACACGAATGTATACATACACTTGCACATGTATCCACACACATGCACACAGCTATATAAAACACATTACTACTTCAATTGAATGTTCATTGCACCCGAAGTGTTATATATGATGTAATAGTGTCTCAAGCTTACAGAATTTAGAACATTTTACAGTATCAGAGAGTTACATAGGGAAGAGATTTGGGGAACAATGTGAAACTGATCATGAGTGTTCCTTACACAGGCTTAAGGATGTTTGAACTTCCGTGTTCAGCCTTCCTTAAGTAAGTGCCCAACTTCTTGGGGCATATATTTTAAGTAAAGATAATATCCTTGGTCACATAGTCTCTTTCTTGTTCTTACTTGCTCTAATTTCCTCACTTATATATCTTTTATAAATTATATATGTTTTGTGAGCAATATGAGTAATTTCTTTTCTGGAACAATTAATCTTATAAATAAACATAAGTTTTAAAAAATCAATTTTTCTACTTTCTGAAAAACGTTCTCACTTGCCGAGTTTTCTAGGTTAAATTAGGTTCCTTCGAGAATGCAGCTTATATTTTTGCTCCTATTCATTTATCTCTCTATATCTATTTATTTCTCAGTGACTGGAGGTATAAAAACTAAGATTCAGAAAAAATGAATGATCCGTGCTTACAATCCATTTTTTCAAGTTGTCATCTGTTAAGGGTTGATGCACCTGGTAGAAGTATGTGGCTTTTCTTCAATTCTTCAATTTTCGAGTAGATATTCATTAGCTCGACTCTATAAATAAGTTAGCCTACCAAGACCAAGATGCTGTGAATGACAGCTCTGCTCCTCTGATTACTAGATCCACTTAAATGATCTCACGTATACTTTTAAAATTAGTATCTGTGACATATTTGAAGGGAGCAAGGAAACATGCTAATTACCTTCACTTCTAAGTTTATAGGTAAAATGAAAACTATCTCATTAATCCAGAGTGAGACATGGCCCTGGGTTGACGATATAAAGTGAGAAACCGAGATTAGTTCTGAAAACAAGTCACATGCAATTTTACTATGTTGGTGTTGGTTCGCTTGTTAGGTTTTCTCTGCTTACTCAGTTGTCAAGGATCTTCATTCTGAATGAGGATAAGAACTTGACAATGTTTGCATTCATTGTGTGACAATGGGGTAATCTTATCGGAGTATAGTGAATCCCTTTCTCAATCATGTAGGAGGGAGTGAGAAAGACTCCCACTGTGTAGATAGTTGCTGTCTGTCAGTGGATTTTCTGGGCAAAAATGTCTTTTTCTTCTGACATCTGTTACTTCACAGTAATGGGAATACTTTGACTACCTTCCTGGGTTGTGCAAGTAATAAAAGAGCAAATCTCGTTGTAAATTTTGCTACCTCTTAGTATCTAGGTTA
Organism: Mandrillus leucophaeus; assembly: GCF_000951045.1. NCBI lineage: Eukaryota > Metazoa > Chordata > Mammalia > Primates > Cercopithecidae > Mandrillus > Mandrillus leucophaeus. The sequence continues at coordinate 64,074 of NW_012101876.1, read as the reverse complement.
TCTTTGCAAAAATTGTATTTGGAACTATATATACCTCAGAGAAAGAGGAGGGCCTTATTTGTACTCATTATGGCATACTTTGGTATTATTATTTTTACTTATATACCTCTCTTCTCCATAAGAATACATACCCCTTAAAGACAATCTTGTCTTTTTAATGATTTTTTTTCTCCAATGCCTTGCAGAGTGTCAAAACACAGTAGATATAAAAAAATAAGTTTTTAACCTGATAAGTGTGAAAGAAGAATAATAGAAAGTGTTTTTCTATTTAACTACCTGGAGTTTATAAAACTCCTTGATCACTTATATTCAGGAGCCATCATTACCAGCATTGTTGTTTTCATCACTGTTGTCATCTTTGTCATCATCTCATTTCCCATTTATTGGTCTCTAATTAAGTACCAGTCTCTCTGTTAAGCAAGTTTTATACATAACCTCATTTAATCCACACAACAGTCTTATGAGATACTGACCTCAGCTCCATTTTAAAAGTGAAGAAACTGAGGTATGGAGAAGGCAAGCAATTTGTCACAGCTGAACAAGTAGCAGAGTCATGATTTAAGCTGTGTACTTGTCTTATTTTAGGTTCAAACTCTTATCTACATTGTGCTTGTGGTAAAAGTTACCTTTCCCCTTCCCCCCACCAGTCTTCTTGATTGTACAATAAAGTTTTTGTTAGTCTTTTAATAGCTTTAATCCCATCTCCTGCTATCTGCTTACCTACATGCCTCCTTGGATGTATGCTATTGAAAAGAAAAAAAAATCTGAGTTAGGTTAATTAAAGGAATAAAAGTGTGTGTGTGTGTGTGTGTGTGTGTGTGTGTGTGTGTCTATATATGTATACAATCCTAGATATGGAGATTCATTTCATTCTAGGTGGCTCTCAACTCAGGCTACATATCAGAATTGCTTAATAAGTTTTTGAAAACTGCAGATTCCCAGGCTCTGTCCAAAAACTGCTGAATCAGAATCCCTTAGGAGAGATCCTGGCATCTCATTAAAACAAAAACAAATGCCATGCTGTATTTCTTATGTGCAACCTGGTTAGCATATCAGGGCTTAGGTCTGTGAGACAGTGACTTGAAGAAGTGATTTCTTCCTGGGCACTGGACCATCAATGTGAGTGCTTTGGGCAATGGTGGTGGTGCCTTGAGCAGTGGATACCTGGACAGTGCCCAGATTTTTCCTAGTTATTTTTTTTAAATAAATATTTATTGAGTATCTACTATGTGCCATATAGTGTGCAAGAGCTTACACTTCTGCAAGTGTAAAAACAGGAAATAATTCAACCAATATAACTATTTAATTTTTCTTTATAATTAAAATTTTGAGGTAGATCCACTTTGTTCACAACATGCTCAGCTCTAATGTCTTAGTTCGGTGCCCAGTTTGTAGGTTTCATAGAGTAAGGGATTTAGAGAAATCAGTGCAAGAGAGAAAGGCATAAAACTACACACACACACACACACACACAAAAATAAAATAAAATAAAACGGAGAACACACTAAATCATTAATACAAGCTACTCATAATTTATTATTTATGAGAAAAATGAGAGAACATTTAGGCCAAAATTTAAATAAATTCACATAAGAACAAAGGAGTTATGACTATGATTCTCTTGCTCATTGCATATTCTACATCTTCATATTTATCCTCAAAGTAAATAATTATCTTTGTGTCCCCAGGTCTCATCCAAGCATAAATTCTTGGTAACTGTGCTTATCAGGTTTGACTTTGACATCTGACTGTTCTCACAGGTATCTTTATAGATTTTAAAAATCTGTTCTAGTGTCTAGTATCTGTGTGTTATAATCACATTCCTTTTTTTCTCCCCTATTACCACTCTGACCTTGCCTTCCCGGCTCACCACCCCCAGCACTTGGCCACTCCTACTGTACACCACTTCATTCTGTCTTTTGACTCCTTTACTGCTAAAAAGAAGTAAGCACTTGGACTCGGGAGGGGGAACATCACACACCGGGGCCTATCACGGGGAGGGGAAGGGGGGAGGGATTGCATTGGGAGTTATACCTGATGTAAATGACGAGTTGATGGGTGCTGACGAGGTGATGGGTGCAGCACACCAACATGGCACAAGTATACCTATGCAACAAACCTGCATGTTATGCACATGTACCCTAGAACTTAAAGTATAAAAAAAAAAAAAAAAGAAGTAAGAAAAAGATACCCTGTGGCAGGTGACGTTTTCCCCCTTGCTCTTCCTGCAGCTCACCACTAGGCCCCATATCTACATGAAATGGGTTTCTTCCCTTTTTTCAGTAATGTTCTGGCATCTCTACTTCTTACATTAGCTCCAGGCCTTGGCGAGCAACTGTATTTTTAGAGATTTCATTTTTCTGAGTATTTTCAAATACATTTGAATAAAATAAAATTTTAAAACACAAATATGGTAGTTTCCTCTAAAATAGTATTAAAAATGTCTCCAAAGGATCATAGCGACCTTAAGAATTATGTTTATGCAGTTGTCTTGACAAGTCCACAAATCTTAGTATTCTGTCTCTTTAGGAAAATGGAAAAATAAATAGAATGGGGACAAGCAAGCTAGTGAATAGTCAAGGATTTATTTTAAAAGTTCTAATTTGGACCTCATTCAAGTTAAGAAGGAATATTAATTATATTTTACATTCTCAATCTTAAGAACTAAATTAAAACTGAACTTCCATGTTTTTAGTGAGATTATTTTCGCATTGTGTCTGAAAACATGTTCTTTATTCAGTTAGTCTGACATCTACTACATGCTTTTGGATATAATTATAAAAGTAAAAAGTAAATAATCACTATTCTAGTGCTGTCTAGCATAGGAGATGAATGTGACTGTTAAAGTCTGGAGGGTTAAAAAGAAGAAATATATACAATTTAAAGTATTTTTATTTCTGAATAGTTAATAGTATGTGCCTCTTTTATTTCAGAAAAGGAATACTTGAGTCCATCCGTAGTTGTTTTGTTTCTATTAATGAAAATCATTGCAAATGAAAGGAAGAAATATGCCCTTTTGAATTAGGCACTAATAATTTTGTTTTATTATGTAAAATCTCTGACCAATTAGTCAGAATATAAGGTATTTTTTAATTAATGAATTTGGCCTCTTAACCTTGGATGAAGTGGCATGAGTTTTAGAGGATATTTTCACACTGGAAACCAGTATTTTCTGAGTCCAGACTTTTGCTAATAGTTTGCCTTTGTCTAAACATAGTAATATAGAGATACTCTGTTCATATTTACACATTTCTTTAAGAAGTTGTTGACTTGAAACCTGCACAATAACTGTTTTGTAATTTTATGGGTCATGCTTTTTTGTACTCAAATTGCTCCATAGAATGGCAATGAATTTGTCATATTTTATGTGACTGAATAGTTAAAATACTGTTTTATGATTATATTTCCTATAAACTCTACAAAGAATACAATGACTAGTTCTTATACACTTCCTTGTATGTTTCTTCTGGAAATACTGTCAAATCACTTCCTTTTCACAGCTTCTAAAATGAAATTTGATTTGTCATCTTGATTCTTCTGTTGATGATATATTTATTCAATTAAGTGTAAAGGCTGAATATAAACTGGGTCTCCTAATACTCTCTATGACATTTCAGAGGGGCTAAAAAAAAATCCGTGAGCTATTTATATTTAGATTTGAATACAAGTCCAAATTCCTGTAGGCACTCAGATTTCACATTTTCCTCAAGTAATAAATTTCCAGTAGCTGTATGGGAGTTCAGGATCAATTTAGCTACACTAGCTTGTTAGAAATAATGCATACCAAAATGATAAAAATTCAAATTATGATGCCAGTACTGTCTCTAGACTTGTATCCTGTTGTTAGAATTTTCTCAGAAAATAGGTCCAGCTGAGTTTGAGGTGAAATATTTGTTCACCTCTTGTCCTTTAATGTTTTACTCCAGTTTTACTCTCAAGTAGATTCAGGATGCATTTTTTGCTAACACCGTGAAAGAGACTTGAATAATTACCTTGTTCAGCTTCTTATTTGAAGGTAAGGAAACTGGAGGCTTAGGGAGGCACAGCTGTTTAGGATAGAGGCCATTGTCTATATTGTGCCCTTACTCTACTGAAAATATTCAGCTAAACAGTATGAGGCTCTATAAACATGAGGTAAGAGTATTCTCATTCAACGGAGACCTTTCTAGTTTAAGTAAGAACATTACCGAGATGGAAAGTGTTGGAAATATCTGAAAATGCTATGAGATTGTGGTTAGTAGTGCATTCAGCATAATTTTAATATGGAAGACACATTCTTTTTTTCCTAAGATTCTTTTAAGACTATATTTCATCTTTAAAATTATCACAGAAGTTAATAGAAATATTTTCTTCCTTTAACTGAGAATATATACTCAGTTTGACCAGAAAATTGATTTTGAGCAGGCAGTGTTATATAGTTGAAAAAAGTAGTTTTTCTGACATTACCTATCTTTTGATTAATTTCATAACTTTATATCAGAATATTCTATTGCATGTATGGTTTTGTGTGTATATAATATACAGTTGATTCTCATTATTTGTGTTAGTTATGCTCTATAAAATTGTATAAACACTGAATTAGCAAATACTTGACCATTTCTCCTAAAGGAGCTATAGGAGTTAAGTTCTTGTGAGCCTCTGGTCACAATAATTTTGTGAAACAATCAATATATAACATTGTTTTATGTGCATTTCTATTTAAGGCAACTTTAATATATATTTTTGATTTATTACCAGTGAACTTACAACCAATGGCACTATAACTCATGCCTGAACAAAGCTTATCTAACATATGTGCTTTCTCCGTAAGTCACATCACAGTCTTGCTCTTAGCAACGCTAGACAGTACTTCAGCATTATACTTCTGAGCCAATTTAAAAAAGAAAATTACCAACAAAAAGCACAAAAATGCAGAAAACACAGCACTAAATAGAACACAAAAAAGACACTTGTTTTTACAGTATGAGAGCTAAACCAAGAAGGCAGAGCATCACTTTGTTCAGCCACAGGTGGGAATGTGTCAGGTAATTCAAATATTTTAATGCTTTGTGTGCGTTGCAAATAATTATAAAAGATTCATGAGTACTGACTTTGTGGTTATAAATACATTTTAATGAGTTGCCAAATTCACAAATAAGGCACCCAGAAATAATGATTATCATGCATCTATGACATATTTTGGTTAATATACAATAGGAATTATTTTCTATTATGTTTTATCTTTTAATTCAAAATACTTGGTAGACAGCAGCCTCCCCCATTCTGTGCTTCTACTTATTATTGGTTTTAGGGAAATACCTCTTTCTGTAATATTTATTATCTTTTAAATATGTATGTATTAAAACTTGAGTATTTAAATGCATGTATATCTAAGTACATGTGTATTATTTTTTATACACCTACAGAGACAGAGTGAGAAAGAAAGAAAGAGAGAGAACAAGGATGTGTTGATGTGCAAAAGAAAGTCATTTGAAAGAATCATGAATGAACTAATTATTCATGTGTTAGTGTAGCAGCCTGCTTAAAAATTATTTGATGTACATAAAATTGACTTAACCTGTTCTGTTTATAGACAATTAAAATGAAAAGCCTTCATAATTAATACAGTCTTAACACTATTTTAAAATGCAGTTAATTGGAAGTCATCCATCTTCTGACATAGTTAATTCAGTTTTTGCCACACTTCTAGCTACTAAATTTGAACGTATCATTATATATTAGAAGGTGATGCTTTGCTTCACTTTTTTTTCCCTTAATATTAAAGTCAGTGGAACATTTGTTTAGTATATTACCAACTCAGTTATTTATTCATTTATCAAAATTAATTTATGCCTTCTGGCAACACTGAATAGCACAGGGAAGCAAACGCAGTAATTGGGTTGCCAATTCCAGAAAATTCTGCACTTGATTGTTAATAAGATTTAGAATTGAGGCTTCTGAAATTAAAAAAAAAGTACTGATTTGGTTTATATTTTATACTTGGAGATTTTTTTATTGCTCTGTCTTTGGAGAATAAAAATCATTAGTCATTTTAACTTTTTGTTCATTAAAAAAATGTGAGTAGGAAACAAAGGGTTAGTGCTCTCTTTCAGTCTCTTAATCTTCAGGCCCTAACTCAGTACTGAAAACATAAGTTCAAAAATTACTCTGCAAATCATTGTGTTACATATCGCTAAGGGAGCTGCTTCAATAGAAGGATGAATATTTCTTTTCCTCAAGATGCACTACAGAAAGAGAGGGAAGACTGGCATTACTATAATACAGTGTAAAATGGAAAGATTATACAAAAACTAGCAGCGAAGAATATGAGTGGGGCAAATGGAAAGCCTGCTTCATAAGGAGAATAGGGAAAGGAGAATTTAGACTGAGATTTGAATTCCGAGTAGAATCTGTTAGCTAGAAAGGAAGTGTGGTCATCCAGCAGATTTTACTGGAGCAGGAAATTCTTGAAGACAAACATAGGGAGGCAAATTTCAGGAAGGCTGGAATGGTAATTTGGACTTGTGGTTCAGGTCTTGCATGTTAAGTAATATGGTTAGATTTTAATAAATAGATAACTGGAGCTATTACAAAATATTGAGCTGGCAGGGAGTCTTGCTTTTAAGAAGAAGTTGTGTGTTGGCTGAGCATTCTGCTCTCAGGCTCACGCCTGAGGCAGGAGGCTGTGCGTTAGATGGATTAGGTAAGATGCAACATTAAAAGCAAAGAAGCAAGTTAGGAATTGTGTTCATAGTATTGCTGAACCAGAGTGGGAAATTTGAATTAGGAAGTTGGGGATAAATATGAGTTACATTGTTGAGAAAGGATATATTTTTAGTGTAATAAACATTTTTTTCTTGACTGAGAGATTATTTACCCAAAACTAGAATTCTTTAGTTTTTGTAGATAATTTACTCCTGCTAAATTATTGTTTTTGTTGTTGATCTGGATTTATTTGGGGTGTGAGGATGTTTATTATTTGTTTCTCTAACGTTTGCCAAACACACATATCTGTGGTAATAGTAAAATACCATATATAAATGATCCATTTTGAGTAATAAAGACAAAATATTTGGCTTAATCCTAAAAAACTAAGCTGATTAATAATTTAATCTTTACTGGTCATTTGAAAGATAATTAATATCATCGGCCTTACTGTCAACATTAAGAATATCAGTTATGGTATGTTTTTGTTGTGGTTATTTCTCTCCAAGATGAATGTTAACAGGGACAATTAAAATACTTCTGGCAGATACTTTAGTTAAAAGTAGAAACATTCTAACTCATCTCAGGGACTTGAAAGATTTGGTGGTATTTCAGAACAAATTTTGTAAGAAAGATTTAAAATATACGTATTTTTGAATAAGATTTGCAGAAAGTTTAACAGAGTGAAATAACAGCAACAGCTACAATAAAACCGTTCTCTTTATTGCTTCCAGTGAAATACAATAATAGATAGTGTTATTTAAGTAAAGTCATAGGGGAAACAGGGTATTAATGCTTGTTAAAAGATGCTGAGACTCTAGGTAGAGGAGAAGTGTGTATCCATTCACATTGGACTCTATATTCTTGCTCTAATCTCAGCAGGGAAGATTATAAAGATGGAAATTATGTAAATGACATTCGTGGTGGTTTGCAGTAGAGTTGGTAAGTAGGAAGAGACGGACTTTTTGAAAAGATACCCTAGTAAAAGTATAATTATTTAATAAAATGCAGAAGGGCAGGTCTTCTGACGTAAGATTGATGCTTTTAAACATGGCCAGAATGAGAGTACACAGGAAAAACAGAGAAGCTTTCGTAATAAGAAGTTTTCTTAAATTTGTACTGATTACTAAAGGTTGAAACCTAAAAACATTTAAAAGTCAAAATCATGCTTCAGAATCAATATTTTCTGCTGAAAAGTTTAGAGAGAATATGCTAGGATAGCCTAGAATGTATTATAAAACTATTTCAACACTTTACCTACTTTGAGAGTTTTGTGAAGGCGATCTGGCATGACCTACATTTGTTCACAGGGCCAAGACAGATTTTTCCAATCAGAGCTGAAGGAATTTTGAAGTATTTATTTCAAAGTATTCACAGAGACATGCTTCTTGTTGAAACAATTATGAAAGTTAACTATTGACCTGCCTGATATTTATCATGGAATAAACAGAAGGCTGCCAAAATGGAAGATTAGCTTTGACTTTAGGAATATTACACGTTTGGAGATTAGGAATTGCCAACGTTATAAGAAGAATAAGCCATTAGCAATTTCATTAAGTTTGATTCGTCTAAAAGTTGCCTTATTTTGGACAGGTTCATGTATTTTCTGAACTTGACTTGAGGCATTCAAAATTGCTATTGTGGCTTTACAATCTGGTTCATTATACTTACAAAGCAAAGCAAATCAGTACAAAGTTGTACGGTTTTGTTTGTTTAATTTTTGTTTGGTTTGATCTTTTAAATCTCCCCAAAAAGACTATTTGATAGGCTATGAGGATATACTCTTTGTAAAATATTTCTGTGAGAGCATATTTTTAGATGATTACACAAAGTTTAAAAAATATATTCCATCTGATACTTCTGCTGACAAGTAATTGTTATATCTAATTGCATAAGGTGATCACAGAGAAAGGATATTGGTCAGAGGAAATAAAATAAAATAGAAATTAAGTTATTTTGGTAGAATAGAGACACAAATATAACATGGTAATATAAAAAAGCATGCAATTTTCAAGATGGCCTGAATATTATCATAACAAATATAAACTGTTTTAGAGAGGATTAACATTTTTATGAAGTTGCATTTCTTTCCAGTAACATGATACATTTTTGTCAAAGCCTATTTTTGTGGCAAGACATTTTTAGTCATACTAATACTGAAAGAGTTTATCCCCAATAAACATTCAGAAAATAATTTTTAAAAGATATACTTTATTAAGAGGAAAACTGAGCCCAGAAGGGTTGTGTTCTGGTCTTGGCAGTTTCCTCTCAGATCTATTCCTTGCCCTTCTGCTGCTTTATTCTATATTTCATTTCACTCCAGAAGTTAGAAAAAGAAAAATGGAATAAAATTAAATAAAGTCGTAGAAAGAAAGGAGGAGGAACAAAGATAGATCAGAAATGTTCAATATAAGGGAAAGAAAGAGATAAACGACAAAACAAGTTTGGGTTTCTGAATAAATTAATGATATGTAAATATCTGTCAAGATTAACATAAAAAAGAGAAAATAGATAAAGAAATGAATTTGTAGTAAAAAGGGGAACAGATATTTTTAACATCCTATGATTACTATGAGCAAATTTAAGCCAGTATAATAACTTATATGTAATAGATGAATATCTATAAAATTGTAAATTTCCAAAATTGACTCAAAAAATAGAAAAGTTGAATAAGCAAATAGCAAACAAATGAATTTTGAAAAATCAATCAACTCAAAAATGTTTATAGTTTGTCCTCATTGTCCCCTGTCTTGCACAGACAACAGAAAGATTATGAGCACCCATATTCAAGGAACTGATGATTCCTTATCTGGGCTGACAGTTTCAGCAAACAGAGAAAGAGTGAAATATCCTTGATCTAGACATCTTGTTACAAAACTAGACAAGAATAGTAATAAAAATAAAATTAGGGGGCCAATCCTTTTTGCATATACAAACATATATAATACTAAGAAAGTGAATTCAGTGTTGTGTGTGACATTTGTATGGAAAAGAAAATGACCAAATTCCTGGGTATCTGTAACATACCCAGGACTATACTGTAAAGTATGGTTCCTCATCAGAAAAAAAAAAAACAAAACCCAAAAACTGTTTACATATACTATACTAAAAAAGAGACTGGATTGTGAGTAGAGGGCATATATTCTTTGTTATTCTTCCCATCAAGAGATGGAATCTGCTTCTCTATCCTTTGAATCTAGGTTCAGCTGTGTGACTTGCTTTGGCCAATGGAAAATTAGCAAATCTTACTAAAGAAGAGGATTGGGACCAGGCGCGGTGGCTCACGCCTGTAATCTCAGCACTTTGGGAGGCCGAGGTGGGAGGATCACGAGGTCAGGAGATCGAGACCATCCTGGCCAAAACGGTGAAACCCCGTCTCTACTAAAAATACAAAAAATTAGCCAGGTATGGTGGCGGGCGCCTGTAGTCCCAGGTGCTCGAGAAGTTGACGCAGGAGAATGGCATGAACCCGGGAGGAGGAGCTTGCAGTGAGCTAAGATTGCGCCACTGCAGCCTGGGCAACAGAGCGAGACTCCTTCTCAAAAAAAAAAAAAAAAAAAAAAGAAAAGAAGAGGCTTAAAAAGTGGTTGTGCATCAAGCTTTCTGCTTTTTTTGTGCCCAGAGCCCTGATATAATCCTGTGAAAAAGCATGGACTAGCCTCTAGCACGGTGAAAAGACAAATAGGGAAAAGAGGCCCCAGTAGTACTAGCTGAGTCCTAGTAGGCCTGTTTACTGAATATATTCTGCCTTTTGAGTGAGCGTAAGTGAGAACAGAATGCTCGGCCAACACACAACTATTTTTTTCCGTGAGAAATGCATTTGAGAAATACTGAGAAAAAAATAATCTTTTTAAGCCACAACAGTTTTGGGCATTTTGTTACATTTAGCAAAGGCTAAATGACACATTAATGAATGATCTTGGATACAGAAAACATTTAAATAGTTTTCAATGCTTCTTCATTATAAAACATCATAGCAAAGTAGTAGAAGTGTCTCAACCTGATTCATTATAAAACATCATAGCAAAGTAGTAGAAGTGTCTCAACCTGATTAAAGGTATTTTAACTGTAAAATGAACAGTTAATATATTTAGTAGTGAAACTTTAGGCATTCCCATTAAAATTTGGGAGCAGTGAAGAATTCTGCTATTACCTCTCCTATTTAATGTTGTACTGGAAGTTCTAGCCAATGTGATATAATAATAAAAAAGGAAATGAGATATACAAATCAGAAAAAAAAATAGTATTCTTATTTGTAGATGATGTCATTGTCTATGTAGAAAGCCCTGGAGAATGTAAATGCTGTTAGAACAAAGAAACACTCTAAAGATAATGTTAAAGAATAACAAGGTGTGGAGACCAGCTCTACCAGATGGCAAGATTTATTATACATTAAATTATAGTAAGTAGATAATAAGGTATCATGCATGCATGGAACAATGACAATGGAATAGAATATAGAGCCAAGAAACAGAATTAGATATTTATAAAAACTGGTATAGGGGAGAGTTAACTTTACAAATGAGTTGGGAAAAGATGAAATAGCTATTGCAAGTCGACTAAAGACTTAAATAAACAAACAACTTTAAAAGTTGACAAACTATAAAGGAAAGATTCACAAATGCCGTTAAATCCTAATTTTAAAAGTATTTAACAACCATAACAATGCCTGTGATAAACATATTTGAAATGGAAGATGCAGACTGGAAGTAGATACTTGTCACACATGCGGCTGACAAAAGATGGCATACAGAATTTTAAAAGAACTTCTGGTTAGTCTAAGAGAGAAACGGACAAAGGCAAATCACAGAGGAGGAAACTAATGGTAAGTCAGCATAAGAAAGAAACAGAAAGATGCTCAGCCTCATTAGCAACCAGGGAAATGCATATTAAAACATTTCACATTTATGTGGCTACTGTGTTTTTAAAAGTTTGAACATGACATTTACAGTATTGGCAAGAATTTAGAGAAATGGATTTTAAACATGTTTATGTTCATATGAATTGAAATAGCCACTCTGGGAGAGCAATTTGTCAAGTTACAGTAAACTTGAACATAAGCATGCTCTTTGACAGAACAATTCCACTTTTAGAAACACGTTCTAGAAATCCATCCACTACAAGTACACAAGATATGTTTATAGTGTTTGTTGCATCATTATTTATGCAAATTTTACTATAAATTGGATAAGTGAATTATCAATATAATCATATAATTAAATACTAAGCCCTTATGAAAGTGAACCACCTATAACATGGCAGAATCTCAAAAACATAATTTTGAGAGAAAAATACAAGTATGTCACTGCTTAGCTAAAGTTTTAGAGCGTATTAAAAATACTGTATACTATTTATAGACATAGCTATGTGTTAAGAGTATAAAAAGAAGCATAGTAATAATAAACACTAGCTTAGGATAGTGGATCAGCTGGAAAAAAAGGATGGAATTTTGATACATAAGCATTTCAAATGTATATGTAATTTTTCTAATTTAAAATATAAAGAAAAACTGAAAAATCTTAACATTTAATAAGGCTGGCTGACAAATAAAAATACATTCTTTATAACTTTATGGATGATAATGAGATTTCATTTTAAAATGGTGTTAAAATTAAATTCTATTGTAACTGATGTTGGATTTCTCAGACCTTAAGATGCACTGTGACTCTCTAAAAGGTAAAAGTAGTATTTGGCATTTTTCAAATGCATTTGATCAGGGAATGAATTTTGAGGATATCTATGGAGACACTAGATTATTGCAGAACAAGTGAGAGAAATGCAAATCTAGAAATAAAAAAATGATGTGAAATTATTTTTTAATGCAAGTGCCTGAGGTCTAGACCATCATCTTTTCTGAATACTTCATACATAGAGAATCATACAATATGTAGTCTTTTATATCTAGTTTCTTTCATGTAACATAACATTTTGAAGTTCTTCCATGTTGTAGGATGTATCAATATTTTGTTATTTTATATTGGCAAATAGTAGTGCATTATACGGATATACTGTATTTGGTTTATCCATATGCCAGTTGTTGATTATTTGAATTGCTCACAATTTTTGGCTATTATGAATAATGCTGCTATGAACATTTTTTGTATAAGACTTTTGTAGAGAGATGTATTTTTATTTCTCTTGGGTGGATTCATAGAGGTGAAATTGTTGAATCATTGTAAGCTCATGTTTAACTTTCTAAAGTCCTGCGAAATTATTTTTTAGAGTGGCAATACAATTTTACATTTCTACCAGTAATATTTTCAGTTTCTCTGCATCCTTGCCAAAACTTTTCATCATCTGTGTTTTGATTATAGTCATTCAGGTGAGTGTATAGTGTTATTTCATTGTGGTTTTAATATGCATTCTTCTAAAGATGAATGATGTTGAACACTTTTCATGTTCTTATTAGCTATTTGATGTTTTCTTTGATGAAATGTTTGTTCAAGTCTTTTGCCATATTTTAAACTGGATGATGATGATGATGATGATGATTTACTGAGTTATGAGAGTTCTAATCTGAATGAATCCTTTACCAAATGTAGGATTTGCAAATATTTTCTTCCTGTAAGAAATAACAAAATTTTAAGTGGGGCTTGATTTTCATGTATTTCATATCTCTCACATGACAGAAAGTACTGCTGTGAAGATGATTTACAAGAGGACCATTTATCACTGTAATGGATAATTTAGGTAGTTAACATGCTTATGCTCCTATGATTTATTTGCTGGGGATTTAAATCTTATGAAAAATACTAATTCAAATGTATTAGAATTCCTACATTCTAATTACTGGTAATTCTGTCAAAGCAATGGTCTTATATTTACTTTCCACATTTGTTCCCCTAAAGTAAATATTGTTTAAAACATTCTTTAAAGTTTTCTTCATGATTTGCATTCTGAGTGAGTGGTAAACCTCTGCATTCAATGCACATACACACATGCACACACATTCATTTTCTCTGCCTCAAAATATGAGTTAATATTTTGCCAATTGCAGATGTTACCCTCATAGTTGTTGGACAGACTTTATTTGGTAAGATAAGTGTCTCATGGAAAATAGGGATTTAGTTAAAAAACAATAAAAATTATTACTAAGTATGCTTTTAAAAACAGCAGTAAGAAACAATTTTAAAAGTCAAATGCTTCCACGGGAACTAGATTAATCAGCATTAAAACCTTCTAGAATAGGTAAGTCTTCTGAATCACTTGTCTGATTGTCTAGGAGACATTGCTGCAATGCACAATTCACTGGAGTGCATTCTCCCATAGCTTTATTTTATGTGGAATGCTCCTCTTTAAAAAATCTAAAAAAAATTGCAACCCACCCTTAGCTTGAAATGAATGTCCTTTACACTTGCATATGCTTTTTGCTTCATTTTCAAAAGTCTTTCCAAAAGAAAACCTTGTTTAAACACCTGGCATTTCACAAATTATTGTGCTGCTTAAGGGCTCTTTTTCTGGCCCTTGTTTTTTATTCATATATTGAAAGGACAGAGCAAAAACAGATCACCTTTCTGTGCTCTGCCCTCACATGATATCAGAGGTAGAGGCAGGGAGAATAAGACATATTCTTTGATGTGTTGCTTTGTTTTGTTGAGAGACAAATTTTAAAAAGAAAAATCATAACTTTCTTACAGATATAAAATAAACATGTTAAAGATTTTGTTTAATTCATTATTAAAAAGGGAACTAGGCCGATGTTACAAAGTTCAAAGGAGAAGCGAATGAATCCCAAGTTTTTGTGGAGCAAAGTAATGTTGTAATCAGTGTACAAAAGGAGATAAAACTGACTTTTCCATTAGAGAGAGGGGTGAAGGAGGACAATGTGTAATTTTTCACTGGAGACACCTAGTAATGTTTTCTCCTTCTTAAGCAAGGATTGTCAAACATTTTCTGTAACATGCCAGATAGCAAATATTTTAGGTTTTGTGGGCCTTATGGTCTCCCATTCAATTCAGCTGTTGTAGCGTGAAAGCAGCCATAGATAATGCATAAACAAATGGACATAATTCTGTCTGAATAAAACTTTATTTATGGACATTGAAATTCAAATTTCATATTACTTTCATGTTACAAAATGTTCTTTTTGTTTTTTGTTTTTCAAACATTTAAAAATCTAAGACTAGTCCTTGCTGTGAACCATGCAAAAACAGCCTGCAAGACATATTTGATTAACATTTAATCAACAGAGAATATTCTGAAAAACTCATAACTAAAATCAGCACAGATTTGCAAAGTATAAGATTTATAGTAATAAGTTGTCATACATAATAAATGTAATATTGTTACATATGTACATAGTAAATATGCATAGATATATATACTTACGTACATACATATTTATCTGTGCATATATGTAATATAAATAAATAATTGTCATAAAATAACAACAACAGGGCCTATGCTAAAAATGTTGGAAAAACCAAGATTGTCTAAGTACAGATTACCATACCTTGTTAACGTGTATCACTGGGGTTATATCACCTCAGTTGATCACCCACTTTACTCATAAGACTAACCCGACCTGATGGAGTAAAAAATACTATTTTGTGATCAGTCACCCAGAAGTATTCTCTTTCACAATTGGCTTACCAAACGCACACGGAATTCCAAGCATATTTGAAACAGACAGCTTTCCTTGAGTGCATGAGGAACATACGAAAACTTACAACCTGGGTGTTAACAAATGCATAAGATATAGAGCCTCTTTATATAAGTTAACTATATAAATATGAGTATTTTCATCTTATTAAATATGTTTTAAATTGTACATATAATGTAATAGTTTTTCAGATAGTTTTAAAAAGTCCTTGTGAACAAACTTTTATCAGCCCTCATCTACTTGTTGGCTGAATACACTGGTAAGATTTCATGAATTGGGTACAGGTATAAAATTACCTCTTTAATATATTTATTGTTATATTACTTATTACTGTTTTGTAACCACTATACATGTACTAGGGTCATCAGATATATTCTTAGGGTCCATGAGCACTCTAAGGTCTTCAAATGTGCATTTTTATTTTTATGAATTAACTGGACATAATCAGCCCACCACATGTTTTTGTTAATAAAGTTTTCCTGAAAAATAGCCCTACTCATTTGTTTACATATTGTCTATGGATTCCCACTTTATGATCAAATATTGCTGAACAGTTTTTGTTTTTGTAATTGTGTTCCTTTAGTGGGCTTTAGATGAGCTTTAAAATGTAACTTTTAAGGTAATATTTGTCTAGCTATGATAGTTGGCCTCTTGTTCTAGAGTATGCAAATATATTCTAAAGCAGAGATATTGGCAATCTTTCTGTAAATTACCAGAAAGTAAATATTCTAGCCTTTGCAGGCCATAGAATTCCATCATAACCATGCATGCAACTCGGCAGTTGTAGCATGAAAGCAACCATAGACAATATGTAAACAAATGAATGTGGTTAGTTTGCAATAAAACTTTATTAACGAAAACGTATGGTGGGGTGATTATGTCCAGAGGGCCTTAGTTTGCTAACTCTTGTTGTAGAACATCTGATGATTCTCAAAAATTTAATGCAAATCGATTTATAAATATATACTCTTTAACAAATGATTCTGTAAAGCATCACATTTGCAGAGGTAAATTAGGAAGCCATTATTTGGTTAGCTATATAATCCTTCCATTATACAAATACCATATAAAATTACATTATTATGAATGTTTTATGTTAAAATAAAGAACTAGGTTTTTAAAATTTTTTAAAAACTAAATAGCATATTCTTGAAGAAAACCAGCCTGTATTCTACAAGTGTTTGTTTGTTTGTTTGATTTTGTTTTTAGAGACAGGATCTTGCTATGTTGCCCAGACTGGATTCAAACCTGTGGGTTCAAGCGATCCTCCCACTTCATTCTCCCAAGTAGCTGACAGCAGACGTGCATCACTGCTTCCAGCTCACAAGTTTTGTTTTGTTTTTTAATACAAATTATGGGTAGTTTTCCTTTTTGACTTATAGCCATAACCCATATACATATTTGAGTTACTAAATAAACTGCTTCTAAAACCCTAGATATTGGTCAGAACTTTTCATCTTCATCTTATAAGTGTAGGATTTTTAGATGTCAGCTAAATCAAAGGTGTCTGGTCAAAGAAACTACAACAGTTAAAATACAATGATAAATCATTCTCTGACAGGCCAGAAAGGAAGTTTAAAAGCTGGTCAGCAAAACTCTAATTGTTCTTGAACATATTCAATGAATATTCAATACTGAGTTAATTTTTATGAATACATTTATAAATATATTGTTTTGTTTACTATTTTAAGTGAATCTTACAACCGTTTCGTATGAGAATTGGTGTATAGTGATCTCTTTCAAATTCTTTTAAAAGTCGAGTAACATTGATTAGGTTTAGTTTAATTATTTATAATTATGTAGCAGTTCATATTGTGGGGCTAAATTAATGGTTTCTTAAAATTTCTGTAAATTTCAGTGTTTTGGTCTTTTAAAGACCATGGCAATATTTTAAATAATTAGTTTTTTGAAAGAGAATTTTTAGAAGGTCATAGTATGACTTAGTTTTCTTAGGAAAAATTTCTCATTTAATATTCAGAAATATGTGATTCACATTCAGTTACCAAAATTTAGAATAAGATTTAGCATCCTAAATCTGACCTATAATCACCTTCAGAAACATAGCTTTATCTAGAAACACATTGATATCAAATGTTAATGATCTTCCTATTAATTACAAAATTATGACTGATACACCATTTGGTGAAATGATGACAAACTTATATGAAATAGTAAAGAATGTGTGCAAACTGAAAACAGCCCAAAAAAATTCCATCACATATCAATTGCTGAGACTTTATATTTTAATTGCTATAAATACAAAATTAAAGCTGATGCTACTTAAATGGATTCATTAAAAATATGTAGCTATTGACTATAATTTAAAAATTCATTAACATACTGCTTATGAGTTGATACATTTGGTAAAGGTTGGTGATTATTTGATCAATTGATTTTGGGCAAAATTGATCTAGTGCTAGCAGAGATGGTCTAGTTAAGGGAGACAGAATACCTTTGCTTGCTGAGTGGGAATACTTAAGGTGTGACATCAGAATCAATATGTTTCTAAAGTCCAGTAGTTAAGTAAACATGTTAAAACTGGTGTTCATAGGTTTTCCATTGATTCAAGAAACTATGGAAACTAATAAACGATTTCTTTCATTTTTGTTCACTTACAGAAGTTCTAAGAGAAAAATTTTATTCACTGCCTTTTTATTGTATCAGCAGCTGTTCTTCTTGGTAACAAAATAACTTCCCTTTAGTTCTCTGAGGAGATCCAAGGTCTTGCCAAGAGCAGAAGTTGAACAGATGCCTCACTAAATGTAGTTCTATTCTTGGTTAGTCAAGGTCACTTGTCTTCAGCAGATTGAGTTTTTTATTGTTTTTGTATTTTATTTTATCCAGGAAATATTTTGAAAGCTGTAAACAGTCCAGGTGAAATTAATTTGACTGTTGATGAGTTATAAGGAATAAAATATATAAACCTGCCTCCTTTGATGGAATATTTTTCCTATAATAGCTTTGTGGGAATAATATGTGTCCAGTGTATTTATAGGCAAAGAAAAATTAGCTGCATGGACAAGAAGCCTGATGGATTTAATGTCAAAGAAAATAGGATGCTGTTGGAAATGAGCTAATTTACTAAAGCAACAAGTGGATTGACAACGTGGCAATAAATTGGCTTTCACGATATGTAATGGATGGTAGAGTTTAGGACTGTGCACAGGAAGAAGTATTTATTTGTAGCTTCCTGTCTCAGACCTCCACTTAAAATCCCTCAAACATGAATCTCACGAAGGTAGAGTAGCTTCTACAAGTTTGCATGGCCTTATTTCAAGTATACTGTGTTAGTTTCCTTTTAAAGGAAACGAACATATGTAATACTGCTTTTGATATGCATTACTGTAGTAAAGTGTTGGTCACATACTTTAATTGTTCTTAATTTTGTAAGATTACTTTCATCAACCTTTTGAACTAGATTATTTTGAGGAATTGACTTTAAGATGCTAACGTCAGTTTAAGATGATCACATCTTAAAACTTTCAAAAAAACTTTTATCTTTTTTGTTTCAAAAAATGCTGCCATAAACCT
Source organism: Mandrillus leucophaeus (assembly GCF_000951045.1). Taxonomy (NCBI): domain Eukaryota; kingdom Metazoa; phylum Chordata; class Mammalia; order Primates; family Cercopithecidae; genus Mandrillus; species Mandrillus leucophaeus. The sequence goes on along the minus strand of NW_012101876.1, from coordinate 45,257 downwards.
AAGTTTATACATTGTAGAATATGTGTGTACTTCCACAAGATAGAGCCCTACAAATGGTATGGATGGGTCAAAATATATTCACAATTAATATTTTAATACGTTCTTTAACTTTCCTGTTAAATTAATCATTATCCCACTGTAGCTGTGTGAGAACATCTATTCCCCATAAGCTTGTCAGCATTGTATTTTATCAACCTTCTAAATATTTGTTAATATTATGAACAAAAAGTGATATGTTGTTATGATTTTGATATATCTGATTAGTAATGAAATTGAACATCTTTCACATGTTAATTGTGTAATTAGCCTAGTTCTTATCAGTTTAAGAATTAACTAATAGGCAGATTTTGTCTCTTTATTTGTATGCATGAATTTTATTTTATAGAGTCTAAGGCTTAGGGAAATTTTCCTTTTTGTTTGTTTACTATGATTATTTCTTTTTCTCTGTTACCTCTCTCTAGAACTCCTATTAGATGCATGTTAGCTTTTCAATATCTAATCAATACACCTTTTGACTTTGCTCTCTCACACTGGTAAACTTTTTGTCCTCTACTGTCCAACCCTAGTCCACTGCATTCATCGGGGAGGTCCCAATGCTCTGTCTTCCAGATTCCCAGTTTTTATCAAGGTTCATCCTGCTATTTAGTTCTTGATGTATTGTTTTAATTTTAGCTTTGGTGTTTATGATTTTTATAATAACCTATTTATGTGGTTGTATAATTTTTTGTTTTTTGTTTATTCTCGCTATCCTCTTGGATATTCATGATTAGGGCCTTAGTTCTACCCATTTTTAATCTTTCTTTTAATTTTTTTTTGGTCTGTTTATTCAAATTTCCTTGGGGTAGTAGATCGGTACCTCCTTTTCATGTTGATGGTTTTCTCCACTGGTCTCAGGTTGTACAGTCTTAGTAGCTTCAGTATAGTTCCACAGACTGGATGATAAGTCCTTTTTATTTGACAGCAAACGCAAGTTCTAAAGACAGGAATTGTCCCTCTTATTATTGTTCAGGGGGAACAATAACCTTCAACTAATTTATAGTTTTCTTGCATGTCCTAGAACATGTGTTACCTAGGATTTTGTCTCATATTTCTGGCACTTTTGCTCACTCTTAAAGTCTCTCATGTAAGAATTCCTGCTTTGATAGAATGCACTCATGTTTGTTTTCATTTTTTGAGGTAGCAAACATAATAATTACCAACCTTAAGAGTCAGCTACTCTCACTGGGGTTCCAACATGCTTTTATTTTTCTCTTGACTGATTGTCATCCAATCTGTCTCCAAGGAATGCCTTTATCTTGGGATTGTTTAAGGCCTTCTCTGATTGAGATAGTCTTAATTCAGCTGAATTTTGATATTAGTCTATTTCCATCTGCTTTATATCTTCCAGGAAATTCACAGTTGTCCCATATTACCAGTGCTGTTTTCTATTTACTTTTGTTTTTTCACTTGTCCCTTTCAAAGGTATTTGGGAAGTCAGGAGATTGCTCAGTCAGTAATCTTCTATTTGAACTAAGAAGACCACAGTTCTTTTATTACTGACATAAAATGTCTCTAGTTAAACAAATAGTATTGTCATTTTGAGTAACTGATTATATTTTTTTCAAGCTATTCCTTTTAAGCATCCTATGGAGTTAGCTTGGATTTGTGGTTAAATTTGATCCCATTATATTTATTTTCACTCAGTCTGATTCCAATAAAAGAGATGACTACTTATCTTGCTTCTTTGAAATTCTTGTAGCAGGTGTATTTAGAAAAGGTCTACAACCTTACTGGAAATTTAACCCAATCAAATATTATTAGAAGCATTAGTCTTCTTTTAAGTGCAGGATTGTCAGTGATTTAACATTTTTACATAAATTTTTAGAAAGATTCATTTATAGATGCATTGAAACTTTCTTATTTTAAAACATCAGTAATGAGAGAGTTTAATTTGAAAGCTGAAACTGATCCCATCCAAAGATTATTTTCATTTTTTATTAGACTTTAAGTTTTAGATTTTCAAATACATGCTTTTAAAAAATATTAAACATTTTTTATTGCCAATATTTAATAAGTTCTTTCTTTCTAAAACCTGTTATTTGGTGCTCAACACAAAGGTTATGTGTAAGAATTGACTATGAATGTAAATTAGCAAAGTTTCTGCATAGATAAAAATAAGAACAATCTTCTTATTTCCATGGACACTAATATTTCCTTGTCTTTCAGTCATACCGTTCTCTCCCTTTTCTCCTTGCTTCTCTTCATTTTGTTCTTTTGTGTTTAATTTAACAAACATTTATGCAGTATTTTATATGTGCCTGGCACTGTGTTAGACCCAAGAGATACAATGGATAAGACATGATGAATAGATAAGACATGATTTTTACCTCATATTTTGACCTTTGTTTCTGTGCAGAGATCAAATGAGAAAGGTATAAAAATATTCTGTAAAATTGTCTTATAATAGAAGATGTTGTAAAAGGTACAGGCAGATATACAGTATCAATTTAAATTTTGAATAGAGGGAAAATGCTATAAAATTAGGCTTAAAAACTTTCAGATTGTTGTCTTAAGTACTGAGTGTTAAATTGGAGATAATATATTGCAGAAGCAGACTCCTCAAAGCAAGCATTGTTTCACTGAAGAAATTTCTTTTTAACTTGAAAGCTTCAAACATCTTGGGAAGCTTTTTAAGTATTAGCACTTCTCTCTTGTAGTTTTTGTTTGTGTTTGTGCAAAAATAAATGAGACAGTAGGTGTGAATTTTTTTTGTAAACCGCGAAGTACTTCATAAATATAAGGTGCTATTATTGTGAAGGGAGGTGATATTGAGAGACTATGAAACAATTTTGATAAGGTGTAGAACCAAGCATATTTGGAAAGGAAAAGACAGTAAATTTTAAGCAAAATTGTAACTACCTAAATGATATATTTTGAAGCATGCTCGAATGGACTTCATTTCCAGAAATATCTTCTGTCTACAACTTGTTATGGCATTTAAAATTCTGCTAGAGAAATTGCTTTTGTTTGATGCTAGTAGTAGGTAATAGTACGCATTCAAAAATAGTATTTTTTGAAATGCAGCAGTTTCACATTTGAAAGTACTTTGCTGTATTTTTATTGGCTCTTGATAACATTTTGTGCTAGCTGTTGGTGATGGTATTGTTATCTTCATCATCTTTATTCCTTTGCTTTATTTGAGCAAGTGTTAGTAGATATTGTTCCTTTTTTATTGGTGAAGAAGTAAGGATCAAAAAGTTGTATGAATTATTTATCCAATTTCCAATGAGTGACAGGCTTAACCCACACTATCTTACTTTTGTTTTCTTTCTACTCTACCATGATTAAATTCTTAATGAAAGAAGTGTTTATTAGGCACCTATTGTAGGGCTAGGACATTTCAAAGTCAGATAGTACGGTTTCTCCATAGGGCGAACAAATTAATTGGAGATATAAATCTTATGGGTTAGAAACAATAGACAATGGGGACTATTACAGGGGAAAGAGAAGGACGGGGTAGGGGGTGAAAACTACTTATTGGGTACTAGGTTCATTACCTGGGTGATGGGATCAATCCTACCCCAAACTTCAGCATCATACAATATATTCATGTAACAAATCTGCACATATATCCTCTGAATCTAAAATATAAGCTAAAAAGTGAGAGAAGGTCATAATACAGTGTTTCACTTTAAATACTAAGTGGTGTGATAAAAGCTTTGATTATTTAGACAGCAGAGAAAACAATATGGGTTGGTTTAGGTCTAGGAATGGTTTGTTAAGAGGTGGAATTGCCCAATTATCTAAAAGCTACAAAATATAGTTAGATAAGGAGTAGAAGGTCCTCTTAGGGTAGGTTAAAAGCATTATGAGCAAGACATCATAACTGAAATGACAGAAAAAAATGATCAATAAGACATGATATGTTTTAGGGGAAAATACCAATAACTTCTATAATCACGTTTCCCTGAGCCTCAGCTATAGTATAGGAACACTTGAAAAAAATCTCTTTTGCCAGCTTGAGGCTTGCCGGGAGTCTCATAACCCCATTTTTCTGCTGTCATTATCTACATCTGTGCCTTAACCCCGGTTCCACTCATGAGCTTTGCCTGGGCTTCCTGAAGTTCCAAGATGCCAATGTGTTCATTCCCCTTGCTGGTTGTCAGATTCTTCCTGTCTCTATTCTATTCTGACTTTTTAGAAGGGATCACACAGCAGAACTTCTTGGCTCTGGTATCATAGGCTTTTCATTTTCTTGATTCACATAGCCCCCTTTTTCCCTCACAGTATATTCATGTTGACAGGGTAGATGAATCAGAGAGGAATTCATGTCTCATCTCTTCATACCCAACAGATAACTTCTTGGGTCTCAACACCTGACAGTTCTGGACATCTGCTTTATCACTTAACAATGGAACATCTTTTACTCCCTCTATATTTTGGCAGAATTTGGCCCTGTGTATAGGATTGGCTTGCTGAAGTTTTTCGCCTGTCACTACGAAAGCAGAGGAGAAGATATTCCATCAACTTGATAATTACCCAGGAGTCAGAGCAAGGCCTGTGACCCAACCTCAGCCAATCTGATGTTTCATCCTGGAACTGATTCTAAAGCAAGTGACTCAAGAAAGAAAGATCAGTTAGAAGCTATTGGTGGTGAATGATGCAGCTTCAATGTCAGTTGTGTCTAGTACTGGTCCTTTCTTTCAGAATCATCAGTCCTGTAATTGGATTTTCCTGTTCCTTGGTCCTCCAGCTAAGATCTTTCCTGTGTCCTGGTCTTTTTTTCAGTTTGCATCGTCTTCTAGCCTTCTTGCAGATTCTGCAAATCTAATATCTGTCTATCAACTTCCTGAGTATGTTTTGTTCATTTGCTTTTTCAAAAATATTAAAATAGCCCAAGTTAGTTTATTTTTCTTACAAGAAAGTACTCTGTCTGAAACTCAAAACCCTGTTGCCAAGTCTGGCTTATTAATCCAGGCCGATGTCTCTTTTCTTGTGCCAGATTCTCCTTAAGAGACTCAAGCCTCTCCTTTGTTCAGTTATTGTCTTCCTCTACCACTCCAAAAGTGGCCAGGATACTTGCATATGCCTAAACCTCATAAAAGAAATAGCTCTACTCTTTTTCTGAATCTTCTAGTTCACATATATATTGATAAAATGATTAGCTACTATTTAAGAGGTAAGGAGAGGAAAAGTGACATCTAATCTCATGTGTTAGAAAGTTTCAAATTTCTGCTCTAATCCAATATCACTGATATTATCAGTTAATGCTCAGCACCAATATATTGAGATGGGTACTTTTACCCAGTGAAAGACTAAAAAAAAAAAGATGTTTGGCTCCGGTGGAAAACTAGGTTTTCTTTAGCACATCCTTCCTGGTTATGTTTATATGGAGGTCTCTGTACTGTTTATTGTCTTTAAAATAATTACATCTCTGTAAACTGTGGAAAGTGGATAGAAATACACATGATTATTGTCTGTGGATGTGCGAATACATCATGCTTGGTAGAGGCTAAATTGACTTCCTTTCTCGGCCTTGGAAGAACGCAGTTTTTAGTCTATTTGTGTGGTTCTCTGGATTCTCCTTTGAGAATCCAAAAGAATTCAACTAGTTGACTGATTATCTTATTAATTAATAAGTTAAATAAAATGTTTGATACCTACATGCTTTATGTTTGTTTGAGAGATTTTATCTTTTAAAAAATTATCCTTTAACAACTTGATTTTACCAAATAGGAAATATTACACTTTTAGTATCCAGTGACATAAACATAGCTAATGAATAGCAGAGGTGGAATTTAAATCCAGATTTTCCAACTTCAAATTCAGAATTTTCTGAATTCAAATTTACATAGGAAAGAAGTGATAGGTAAAATGGGAGTCCTATTACTTCTGTCCAACTCTGTACATTAGTGTTCAAGTGAGCTCATTTTCTCCAATCTGTTGCCTTTGATTTTTGCTTTACAAGTTACTGAGAGATTATTATTCTGATAAAATGCTTTATTTCTCTTTGTCCTTCGCCTCAGTGACTTCCATGGTCAGTTAGAAATACTTTGAACTATTGATTCCAGAATTTAATCCACCCCCAACAATTTTGCCCTCTGTACCCTCCAATATTATCTCATAAGCAACACACCTTATTCTTACTCATCTTTGTTTTCTCAGATTTAATTTTCTCTGTTATGAGGCCTTCTTGTACTCTGATTTGCTGAACCTAATAAACCCTGAAAAATCAATTTCAGTGAATTTTTTACCTCTTCCATAAAGTTTCCCCAAATCTATCTGGTATTGGAGCCATTGTTGCCTCCTCTAAAAGTTAGCCCGTGTCTGTTTAGACATTTAGCAGTTAATCTTAACAATTGTTTTTGGGGGTATGTAAGCATTTTGTGCATCATGTCCTTAAAGGCAATTTAGTTCAGTAGTTAAGAATACAGGTTTTGGAGCTGGACTTCCTGGCTTCAGATCCCAACTTTGCCACTTCCTTTCTCTGTAACCTTGGGCAAGTTATATAAATTCTCGGTGGTTTGGTTTCTTTATCTCTAGCAGGACCGTGAGAGTTCCTATGTAATTGAATTGTTGTTGGAATTACGTAAGTTAATACATGTCACGTCCTTACAGATATATTTGTTTCAAAGTTGTATAAAATTTTACTCTTACTATTGATATTATTTCTATTTTACTGTTTCTTGGCTTACTGTTTTCCAACTAAATTTTAAGTTAGTTGTGGAAACAAATAATTTTTTAAAATTTGTGCGGTATTTTTTACAAATCTGATGCCTAATCACTGGGTAAAGAGGAGCTATTGACAAATGCTTTTGAGCAGGGTTTTGTGTATCAAAGGTAGTGTTTAAACAGTTTGCAGTAAGGTTTGGGAAAGGTTTTTGAAAAGGTTGGATTAAGAACTGCTGTAATAGTTCTAACATGTTATAATTTTTTTTAATTTAAGTTCTAGGGTACATGTGCACGACGTGCAGGTTTGTTACATATGTATACATGTGCCATGTTGGTGTGCTGCACCCATTAATTCATCATTTACATTAGGTATATCTCCTAATGCTATCCGTCACGCCTGCCCCCTCCCCACAATAGGCCCCAGCGTGTGATGTTCCCCTTCCTGTGTCCATGTGTTCTCATTGTTCAATTCCCACCTATGAGTGAGAACATGTGGTGTTTGGTTTTCTGTTCTTGCGATAGTTTGCTGAAATTGATGGTTTCCATCTGCATCCATGTCCCTACAAAGGACAAGAACTCATCCTTTTTTATGGCTGCATAGTATTCCATGGTGTATATGTGCCATATTTTCTTAATCCAGTCTGTCACTGATGGACACTTCGGTTGATTCCAAGTCTTTGCTATTGTGAATAGTGCCGCAATAAACATACGTGTGCATGTGTCTTTATAGCAGCATGATTTACAATCCTTTGGGTA
>NW_012101876.1:34829-37540 GCF_000951045.1 Mandrillus leucophaeus | reverse complement strand
TTTCAAAAATTTTCTCCCATTCTGTAGGTTGCCTGTTCACTCTGATGGTAGTTTCTTTTGCTGTGCAGAAGCTCTTTAGTTTAATTAGATCCTATTTGCCAATTTTGGCTTTTGTTGCCGTTGCTTTTGGTGTTTTAAACATGAAGTCCTTGCCCATGCCTATGTCCTGAATGGTATTGCCTAGGTTTTCTTCTAGGGTTTTTATGCTTTTAGGTCTAACATTTAAGTCTCTCATCCATCTTGAATTTGCAAACATTTATTGAGTATTCGTCATGTGCCTGACATAGAGATAAAACTTATTGATTCATAATGGACAAATAACCATTCCAATCTTCAGAGCATTTAACACCCAGTACAGAAAAATTAATAAATGAATTAAGAGGGGCAATCAATTGCTGAACTTTATGTACAGGGACAGGATGCAGAGTGGAGAGTAAGCTGGTGGTGGTTTCTTGAAGGAAGTAATGCTTAAGCCTTGAACTGGAGGAGTTGGGAGGTAAAAATGGGGTACTGTTCCAACCAAGCGAGTAGAACAAACAAGGCAGAACCAACATTGCAGTGCAAGACAACTGCAGTGGGTTCAGGTTTGGCTGTGGCACAAAATAAAGCTAGAGAAGTCACAGAAGTCCATCCTGCCATTAAAAAAAAAAAAAAAAAGGTTTGGACCCTTTCCTACAGTTAATAGAGAATGTGTGCAGATTTGAGTTTCTAAAATAAGTCATCAATAATGTTTTCAGACGATTGTGATTGTGTTTTGCCTCATTTTAATATTGTAGAAGTAAAGACATATTTTGCACGGACACAATTAATATGATAGTGACTCTTCCTTACCGCAAGAACAGATAAATTTTCCAAACAACAATTATAACAACCAGTGCCAATACCCACTCCCCATTGATGTTTTCAAATTTTTCTTAATACAAAGGAATACATTATATTTAGTTTCTAGGATATCTCTTAGAATGTTGAATTCCATTAAGTAGCCACGACTTTTGAGATGAATTAGCTGTCTCACTAAGAACAGGATCTGCAGAAACGAGATACATGTTAGTAAATATAGAAAGAGGATAGATAAGAAAAGAGGGATTTCAAACAAGGCCACTGCCTGGAAGAGCCACAAACTAACCAGAACCTCAAACAGTGGCAAGTGTCAGGTGAACAGATGATAAAGACTGACTGGCTGACCAAGAAGTGCCAATATCAGCTTCATGTTTATGGAAGAACATTATAAAATAGGAAATATGCTGTGAGAAGAGATAGCTTGATATTTTCAAAGCTGTTTTTAGTTTCCCCTCAAATATTTAACTTTTACCATGCTGCATATTATTGCACTCATAGCACTGTGTCATCCTACTAATATATAAAGTCTGATAGTTATTTGTGACTAATCACATTTAAATAAATCGTGTTATGTGTTGAACTGAACTTAATTCTACCCTTTGTTTTTCATCTCACATGGTGCTTTTAGAACAGTAAGTTCCACAAAAGTCAGAGCACAAACTTTCATTATAGAAGCTATTCGCTAATATTACATAAATTGTAATCAGAAACAAAGGCCATCATGTCCTAAGAGGCATCCTTTTAAATCATGTAACAAAATGATTTTAATCATGTAACAAAATGATTACCCTCAATTTGTAAATATGAATTTCATCTTGTAATACCAGAAATTCTTGTAGTGACAAAAACTGCTGGACAAAAACTGCTATTCATGTAATTCCTGCAGCAGAAATGTACTTTGATCATTAATTGCTAGAATCAATTCATATATAATCATTATATATTTAAATTTTATATAAATAAAAATATATGATGTATTATATATTTTTATGTTATGTACATATAAATATATATGTACATAATGATATATGTTTTTAAATGTCTTAGCAATGAGTACCTAAATTTTCTTTTCTTTTTTTTTTTTGACGGAGTTTTGCTCTGTCACCCAGGATGGAGTGCAATGGCAGGATCTTGACTCACTGCAATCTCCACCTCCTTGGTTCAAGCGATTCTCCTGCCTCAGCCTCCCAAGTAGCTGGGATTACAGGTGTGCATCACCACTGCCGGCGAATTTTTGTATTTTTAGTAGAGATGGGGTTTCACCATGTTGGTCAGAAGGGTTTCACCATGTTGGTCAGGCTGAAATTGAATTCCTGACCTTGTGATCCACCCACCTCAGTCTCTCAAAGTGCTTGGATTACAGGCGTGAGCCACCGCGCCTGGCTGAGTACCTAGATTTTCTAATTACAAGGGACTGTCTCTTATCCTTATAAACAAGATGTTTCTTTTGGATGTATTGAGTAAAATATGTAAATCACTGAGAATTATATTGATAAATGGTAGATGATGTTACTGAAACACGGTAATATGTGACATAAATATTACTGTTTTAGTTTAAAAAGTGAGTTGTCCTTTCTATCTGTATGAACTGGGTTTTATTCAGCAAATTTCCTGATCTAATGCCACAGTTCATTATGAAGAAGTTCAGAGTAGGATTTCTTTTTAAACTGCTCTGCTATAAATCCCCATGTGACATGAATATCTTGGTATAAGTTTTTATTGTGATACTGAAGCATATAATATCTTGTTCAATGAATTCCTAAGCCTGGCATTTAAAAAAAATTTTTAAGTAAATTAATCAAATTATTGTTCACATCATTCCAAAAACTGATATGAGGCAGCTTTCCAAGATACAAATAAGTGATTAAATA
>NW_012101876.1:31214-33799 GCF_000951045.1 Mandrillus leucophaeus | reverse complement strand
TGCAAAAGAAAAGGACAAACATTAGCTGGGCATGGTAGCACGTGCCTGTGGTCCCAGCTACTTGGGAAGCTGAGGTGGAAGGATTGTTTGAGCCTGGGAGGCGGAGGTTGCAGTGAGCTGAGTTGTGCCACTGCACACCAGCCTGGGTGACAGAGCAAGAACCTGCCTCAAAAAAAGCAAAAAAAAAAAAAAAAAAAAAAACCACAGGAAAAAAAAAAAGAAAAGAAAAGAAAAAAAAATTATAGTAAATACTCATATATGCTGCTAACATTTTTATCACAACATGTTTATTTTGTTTCTTTTCAAGTTTTTGTTTTCATCTAGTTATTTTTTAACATTCAAAATTTAACAGATGTTTTTAAAAGGTCAATTATGTGCCATTGTGCCATTTAATCTCACAGCCTTCTCTCTTCCAAGGACGCTCTATGTCTGTTTTACACATAAGAAAATTATGGTTTAGCAATGAGAAAGGATCATAGTAAGTGACAGAGTGGGGGTACTTGAACATACTTTTTTTGACTTTTTTAATATTCTACTCCACCAACTGCTACACAGCTCAGTGCCCCTTAGCTATGACCTTAATGAATGCCCTATTTAAATCTGATTTTTTTCTGTCACTAACCTGGGCCCCTCACCCTTATTTAATAATCTCCTGGGTACCTTGAAGAGCTACCCATACTGGTATTATCCATTGAATTATCAGTCCAAGACAGAATAAGTTCATGGTATCTCAATTCACTCACATGAAGACATGAGTTTTTGCTTTTAGTTCCATTCTAATTTATCTTTAAATGTTTTATTAATACTTATGTTATTACTAGGCAGATAATAAGTTGATGGCTTTCACATTTCAGATAGAAACCATTAGATGTTAATTTCTACTGTTCTGAAAACAATGTACTAATTTCCTTTTCATTCTAAAAACAAAATAACACTAAAAAGTAAAACACAAGGTCAGTTGATTGAGTTTGGCAGATATCTCACTTATTTTAGAAATAAAATCCAATAGCATCACTTCATAAATGTATTTGCAGCACCAAATTAGTTGAGTTAGGAGAGTTGGGTTTAAAAATGTCCCTCTTAAGTTAGGGCTGGAAGTGCAAAGGGACTTCATGAGGAGGGTAATCACATGTCATGGTTTGCTTAGGCCAGTCCTGGCTTATGCCTATTATCCCAGCATTTTATCTGGTTTAGCAAGTATTTGAAGTTTTTGGTTTTTAAGGACAAGTTATTATTATTATTTATTTTATTAAGATGAACTGGGTTGAGTTTGATATATTTCTACTTTGTTTGCATCCCCTGCCATAATTTGAACTAGTAGTTTGTGATTCCCATGTGCAATGAAGACATTTCTAATTTTAACATGCGGTTAAATCTGATAGACAATGCCCAGCCTGTCCCTCTATTCTCAACCCTTTCCAACTCCAATCTCCCTTCAAAGACTATGTGAATTGTGTTTGCCGATAATACAAAGACCTCTCAGTCCTCAGGGGCTGAGAACAGCCAACTCCTGTGCCAGATGCACAAAGCTGCCAGGCTACCAATGATTGCAGTTATGAAGAAATATGAGAAATTATGCTTTTGGTATGGGAAATATGTATGGAAAAGAGAGGATGCATGGTCCTGTTCTATAGAGAGTAGTCTGTAACTTTTTGTTATTATTTGTATGTTTAAGTGTACAACTATATTGCATTGTTTGGAAAACCTTTTTTATTTTGGAATCGACCCTTTTGGCTTCAATAACAAAGTAAAAAAAAGAAATGTGTTTATTGAAATGTTAGGTACTAATTTTATAGTTATTAAAAAATGTTGATGACAACGTGTAACATGCGCAAAAAGTTTGTTGACATTTACCACCCATTATGGAGACTATACACGTATCACAAACCACCTGACCACCAGAAGATACAAATTTGCTGAAGAAGCATCAGTGTCTACTTCAAATACTGTATGCATTTTGTTCAAAATGAGTTAGAAATTTAGGACTAAAGTATTCAAATAATGGAGTAACAATATAGTCGTATTTTGAATATGTAATAAGCTATAATTATTGTGAACAATTCATGCAAACAGGAGCATATTAAAATGGATCATTACAAAAGGAGAAACTAAGCAAATAAACAGTGAGAGCCCCACTTGTGTAGAAGACTTAATTTGAAAGTTTATAACTGCACTTTAAAATATCTTGAGTTATGGGTAGGATGTTTTGTTAGAGCTCCCGTCTTTAATTAAGTTACTCATATATTTGAAGCACTTAAATTTGGCTAAAGATTCAAAATAATCAGAATAGAGACAAATTGTGGATTTTTTTTGGTATAGAATGTTTGTCAAAGGAAATTATTCTAAATAAAAGTGAAAAAGTCTATAAGAATATTTACATATTTGAATATAGAAATATTAAAATCAAGAATATATTTTATGTAGCACAATTTGCTTTTTGCTTACCAGACAACTCAAAGAAAACATACTTTCTCAGTTAAAAATTTTATGGTTTGGGCCGGGCGCGGTGGCTCAAGCCTGTAATCCCAGCACTTTGGGAGGCCGAGACGGGTGGATCACGAGGTCAGGAGATCGAGACCATCCTG
>NW_012101876.1:27489-28714 GCF_000951045.1 Mandrillus leucophaeus | reverse complement strand
ATTGTTCACATCATTCCAAAAACTGATATGAGGCAGCTTTCCAAGATACAAATAAGTGATTAAATATAAAATTTACTTTTATTAAGTGATTAAAAATAAAATTTGATTTTTATGTGATTAAATTTTTTTCTACATAAAAATAAAACAAGAGAAAAAATGGGTGGAAGTAAGAGTGGTGAAAAACGTAAAGTTAAAAAATAAGATGAGTTCCAAGAAAATGTTGACATAAAAGATGATCTTGGGAAGTTGCTAAATGTGGTTGACAGTGTATTCAGACCGAAACATAAGCACAAATAACTGGTAGTTTGTTTTTATGTGTCTGTTTTTAAAGAGAATTTTAAAATAACTAATAATAGTCTATTAAATGAATAAAGTTTATAAAATTTTATATTGTAAAACAAAATTGGCATGTCTTTAAAATTTACTGAAAGTCCTGAATATTATGCCACCCAACCAAAATTGTGAAGCTCTTACTACATAGGCAGTTGGATTTCCACCTTTTTTTTTTTTTTCCCTGGCACAATGTTTTATTATCAGGGCATAAGCAGTGTGATCTTTAACTAACTATGGTTTTCAATTTTACCTATTAATCTTTGAAATGAACATTAGTTCAGCTTCATCTTTATTAACTAATTTTTGTAAAGATTTGATGCCTTCCTATATTATATACTATTGTCAATTTATAGCAATGGTAGCTTTCACCTATGAATCTCCCAAAATCAGACTTTGATCAAACTTTAATACATGACGTTCTCCCAAACCATTACTTTTACAGTGAGAGTTCATTAGTAAATTTCTGTCCTTAAAGTTGTGCTATTTTATTAATTTTGAATGTATTCTCAGGATAAGCATACTAAATCATTGGGATATTTTCAAGCATGTAAAAAAATTATATATAAACAGTTATTCTCTTAAAATTATAGTAAATACGGCTGGGCGCTGTGGCTCATACCTGTAATCCCAGCACTTTGGGAGGCCGATATGGGCGGATCATGTGAGGTCAGGAGTTAGTGACCAGCCTGGCCAACATGGTGAAACCCTGTCTCTGCTAAAGATACAAAAATTAGCTGGGCTTGGGGGCGGGCGCCTGTTATCCCAGCTACTAGGAAGGCTGAGGCATGAGAATCGTTTGAACCTGGAGGGTGGAGGTTGCAGTGAGCTGAGATCACACCACTGCACTCCAGCTTGGGTGAAGTAGCCAGACTCTGCCTCAAAAAAAGCAGGA
>NW_012101876.1:20278-24684 GCF_000951045.1 Mandrillus leucophaeus | reverse complement strand
CAGAGCGAGACTCCGTCTCAAAAATAAATAAATAAATAAATAAATAAATAAATAAATAAATAATAAAAATTTTATGGTTTACAAAAAATGTAAATTGAAAATGTTCACAATTTCTAATATGTTATCCATAAAAATGCATCTTTGAAGAAGTTTGCAGGTACTTTTATAAAAAAGCAAAAATAATATCACCAATTGAAATAACATATAAATAATATTAGTAACATGGTAGTAGGGATAGAAATAGATAAACTCTTCAAATACATAAAGGTATGCAAAAATGTTTCTCTGTTTATGTTTTTTCTAGGCTAATTTCTTACACTGTATTTTAAAAGGCTTTACAATGCTTTTCAATATTTTTTCTAAATATTTTAGCATTCTTAAACTATAAAATATCTTTGATAAAATCAATGCAATTACTAGAAGCAGAAAGTGACTACTATGCTATGTTTATTATTCAGATAAGATTTAAGAAGTATTTTAATGTTAGTGTACTATGTAAAATAAGTACCAATTTTATTTTTAGAAAGAATATCATTTTGAGAATAGGTATTGAATAGTACATTTTATTGCTTCACCAATATATTTTAAACCAAAATTTTCAATTTTTAATCATTTCAAAAATTATACCATTTATTTGCATTGCTCACATTCACTGTTAAATATCATCTGATTTGGATGATAAATCACATGGCCTCCCTGCTCATAATGGCTAGGACCAGGAACTTAATTCTACTGTCAACTGAAGCTACTACTTTCTGTCTTTGTCTTTCCTCTGTCATAAGCATGTGTGATCTTGGGAATGAATTACATAGACTAATGTGTCTGTGAGAGCCCATTTCTCTATAATGGAATGGTTCTTAGAGGTGGCTGGATAAGAACCCCTACACAGCTGTCTACTGCTAATTGATTTGAAGTTGAAAATAATAGCTTTAAACAATGGTACTCTCTCTTGCTGGGGGTGGGGGGTAGGGAGAGAGAGAGAAAGAGAGAGTGTCTGTGTGTGTGTGTTCTGAACACGATTTAAAAATAAACAGACCTGGTTTCAGGTAAGTGGTTATCAGTTTTTCTTTCCTTCTAAGATTCATATTTTAGCCAAAATAGTTTTTAAAAAGCATATAACAAAACATTTTAAACAAGTTGAGAGAAAAAAATATCAAGGTTGGGGAGGGAACCATAATGTATTGTAAATGAAGGACCTAAACAGATCTTTTATCATTCATTATAAATGAAATCTTATATCATTCATTATAAATGAAATCAAGATGCTTTTAATGAACTCTAAAAATTGAAGTATTCATTCAGATGCTCTCAGCAATCTTTGCGCTTGATCTTTCTGAGTCTTGTCAACATGGAGGACAAATACACAGACAAGGACGTCAAATAAAGAAGTACAAAGAATGTTTCCTATACCTATTAGGAGGCAGATGGTCATAAAAAAGAAACCAAAATAGAGATCAAAAGAATACAGTGTTTATGCTATCTATTTGCTCATTCATCCAACCACCCACCTACCAAACCAGTCATCTATTTACCTACTCGTTCAACTGCCCATCCACCCACCCAACTATCTGTCTACCTATCCATCCGCTCACTCTTTCATATGTCTAACTAATAGCTGATAAATGCATAGTTTTAATATATTTCAATGGCAAAAAAATAAGAACGAGGCCCTGATCTTAAGTTATTTATAGTCTCATGTAGAGATTTGATGCCAAAAAATGTATTTCAATATAGCTAGATTTCTGCTTGTATTCCAATGCTTTGGACAAGATGAGTTCTTTTCTGAGAATTTAGAAAATATCTTAGAGTTACTCTTAATGCTAATAAAGTTCTGATCCTCAGGTGTATATAGTCGGTCAAACTCTACTTAACTATTCCAGTTAATTTTAACAAATATTTATTGAATACTTATAAGCCAGGCACTGGGGTACGGAGAGAACTGATAAAACACCACACTTACACTCAAGCAAGGTGGTATAGGTACACATGGATTTGTTGAAAACCACCCCACTGATTTTCTGATAGAAACATGCTCAATGTACTATAGGAATACATAGAAGTGGCATCCACCCTCACCTGAGGTGGTGGGGGGCAGTAATAGTATCAAGGAAGATCTCTGTGAAAAGTCTGAAAATATGTATGAAATTAACCAAATAGAAGAAGGGAGGGAAGGGCATTCCAGGAGGCACAAAAAGTATCAGCAGAGGCATAAAGGTGACAGGCATTCCAGGAGGCACAAAAATATGACTGGAGGCATAAAGGTGACAAACAGTGTGATGGGAAATTATTATTAATTATTTTTATTTTCATAGGTTTTGGGGGAACAGGGGGTATTTGGTTACTTTAGTAAGTTCTTTCGTGGTGATTTGTGAGATATTTATTGCACCCAGTACCTGAGCAGTATGCACTGAATTATCTGTCACCCCCTTTCCACCCTTTCCTCTGAGTCCCCGTAGTCCATCGTATAATTCTTATGCCTTTGCATCCTCATAGCTTAGCTCCCACTTAGGAGTGAGAACATAGGATGTTTGGTTTGCCATTCCTGAGTTACTTCACTTAGAATAATAGTCTCCAGTCCGATCCAGATTGCTGTGAATGTGTGAATGTCATGAATTCATTCCTTTTTTATGGCTGAGTAGTATTCCATCATATATATATATATATGTGTGTATGTGTGTGTGTGTATGTGTGTGTATATATGTTTCTTTATCCTCTCATTGATTCATGGGCATTTGGGCTGGTTCCACATTTTTGCATTTGCAAATTGTGCTGCTATAAACATGTGTGTGCAGGTATCTGGGCTGCAAAAGCATAAGTGGAAAGGCATCCTGGGCAGTAGATGAACTGGAGTGGAAAGCTGGGATCTATCATGCAAGGACTTTTATGAAATTTCAAGAAGCTTGAAAGACCACTGAAATGGTTTTAAGTGGTGGGGATGACAATGACATGGTTAGTTTTTATTCAAGATAAAGTTTTTCAACCTTAGCACTATTGACCAGATAATTACTTGTCATCTTGTAGGGGCTGGGGTGTTATCCTATATATTATAGGATTTTGAGCAATATTTCTAATCTATACCCTGTAGATAAGAGTAGCATTGCCCAGTTGTGACATTCAAAAATGTCCTGGACATTGTCATTGTCCCCTGAGGAGCAAAATTGCCCTAAGTTGAGAACCAGTGTTTTGGATGAATCACCCAGGGGATGAATTGAAGAAAGAAAGACAAGTGGTGAAATCAGAATCAAATGCAGAAAGAATTTAGAGATTAAAGCCCGCCAGATATGGCAGATAATTTGAGAGATAGTGGAATGGAAAATATCAGAAGAAGAGAAAGAGCAAGGCAAAGACAGGGAGACTGGAGGAAATCATGGGTTTGGTTTTTGAACTTGAAAATTCAGGGTGCCTGAGTTCCCTCCAGGCAAATGGGTCTGGCAATCAGTGGAGTATACATACCTGAAACCCCATGAAGTTTGGTCTTGAAAAAAAAGATTTGGGTGTTGTTAATAAAAGTAAGGAAGGAGGTGTATAGAAAAGCAAAACAAGTGGGCTGGCAATTGAACTTTTGGGAACATAAGTAGAAGAGTATACAGCAGGAGAGAAACTTATCAAAGACAACGAAGGGTCAGGGGTAAGAAAAGAGCTGGGA
Organism: Mandrillus leucophaeus; assembly: GCF_000951045.1. Classification (NCBI taxonomy): domain Eukaryota; kingdom Metazoa; phylum Chordata; class Mammalia; order Primates; family Cercopithecidae; genus Mandrillus; species Mandrillus leucophaeus. The sequence goes on along the minus strand of NW_012101876.1, from coordinate 21,038 downwards.
GTATTATCTCAAGCTTTTTGGGAAGGAAGTGTCTTAGTAACAATGGTAAAGAAAGGGGTATTCAAATAGGAAATAAAAAATATTTTTGGAGATAGCAGTTTGAGCGGAAAATACAAAGCTAAATGAAGACTGTTATTTTCTTTTGTAGATTTGGTGGCTGACACATAGTGTGTATTCAAAAAATGTTTGCCAGATGAATGAAAGAATAAATAAATGAATCATAATGAATTATACTGAATAAAGGACCTCTTTTAAGAAAGTAAAAGTGGGTCTGTGGGCCTGGATTATTCAATAGTCTTTGATTATAATATTATATCAATACCATACCTAAGAAAATGGACATAATTAATGCTTCTTCTTTGATCACTTTGTGATAATACGAAATAATCTGTTAATATATATGAAGCCTTTTGAGACTCTCACACATAGACATTCCAGGGATATATTTTTATGGTGTTCCTTTTCATAGCAGTATGCACAAATAGATAGCTGAATTAAGCCAGTGACAAAATAAGTGCAATGTGTAATTGGACTCATTTAATTTATAAATGATCATTTGTGTGTCTTGAAATATGCCAAGTTATGTCTGGAAGACTGTGAACAGCTGTCTCGTACAGTTTATGGCTTTTCTCACCAAAAATGTAAAACGTGGATGTTATATTCATCACCAACAGGATGTATTCTGGATATCAAAGAGGGAAAAAATGTTTTCTTGTGTGAAATTTTAATGTAATTGGTATAGATTTCAAGATTTTTTTTT
>NW_012101876.1:5893-20228 GCF_000951045.1 Mandrillus leucophaeus | reverse complement strand
ATATATATATATATGTGTGTATGTGTGTGTGTGTATGTGTGTGTATATATGTTTCTTTATCCTCTCATTGATTCATGGGCATTTGGGCTGGTTCCACATTTTTGCATTTGCAAATTGTGCTGCTATAAACATGTGTGTGCAGGTATCTGGGCTGCAAAAGCATAAGTGGAAAGGCATCCTGGGCAGTAGATGAACTGGAGTGGAAAGCTGGGATCTATCATGCAAGGACTTTTATGAAATTTCAAGAAGCTTGAAAGACCACTGAAATGGTTTTAAGTGGTGGGGATGACAATGACATGGTTAGTTTTTATTCAAGATAAAGTTTTTCAACCTTAGCACTATTGACCAGATAATTACTTGTCATCTTGTAGGGGCTGGGGTGTTATCCTATATATTATAGGATTTTGAGCAATATTTCTAATCTATACCCTGTAGATAAGAGTAGCATTGCCCAGTTGTGACATTCAAAAATGTCCTGGACATTGTCATTGTCCCCTGAGGAGCAAAATTGCCCTAAGTTGAGAACCAGTGTTTTGGATGAATCACCCAGGGGATGAATTGAAGAAAGAAAGACAAGTGGTGAAATCAGAATCAAATGCAGAAAGAATTTAGAGATTAAAGCCCGCCAGATATGGCAGATAATTTGAGAGATAGTGGAATGGAAAATATCAGAAGAAGAGAAAGAGCAAGGCAAAGACAGGGAGACTGGAGGAAATCATGGGTTTGGTTTTTGAACTTGAAAATTCAGGGTGCCTGAGTTCCCTCCAGGCAAATGGGTCTGGCAATCAGTGGAGTATACATACCTGAAACCCCATGAAGTTTGGTCTTGAAAAAAAAGATTTGGGTGTTGTTAATAAAAGTAAGGAAGGAGGTGTATAGAAAAGCAAAACAAGTGGGCTGGCAATTGAACTTTTGGGAACATAAGTAGAAGAGTATACAGCAGGAGAGAAACTTATCAAAGACAACGAAGGGTCAGGGGTAAGAAAAGAGCTGGGAGTATTATCTCAAGCTTTTTGGGAAGGAAGTGTCTTAGTAACAATGGTAAAGAAAGGGGTATTCAAATAGGAAATAAAAAATATTTTTGGAGATAGCAGTTTGAGCGGAAAATACAAAGCTAAATGAAGACTGTTATTTTCTTTTGTAGATTTGGTGGCTGACACATAGTGTGTATTCAAAAAATGTTTGCCAGATGAATGAAAGAATAAATAAATGAATCATAATGAATTATACTGAATAAAGGACCTCTTTTAAGAAAGTAAAAGTGGGTCTGTGGGCCTGGATTATTCAATAGTCTTTGATTATAATATTATATCAATACCATACCTAAGAAAATGGACATAATTAATGCTTCTTCTTTGATCACTTTGTGATAATACGAAATAATCTGTTAATATATATGAAGCCTTTTGAGACTCTCACACATAGACATTCCAGGGATATATTTTTATGGTGTTCCTTTTCATAGCAGTATGCACAAATAGATAGCTGAATTAAGCCAGTGACAAAATAAGTGCAATGTGTAATTGGACTCATTTAATTTATAAATGATCATTTGTGTGTCTTGAAATATGCCAAGTTATGTCTGGAAGACTGTGAACAGCTGTCTCGTACAGTTTATGGCTTTTCTCACCAAAAATGTAAAACGTGGATGTTATATTCATCACCAACAGGATGTATTCTGGATATCAAAGAGGGAAAAAATGTTTTCTTGTGTGAAATTTTAATGTAATTGGTATAGATTTCAAGATTTTTTTTTAAATGTGTATCAGGGTGCTCAGTTTAGTTAGTATCGATTGGCAGTTCTACTAAGAATTATTAAAATAAGATGTTAGTTTCAGTTGAATTAATAAAACTCTAGTACTTATAGCCTTTGCCTGTTTATCTGCTTATTCCACAAGTTGAGAGTGTCGAATGCTAAATACTACAGAAATTCATTTCCCAAGATTCAAGCACAATTTAAAGAAATTAGTCATGTACTCCTCTTGTCATTGTTGGGAAAAAGGAGCTAAGCAAAATGTTGGCAATTTGCAAAATACTGCATTATGTTTTATTCATAAGAAGACATTTATTATTTGTATTTACTATCAGAAAAGTACACATTTAACATTTCAAATGTTATTATGCTTATTTCTATTGTACATCTTCAATATATAATAAAATATATGTAATCTGTTCAGAAGTTGTCTGGGTCTTACCAAAGAATAAATTCACTCTTTTTTGTAATTAAATTAACATCCTTACTCCATTTGGATATATGTTTTCAGCAACTTAAAAAAATTGAAAAGAGTGGTGTGTGATTCTCAATCAAACTAGTATGATTTGATACTATTAATCAAATACTATTAATATACCACCGTCTACCATAAGGCACAAATAATAAATTGTAGTCCTTATGCTCAGATATTTCCAAGCCTGTTGGTGAGAAGGTACCCTATATAAATTAATAAGAGGACAAGTAAATGCTGAGCACCATTAAGTTCAGTGCAGATGTGGAAAGCATTTAAGGAAAGGAGAGATCCATGGGAATTAAGGAAGCCAAAAGAGACTTATGGCAGATATGGTCTTCTTTCAATTTTTTTTGATGTTGGTAATACTCCAAAGAGAAATTTTTCCTCTTTATGGGTAGGAAAGAGATGAAAAGGGGGATTGAATTTGCCTTTCAGAGGAACCCAGTGTTAAAGCAAGGGATGAGGAGATGTCAGGTTTTTAATATTTCTGGATCCCAGGGATATTTTTCATACTTTCCTTATTCAGTAAACAAAATCACAAAGCTCTATCTATATCTATATCTATCTGTATCTATCTCTCCTCTATCTATATATAGTATATAAATATAGAATACACACTTCACATATATATTCCTATTATTATATTCATAAATTTATGTGTGCAAAGTATAAATATATATGTATAGCTGTAAAGGAGTAAATAAACATGTAAAATATATATTACACCTTCTCAATTCCCATCCCTTAGCTGCTTTTAAAGCCATATGCATTTTTTACTTAAAAAGATTCACTATGATTGCCCTCACATGCAAACTGTATCTTTTTAATGCTTAGAAGTTACTGATGAAAATAAATCACTAAAACATGCTTTCCTCATTTAGGAAAATAATTTCTACTTCTTGGGGAAAATGTTATTTTACTTTCTGAGGCCAAGGAGGTATGTTTATCTAGAAAGTAATGCTGATAAATTTAAGAAAATACTTGGATCATTTTAAAATAAAGTAGGTTCCTCTAAACAAAGCTAATTTAGTCTTTGGGATTTTTGTAGGGTTTCTAACACTCACTCAGAGATTGACTATTACATTGCAAAGCATTCAAACTAGTCATGTGGACTACCTTAAATTATCCAAGGTATTTGAATTCCCCTGCAGAATTAAGCAAATGATTGTGCCTTCACATCTGCTATGAATACACAGCACAGCTCCGTTTACTGGATTCTGAACAAAAATCAGCTTTGCATATAGGGAGGTGTATTGTCAATGGTAGCATGAAACTTAACAAGGAGGCCCTGCCTGTTCACTCCATTTGCCAAGAAGAGAAGTCGGACAGGATTCATGTGCTTTTTAAAGATCTGGCAGGACCATTCCTAGGAGAGTTATAGGTACCTGTTGAGTTATCCTTCATCAGTGTATGTGTAGTCCCTAGGTAAGCCCTCAGGTGGGCTTCGGGAAGAGATTTTTTTCTTTTTTTTTTTTTTTTTTTTTTTTTTGCGGGGGAGATACTGCATAAACCAAGGCTAGCTATTTGGTTTGAGAGGCCTGCATTTCAGAGCTCCCTTTGCCAAAATTGTCTAAGTCATCTTAGACAATTTATATACTCTTTTCTGGTCTTCTCTTTGTAAAATGTGAAGTTTAAATTAGGCAATCTCCAAGATCTTTTCCCATTCTAATAAAAGGTTATTTAGAATTTCTTATTTATTTCTAGGAAAGCCTTTTAATTTCCATTTATTTCTAGGAAACATTTTGTGAGTGAAGAGATTTGCCATCACATTTTAAAATTAAGAGAGAAAGGTCAGAGGTGGACCAGCAGCACAAGGCTCTCAATGATGTTTTTTTTTTTTCTTCTACCTTTTTTCTTTTTCAATTACGTGATTCTCTCCAAAGTGATATTACCCAAATGCACAAAACGAAATTGTATCCTTTAAATTGTATACCTAGCTGTGGGATGATTAACATCCTAATTATTACATAGGGCTTAGTAAGAAAATAACACAAAACCCTACCACCAGGATGAATAAGGTCTTCTTTTTGGTGCTTCAATCTCATTTGAAGTGTAAGATGTAAGAGAATTCATTTTCATATTTTATCTTATTCTGCATCACACTTTGAGTGCCCATTTTAAAAAAAAATACTGCTTTCATCAAGATTGTCCTTTTACTCCCGAAAAATTCTGCTGTGGAGGGTTCTGACATGTTGTAAAATGGTTGCTTTAGTGCTATAGCAGGTTAAGTTTCATAAACCTATCAGTAAAAAATTTTTTTTGATTAGAAAAACTGGGCTGTCACATATATTCAAATAGGAGTCACTCATATTTCCTCGTGGGTCAAATGAGAGATAAAAATGAAGGATGATGGCGAGAATACAAAGTAGATTCCTCTGACAGCACCATCTGGGCAGAGCCCTGTTAATATTGGACCCTGAAAGTATGATGACCTTTTTGCATTAGTGCTGACAGCTTCCTTCTTCACATCCATATGAAACTGAAATTAGGTCAGGAAGATGTTTCCATACTACCCAATATTCAAATATTTTTATTTCAATAATGCCTAGTTGATGCCACTATCCTTAGCCTTCATCTAGATCGTTTCGGTTCTCCAATACAGTCATAAATACATGATGTTTCATTGACCACATATTCTCATTAGTTTTCTACATATGTTTATTATATGCTTATCATTTTTTTAAAGTACATGAGAGAAAGATATTGTGGGTGAAAAGAAAAGACATAGTTTCCGCCCATAATGACTTACACTGGGGAGGCAGAAGAAAAACACACACAATGATAAAAATGCAAGAGCAAAATGTGAGTACCACAGACAAAGAACAGATGCCATGTAGAAGTGCATGATTTATTTCCAAATAGGTTTGCTAAACACCAAGTACTTTGATTTAAAAGATGGAGAGCCTACTGTCTGTTGATTGTAATAGTTAGGGCAGGCTTCGTGAAAGAAGTGGGGCTGGGGGAAGCATTGAAAGATGTGAAGGATTGGGATAAACTTAGGAGGCAGGATGCTGTGAATCAAGGCAGTATTTCTCAAAGCATAGTCTCTGTACCACTGCTGATATGCACAGCAGACAGATGTAACATTAAATAATGTTGAACCTTTAGTGAGAAAGTTTTCTCTTTCCAATTGTCTTCAAAACTTCTTTTACTCAGGAAAAAAATAGACCTCAGTCTGATATTTTAACTCCTTGCTTTACTTGCTAGCTAGCCAGTTCCTCCTCATTCCCTCTATTCTTTAACATATAGCCAGCAGGCCTCAGGCTCCAAGACTGTGTCAGACAACAGTAACTATAATAAAATTGATTTCAGATTGCATGTGTTTTTTAGTTCTCTTAATCTTATGGAAAGTCATGCTGGATTTCCATTTAAAATTGTGGTATGAAATGTTTTAATCAAATAAATGTATTTAAGGAAAACCTTAGGCAACTTAAGGAAAAGTAGAGACAAATAATAGTACTAGTGTTAGGAGAAAATTTGTTTGGGTGGTATGTTAATGACTGAATTTGGGAGAACACTGAGGATGGCAGGTAGCTCCATGCGATAACAAGGAGAGTCATGATGGAAAGTAGCCAGAATAAGATTAGAAAGACTGGTTGGTTGTGAATAGGTCAGAAGATCAGGGAATGCTAGACTCATGAGCTTTATTCATGGTTTTCCTTCTCTTGGGATTATATTATCAGCTCTTTTGTCCAGATAGTAATAGCTGTGGTTTATTGATTCCTTCTCAGATTCCATATATTTATTAAGCAGCTTAAATATAATTATTACATGTTTCATCACAAGTACATTAAGAGAAAGGTATTAGCTTGATTTTAAGAGTGAACAATCTCACCAAAGGTCTCACAGCTAATAGAATAGAGCTGGGTTTGGAATCCAGACCCACTTGACTCCAAAACTTCTATTCTTCATCATACCTGGCAACCCTCTTTACCTTCAAGTCCCAACGTGAATACCAGCTTTTTCTGTGTGAGCTCCACTTTCCAGTGGATGGTTGATGTCCTCTTTGGCCTTCCTGCAGCCAGCACTATGTATTTCTGGGTAGTAATTTATTCTTCTCTTCATTAGAGTTTACCTGGCCATCTACTGACTGATTTATAAATCCTGAAAAGGCCTGTTCAGATGTGTCAAGGCATCTAGCACTGTACTTGTCTCATGGTTGGGGCTCATATTGTTTGAATTGAGCTAAATTTTCTTCTTTTACCTTAGCTTATCAGAGAAGTACAGCTGCACCACCTCGGAGTGGAAGTGGGAACAGGAGCTCTGGCAAAGATAATTCAGGAACTACCTGGAAAGGATTTGCCTTTGTCAGACCCCAAGAATCTAATTAATTAATTTTGAGCATATCAGCAATTCTTCAGTTAAGTCGCTTTGTATTTTTTCTATAGCTGGGTTTTGTAACATCTGGGTTAAGTAGCACAAAAATGGATGCCTAATAATTATAGACTTTTGGGTCTCACAAGAGAATCTGAAAGAATATCTCATCCAACTCCTTCATTTTTTCAACGAGAAAACTGAAGACTAAGGGAGTTTTATAATTTGATAAAGCCACAGAGCAAGTTTAGGGCAGGTTTTTAATTAAAAGTATCTCAATTTCTCATCAATTATCTTCTATATTGATGACTTTGAGTGTGGCGATCACAGACTCCTTCTTTATACCCAATGTAGGAATCTCTACAGCATCCTTTACTGATGTCAATAGGTGCTGCTTGTGCACATGGAACAGGAACTCATTGCCTTTACGAGTAATATATTTCTCTTAAATTAAAGAGGGTATTTCCTCTATTAAACCCAAGAGAACATTGCAATCCTATGTGTTTTAATAGAAGTATTCTAGGACTGTTTTTGAACTTCTCCCCTTTTCCATCCATATGCACCTCATTCTGTGATCCCATCAGTCTCAAGCCTTTACATCTCTAAACTGAGGACTTTGAAATTTGTATCTCTGGAACAACCTCTTCTCTTTTGAACTCGAGACCCATGTATAACGGCCCATGTACAACTCGAGGCCCCCCCTAGAATGTCTAGTAGGTATTTCTGATTAATATCAAAAAGCAAAGCCTTGATTTCTCTTTCCCACCAAAATGCTTCCCCCATACCCCAGTTTTCTTCAGCTCTTGAATTGAGACTTTAGTTTTTCTAGTTGTTTGGGCCAAAAAGCAGAAGTCATCTTGATGTGTCTTTACTGGCCCAGGGTACTATTTCAGTCATCTGTTTATTTCATCTCAGCTCAGAATGCACTCTTCACTATATGCTCAGTGATAATGGAATTCCTTTAAGTCTTTCCCCTTTAAAGAGAGCATAATGTTAGTCGTTTTCAGTAGAGGGTGCTAGAGGGACACTAGAGGAGGAAAAGGTTTTGCTGCCTTTTTCAGAATGGTCCTGGTATTGGCCATGTGGGTAGGAGGACATCTAGTGAAGTCTACTCCAGTATCAAGCTCAAAACACAGTCCCTCCGCAAGCCTGCGGCTTCAGCATGGCCATAGCCTTTCCTCTGCCTTCTTGACACAGAAACCAGAGGGTAGGCATGGCTAGTACCCACTGAAGTGCTCCTATTGCTGACAGCACCTGGGCTTCTACCACCCATGCCTGCCTGTGGGATTATTTGTTGATCATCTGCTCTGGGCTGGCACTCAGCACTCTAGAGGGTGATAGCCTATTGCTGGCCCAGCAACTCCAGACCACCTCTGGCCTGGCCATACCTATGTAATTCTCTATGATGTTGGGAGCTGAACTGCACTTTCTCTAAGTTTTCCCTTCCTTGGATTTTTCCCCTGACTTCTAGGATAATATATAGCTACTCTTTTATCAGAGTTAATAATTCTCTATATTAAATTTTGTCTGCTTAATTTACCATGTGATATCTTTATCTGGATTGGATCCGGATTTCTATAGGACCATCCCATAACTGCTAGGAGCATTGGCCACAAAACACATAGCTGTCCCCTTCCTTGGATAATTGCCCTTCATTAGTGGGAGCTGCCAAGCTCAGGAGGTGAGCCACCTTTTCCTCCTCCCCCACCTATGGGCCGGAGCCAATGACTAACCGTTAACAGCCAGCTCCTTTGACTTAAGGCAAGGACAATTCTGAGGGTACACTTTGCCTCCCAGAGTTCCCTTGTGGATCAGGCCAAGGCTAAACTTTGCCAGAAAACATGTCTTTTCTCAGCTCTCTCTCCCCTTCTCAATCCTACTTCCCTTATTCTCTAGCGTGTCTTTCCTGAGAGTATTCCCTCAATAAACTGGGTATATCCTAGTCTTTGCCTCAGACTCTGCATCTGGGGAACCTGACCTTAGACATGTACCAAGAACACAGTGCTAGAAGATAGTGAAGTTAGTAATTATACTAGATCCATCTAACTCCACATCTTGTGCTCTCTAACCAGCATTGTCTCATAGTTAAGGTAATCTTGCACCTTCAACATGTTCTCCCTAATCCAGTATGTCTTCCATGCTGAGCCACCTTAGCCTGGAAAAAGTTCTGCCATTAGATCAGACTGAAATGTGTGATTATTGCTACAACAATATCTGAGGCCTGTGCCCACTGTTGCCATAGGTCCGCATGCCCATTATCTATTTTGTGGAGGCTTACACATCCCCTGTGTTACTGGATTAGGCTCATATCTCTTCCCTAGAATGTGGGCCAGCGTTCTAATTGGAACTCTGCCTTCCCAGTTCCTTGAAGTGAGTCTGCATGTCTAGCTAAATCACACTGCTGCTCTCCAGTCAGGTTTATTTGGAGTAGACTAGTTCTCCATTTCCTGGCAATTGTGCACTGGCATTTACTAAGGTACAGAAACTAAGATGATATCTTGACACTTGAATGCCTTTTAGGTAAATAATCTATGAGTGGGGGCCGTAACAGTGGGTTTATTTATGATTTCTGGCACCATACACTAGCACTTATCGGGGAACGGGGTGGAGGCAATTGAAGGATTGCTCAGGGACCTGGGAGAACCATGAGGACCTAGATTTATGAGAGATTGAAAGATAATTGGGCCAACACTATGTGAGAACAGCTTCTTTCAACCCATTCTATTTTCAGATGCTCTAAAACACAGTGAAAGATTCAGCAGACGAGTCAATAGGTCTTGGATCTAATTGTCTGTTTTCCATGATCCCAGCTTATATTTTGATTTCGTGGTTTATTTTTGACCGTTGCATGCAGATCCCTTTGGGGATTTCTTAGCCTAGTCAATGCTGCCTACTAGAGTATGACTCCAAATTTCCCATATGACTCCAATTACTTGACAGCCCACAACTTTTTTTCTCCCTTTCTCAAAAAACAAACAAACCAATAAATGAAAAGCTGGTATTCTTGCTAGTAGGCTCTCCTTTCTGCAGAGAGACAATTTACCCATGTCATAAAGGTGATTACACTCTCTTCAGCATTGCCATGCTTTCTTTGTGGCTGGATGAAGTACACCTGTAGCTAATTCAGTCATATTTTTAGTGTCCCACACTTAGATGAAATTATTAGCCATTTCTATAGTGTCGGCAACTGCAAATAGAAACGTGCCTTTGAAGGCAACTAGATCCAACTGGGAATTGAAAAATTAATAGGAATTTAGAATAAATGGGCATGTTTGCAATGAACCATTTTTGGATTCGAGAAACCTAGTTCCTCTGGTAATTTGAATAAGCAGTTTTGCTAACAAAGTTTGTCTATTAAGTGAACCTGCTGGATGTACCTGTCATTCACAAACAACTCGAATTATCACTTTCCAATTAAGTTTTACCCTTTCCTCTTAGCTTGCTGGTTTGTGGAGTTGATTCTTTCCATTCTACGCAGGGAATGGAGAGACAGAAAAAATAGAAACAACTTACAGTGCTAGCAGAGGCAGGCTGGCCTACATCTCCATCAGGGATGAAGAGTGTTTGTGTTACACACGTAAGTTTGGATGAAATTCATGTATATTGTGCAGGTAACTTTGGACGAAATTCAAGTGGTGCCACATTTATTTGAAATGGCAGATATTCTCAATAGAAATTCTCAGTTATGATCAATATCTACTAGTAGTTCTTGATCCCTCTTCTTAATAGATCTCCAGTATCATGGTCCCTACCCCTCTGAGCATAATGGATTTTAACTTCAGGAAAATAAGCAAGTGTCACCAGCAGCTTCAAAATGTTTGTAATCATAATGATTCGTCATACTAGTAAAATGTGTTACAGTGTCCTTGCCACCTTTATTTATGTGATTTTAGTCCCTTTGGTGTAACTTCCTTTTGCCCAGTGGAAATGTGTGTCCCTCAAGGAAATTCAATGTGCTGCTCACTCACTGATACATCAGGAACCCCTTTTATGTTCTCTTCAGCTTTTTAGCAGTTAGAGCACTGTTCTCAAGGAGACAGTTATCAACAGGATTGATTTTTCCATTTGACTCTGAGATGAGATTGCAGCAGTATGGCAACAGACCAGATCCAGGGTGCTGATGCTCGCCTGGAAGGGTGAGGAAGGAGCCAGGGATCTCAGAGATCAGGTTGAGCAATCTGAGAGCATGACTTTGGTGCAAATGAAGCAGCATACATTTTAGCTGGTGTGAAGGTAGAGAAGATATTTAACCTCTTTGAGATTGTTTCTTCATCTTTCTGTAGAGGATGATAACAAGATGCACCTCATGAGGTTATTGGAAGGATTAAAGGAGGCATTCATGTGAAGTCTGAGCACAGTCCCTTGTGCAAGACTAACATTTTTGGTTGCATACACCGATCATCACTGCTAATTCAAGTTGAGGAGAAAGCCATCTGTTTTGCTTGGAAAGTGTTCTATTTCAGTTTATTTAGATACATGGCTTAAGGAATTTCACCTTACATTTCTACAGTTTATAAAAATCTATTATGTTCAAACTTTCAAAGTAGGTGACCCATTCTGTGAGCAGGTGCACACACAGGCATAGTTATGAGTAGTTATGATTAGCATACATATTGTTTTCTGGAGGCAAACATTTTAAGAACCTGAAAAGCTTGTCTTTAATATATGAAGTTTCTTCCTTTTTAGCCATTTTTATATTTTTTATTTGCTCATCAATACCCTTTCCTAGGAAATATATAATTATGCATTTAACAAATACCTACGTAATATATACAGAGTGCCAAGCATTTCCTAGGCCTATTACAAATATTAATTAATGTAATTCTTATGAAGTTGGTTCTATTATTATTCCTGTGGTTACAGATATGCAAACTGAGGAACAAAGTAATTAAGTAACTTGCTCAAGATCTTGTAGATAGTAAGCTGTCCAGCCAGGATTCTAATCCAGGCCGCTGGCTTCAGAGTCTGTACTTACAGGTATGAGGCTAGATCAATCTAGCCCATTTGTATGGTGGCAGCTTTTGAATAACTGGATTTGGGATTATTTAACTTGTTCTGTGTGTCTGTACGTCTAGGCTTTCTGAGTTAACTTAGAGTTACCTTATTTAGTTTGTTTGGGACTGTGGTATTAACTATAAATTTCCCTTTTGCATAAGTCATACAGATAAGGAGTTCAGGGATGCAGGGGGATGCCAGGGAGTGGTGTTAAGGACTTCCTCTAAAGGAATCGTGTCACATAAATTAAGAGCCATGGATTTGACTGACTTAAACTCTTTTCTCAATCCAAACTAGATTCTGAGACCTCCATCATTTTAAATTATTTTAGGAATCCCTTCTTAGTAATTTAAAGTAGTTCTGTTCAGCACAAATAGAAGACCTATGTACTGAGACCAGAATTTTTATTATTTTTTTATTTTCTTGCTAATAAATTAACTCTTAATTTTAAGACATTTTAAAACTCCACTAACCATAATGAACCCTATGAATTTAAGAAATTTTTTAAATTTTTCAACTAGTTTGTGTTTGCTTTTGAAGAAGTTAGTGAACTTGTTTGATTTCCCTCTTAGTACTTGTCCCTGATCCACCAGCAGTGGTCTGCTTTTATAATACCAACTGACCATATTTTTAGTTTGAAAAACACCATGAGCTTTCTTTGCTCTACATGCTCTTGGTTTCCTGCCACATCACTGGTAGCTCCTTTGCCATGTCCACCTATGTTCTGCGACTTCATAAAGTGGAACTGCTCCAGAACTCAGACTTTAGTCAGATCATATCACTCCTTCACTCAAAATGCTGTAATGACTTCTTGTTTAGAGTCCCTGCGGTAAGACTCTTTATCATCTGGTCCTTCACTCTCTCTCTGGCCTGATTGCCTATTCATTGCTTTGCTATCACTGCTGGAACAATGTACCACAAACTTAAATGGTTTAAACAACAAAAAATTGTCTCACGGTTCCAGAAGCTGAAGTCTGAGATCAAGGTGTCAGCAGGCCTTCCTCCCTCTGTCGGTGCTAGGGAAGGGCCTGTTCCTAGCTCCTCTCCTAGCTTCTGGTAGCTCCTTGACTGGCAGAACAACTCCAGTCTTCATATGGAATTCTCCTTGTGAGCATGTCTATCTCTGTGTCCAAATTCCCTCTTTTTATAAGGACACAGTCATATTGGATTAGGGGCCCACCTTATTCCAGTATAACCTCATTTTAACTAATGGTATCTTCAATTACTCTATTTCCAAATCAGGTCACATTCTGCAGTACTAGGGGTTGGGACTTCAACATATGAATTTGAGACGCAATTCAGTCTGTAACACCTACTATGCTTCTTCCTGCTCACTGTGGGGTAGCCATACTACCTTCTTTGAGGTTTTTTGAGTACTTGAATGTGCTCCTGCCTTAAAGTCTTTGCCTTATCTGTTCCCTCTGCCTAGAACACTCCCACCCTCAACACCACTGTCCTCATGGATTACAAACTCCCTTCTTTAAGTATGTCTTCAAATATGCCCTCCTCAGTAATGCCTACCCAGATCACCCTATTTAAAATCTTACCCCAACTCCTTCTCATGTCCCTCAGACCCTCTTGTCTGTTCATTTTCTTTTTTCCATAGTATTTATAACCTTATAACTAAAATGTTTTTTGTTTGTCTTCTGACCCTGATACTGGAGTGTAAGCCCACTGAGGGGCCTGTGTCTTTTTTTATTCAATGTAATCCAAGCACCTAGAACTGAAATTGTGTTTAGCACTCCCATTTTTCTTTGTTGGTTTAGTTTGAGAGATGAAACACTTTAATATATTGGAGTAAGGCAGGTGGGAGAAAGGCAAAACATATCTGAAACAAATTTCTTGCACACTGTGACATGGCTTTTCCATGCCATACATTCGAGGCTTTTAGCTAAATGCCATCTTCATGATGACTGCAAATCATTGTGGGTGCTTGCCATGGCTCCCTTCTGAGAGCTCAAAGTATTCTCTTCCTACAGAGAGGAATCAAACTCTTCCAGAGATGGGAGAGGCCTCATTTGACTGGCTTCTGCCATCACTTAGCATGTGGAGAAGCAATTAGTGAGGCTTCTAGAAGGGACCTATTACTCAAGTCAGGAACTCAGGCATCATGACTTGCTGTGATTTTCCCACTAACATCAAAAGCAAAAAGCTCCTAAAGTAACCACAAAGTACTCTGAGAGACATTTCTCTGGCTTCACTGGAGTAGATAAGGTTTAAAGGGCCACAGATGTTACATCCACTTGCCTTAATAATCACATCAAGGTCTCTCATGGTTCTCTGGTAGCCAATGTAAGGAGAGATTCCCAGCAGAACTGCTAAGCTAGCCAAGCCAACATTTTATGTTAAAATTGTCTGTTTGTTATCAGCCTCTACCTCATAGAAAGTGGAATCTAATGAGGGCAGGCATGTCTTGCCTATTATTGATTTTCATTCTGGTGCCCAGCATAGATACTGTATATAGAAAATGCTTGGAAAATCCTTCTTAAACCCCAGCTGAAGTACAGTCTCAGAGCTCAGCCCACACAATCTCATGGAGGTTGCATCACCACCCAGCTACCTAGGTTAAGTATCACTGTGGCATGGTCCACGCCTTTGTTCTTTGGTTTAGTTTCTCATTAAACTCATGAATGGCTTGCAAAAATAAATTCTGAAACACTGCTTAAGGAGTTCTTCTTGCAGGGGTAAGATTGGTGACCTGTAGGAGAGCCTGAAAGGGTGTTTCTGAGGTCATGTGGCCCAGGTGGTGAAACCTGTCAACAGTGCATCTAAAATGAATGAGTCTTCAAAGAGGAAGG
>NW_012101876.1:3453-5843 GCF_000951045.1 Mandrillus leucophaeus | reverse complement strand
TAGCCATACTACCTTCTTTGAGGTTTTTTGAGTACTTGAATGTGCTCCTGCCTTAAAGTCTTTGCCTTATCTGTTCCCTCTGCCTAGAACACTCCCACCCTCACCACCACTGTCCTCATGGATTACAAACTCCCTTCTTTAAGTATGTCTTCAAATATGCCCTCCTCAGTAATGCCTACCCAGATCACCCTATTTAAAATCTTACCCCAACTCCTTCTCATGTCCCTCAGACCCTCTTGTCTGTTCATTTTCTTTTTTCCATAGTATTTATAACCTTATAACTAAAATGTTTTTTGTTTGTCTTCTGACCCTGATACTGGAGTGTAAGCCCACTGAGGGGCCTGTGTCTTTTTTTATTCAATGTAATCCAAGCACCTAGAACTGAAATTGTGTTTAGTACTCCCATTTTTCTTTGTTGGTTTAGTTTGAGAGATGAAACACTTTAATATATTGGAGTAAGGCAGGTGGGAGAAAGGCAAAACATATCTGAAACAAATTTCTTGCACACTGTGACATGGCTTTTCCATGCCATACATTCGAGGCTTTTAGCTAAATGCCATCTTCATGATGACTGCAAATCATTGTGGGTGCTTGCCATGGCTCCCTTCTGAGAGCTCAAAGTATTCTCTTCCTACAGAGAGGAATCAAACTCTTCCAGAGATGGGAGAGGCCTCATTTGACTGGCTTCTGCCATCACTTAGCATGTGGAGAAGCAATTAGTGAGGCTTCTAGAAGGGACCTATTACTCAAGTCAGGAACTCAGGCATCATGACTTGCTGTGATTTTCCCACTAACATCAAAAGCAAAAAGCTCCTAAAGTAACCACAAAGTACTCTGAGAGACATTTCTCTGGCTTCACTGGAGTAGATAAGGTTTAAAGGGCCACAGATGTTACATCCACTTGCCTTAATAATCACATCAAGGTCTCTCATGGTTCTCTGGTAGCCAATGTAAGGAGAGATTCCCAGCAGAACTGCTAAGCTAGCCAAGCCAACATTTTATGTTAAAATTGTCTGTTTGTTATCAGCCTCTACCTCATAGAAAGTGGAATCTAATGAGGGCAAGCATGTCTTGCCTATTATTGATTTTCATTCTGGTGCCCAGCATAGATACTGTATATAGAAAATGCTTGGAAAATCCTTCTTAAACCCCAGCTGAAGTACAGTCTCAGAGCTCAGCCCACACAATCTCATGGAGGTTGCATCACCACCCAGCTACCTAGGTTAAGTATCACTGTGGCATGGTCCACGCCTTTGTTCTTTGGTTTAGTTTCTCATTAAACTCATGAATGGCTTGCAAAAATAAATTCTGAAACACTGCTTAAGGAGTTCTTCTTGCAGGGGTAAGATTGGTGACCTGTAGGAGAGCCTGAAAGGGTGTTTCTGAGGTCATGTGGCCCAGGTGGTGAAACCTGTCAACAGTGCATCTAAAATGAATGAGTCTTCAAAGAGGAAGGACTGCCTCTACAGATGTGGGAAACGTGACATTGATTTTTTTTTCAGCCATGCTCTTTCATGGATGGCAACATTATCCATGACTAACCATAAAACAGGAGTGGTATCAAGAGGCATCATTGACCAAAGCAGCACATTTGATCCCTCAATCCACAGGTAATAAACCCATCTTATTCCTTATTTGGCCATACATCATATACTTCCTGAACAATGGCACTTTTTTTTTTTTTCTCGTCCTATCAGTGCTATCTACATTAAATCCATTTAAAAGAAAAGGCTAGGCATGTTTTAGTGCAGAGGTAGTTCCTTTTGATAAGGATGGATTCTTTCTGCAGACAAAGCTTTATCAAGAACCTAATGAAGCCTATGCTTTGGGGCCTTCTACTTCCCCTAGTGGGAGACTTACCATGTGTCACAATCAGTTTTGTTTGTAAAATTTTCAAAAGAAATGTATTTTAAACACAATAGGTTTATTGTACTGTCTCTCACCATTCTGATTTCCCTTCTGCCACACTTATCTTCATATGGCTGCAGGCAATTTTGAGGTTCAGCTAAAAGGGAATGTTGAATTGAGAATGCATTTATTTAGGTTAGATTGAGCAGAATATATTTACATTGTTTGCACTAATTTCTTTTTTTAAATTTTTTATTATACTTTAAGTTCTAGGGTACATGTGCACAATGTGCAGGTTTGTTACATATGTATACATGTGCCATGTTGGTGTGCTGCACCCATTAACTCATCATTTACATTAGGTATATCTCCTAATGCTATCTCTCCCACCTCTCCCCACCCCATGACATGCCCCAGAGTGTGATGTTCCCCTTCCTGTGTCCAAGTGTCCTCATTGTTCAATTCCCACCTATGAGTGAGAACATGCAGTGTTTGGTTTTCTGTTCTTGTGATAGTTTGCTGAGAATGATAGTTTCCAGCTG
>NW_012101876.1:0-703 GCF_000951045.1 Mandrillus leucophaeus | reverse complement strand
CTGCTTTCTCTTGTGGGCATTTAGTGCTATAAATTTCCCTCTACACACTGCTTTAAATGTGTCCCACAGATTCTGGTATGTTGTGTCTTTGTTCTCACTGATTTCAAAAACATCTTTATTTTTGCCTTCATTTCTTTATGTACCCAGTAGTCATTCAGGAGCAAGTTGTTCAGTTTCCATGTAGTTGAGTGGTTTTGAGTGAGTTTCTTAATCCTGAGTTCTAGTTTGATTGCACTGTAGTCTGAGAGATAGTTTGTTATAATTTCTGTTCTTTTACATTTGCTGAGGAATGCTTTACTTCCAACTATGTAGTCAATTATGGAGTAAGTGTGATGTGGTGATGAGAAGAACGTATATTCTGTTGATTTGGGGTGGAGAGTTCTGTAGATATTTCTTAGGTCCGGTTGGTGCAGAGCTGAGTTCAATTCCTGGATATCCTTGTTAACTTTCTGTCTCGTTGATCTAATTTTGACAGTGGGGTGTTAAAGTCTCCCATGATTATTGTGTTAGAGTCTAAATCTCTTTGTAAGTCTCTAAGAACTTGCTTTATGAATCTGGGTGCTCCTGTATTGGATACATATATATGTAGAATAGTTAGCTCTTATTGCTGAATTGATCCCTTTACCATTATGTAATGGCCTTGTCTCTTTTGATCTTTGTTGGTTTAAAGTCTGTTTTATCAGAGACTAGGATTGCAACCCCT
>NW_012101875.1:30335-31647 GCF_000951045.1 Mandrillus leucophaeus | reverse complement strand
CAGCCTGGGCAACAGAACAAGGTCTTGTGTCAAAAACAAAATGAAACAAAAGAGTAAAATCATTATTATTCACTTGATATTCCTAAAACAAATTTTCCAACAGTATGTTTGTGTACAGTTCTTGAGTCTTACAGTATACAGTCAAAGCGCAAAACCTCCTGCTAAATGGACAACTGTTAGGGCGCGCATTCGGTTCTGTTTCCAACCTGCAGGCTCGGGTGTTCCTCAGCCTGGCAGACAGGGAGGCGGGGGTGCGGTCGGAGAAGTGGTGGATGGCTGGGGTTGTGGGACACAGAGAGTGCTGAGCCACGAAGAATTGGGGCAGCGAGGCCGAGCGACAGCAGAGCCTAGGGAGATGTCCAGGCCTCAGGGAAGCAGGGACTTTGGAGCAGGGACCCTGGGGGACACTGAGCACAGGGCCAGGGCAGAGTCCAGGGGTCTCGGGTAGGCCTGGACTAAAGAGGGGCTTGGGAAGAGAGACGTGGGGAGGTCAAATGGCCCTAGTGAGTCTGGGTGAGGAGCGGGGGATCGGGTACCCCCCAGAACTGAGTCCAACGTTTTGGGGGAGAGGGACAAGGAAACGGGGGGTGGGGGCCACGGGCCACTGTTCGAGGGACAAACCCAGCTCAGAGGAAATAAGGCACGGGGGTCAGGTGACAAGGGACATGGGGGTGACAGGGCCATAAGATGAGGGGTGTTGAGGTGGGGCCAGGAAAAGATCAACTAAAAAGCAGGGGGATGTGGGGGCTCGGGGAAGCAAGATATGGAGGCATGAGGGAGAAAAAGGGAGGAGAGGGAGCTCAGCAAATCCTTCATTGCCAGGCGCCTCTAGGAGCTTGGTTTTGTGGTACCTTAGTCATGTTTTCAGAGAAGAGGTTCATAGTATAGAGGATCACGTGGCCACATGGCCAATGTAGGGAGGAAGTGTGGTAAAGAGCTGGGGTGCCCGTCTGGGGCCCCGCTTCCTTGTAATTTTCTTACAACATTTAGCATCTTGGCAGCAGGCTGTGGTGCTTGAGTGGTGCTCACACACTGAGTTCTTAGACCTGATAATGCTTATTTTAAAGTTGCAAGGTCTATTAAATTGACCTGAGGAATAAAAATTAAATCATAAGTTCCCCCAACTGACTGATAGAGCCTTCTCTTGGCCAAGGGGACCCCAGAGAAACCTTGAAAACTGAGCTCCTGGCCATGATGAGATGGGAGGTCAGACATATTTCAGCATGTCCCTTCCATATAATCTTTAACCAAACTCTTTCTTAAGGAGTAAGCAGAAACCAACTCTGGCAAATCAGAAACACAGGACTCATTC
>NW_012101875.1:28204-28685 GCF_000951045.1 Mandrillus leucophaeus | reverse complement strand
GGCCACTTTGGGTGTTGGGGGCCCCAAGTGCCTGGGGGATGTGTGTTCAGGCAGTAATGGTGCACCTGAGGCCTCAGCCTGCTGAGTCACATCTGTGCCCCCACTTCTCAAGAAGGCTGGCAGCTACAATTCAGGTAAAGTCAGCAGGCCCATCTGCACCTGATCAACAACGCTGGCCCAACAGGCTCCAAATGCCTGGATTTGCGGTGCTAAACCTGAAGGTCTTACCCCGCAGATGCAGAAGGCGGCGCAGTGGGTCACAGCTGGCAGAACTCCAGGCTGCTTTAACAGGTCAGCATTCTGCCCTGGCACCACACCAGACGGCTGCCAACCACTTGGGTTTCTGCTCTGCCACACTGAAGAACATTTCTCCAGGGGACACAAGGGCTTAGCATTCTCTACTGAGGTTTTCTCTTTTAGTTTAACATTGAGGTGTGCGATTCATCCAGAGTGCATATTTCTGTGCACCGTGAGCTGGTGC
>NW_012101875.1:27861-28154 GCF_000951045.1 Mandrillus leucophaeus | reverse complement strand
CCTGGTGCCCCAGCCATGATGGGGTAACTGAACTGCTGCCGGGGCCAAGCTGCCAGTGGCCTGGGATCTGGCACTTGGAAGAGTTGTGAGAAGCGCCCCTGGATTAAAAGAGGAGAAACAGACTTCATCCATACCTATTCCCACTGTATTTAAAGAAGTGCATATTCTCAGGGATTTCCACATTTTTAAAAACTTCTCTTAATTAAAACATTTAAAAGAAAATACGGTTGAGGTAACAACCAGGTTACAGTTCTTCCAGTAGCACCCAGCCAGCGAGAGCCCTCAGATTTTAG
>NW_012101875.1:27146-27716 GCF_000951045.1 Mandrillus leucophaeus | reverse complement strand
TATTAAACTATCAATGACATTTTATTAATATAAAATTATAAATTACTATTGTTGAATAGAACTTTAAAGTTGAATAAAAAATATATTATTACTAATATGTTAGACTTTGATAAAATACAAAATTCAAACAACATTTTAATAAAATGCTATTTCCCAGTAGTATTTACATGAAGTTATTTGAGGTATTGTTTGTTCAATAAAGAATGTGACAGTGTCTACTGTTGGCATTGTTTGATTAACTGGTGGAAACATAAATCATTTGCAAGGAAATGGGTTATTTCAAGTTATATTTTAATATCCTTTTATTTCCACATAATAAAATCTTTATTCTGGGCATGATGACTCATGCCTGTAATCCCAGCACTTTGGGAGCCTGAGGTGAGAGAGGATCACTTGAGCCCACAAGTTCAAGACTAGCTTGGGCAACATAACAAGACTCTGTCTCTACCAAAAAAATAAAAAAATTACCGGGGCCTGGTGATGCGCGTCTGTGGTCCCAGTTACTCAGGAGGCTGAAGTAGGAGGACTGCTTAAGCCCAGGAGGCAGCAGCTGTAGTGAACCATGATCCT
>NW_012101875.1:19727-26917 GCF_000951045.1 Mandrillus leucophaeus | reverse complement strand
TGTGGTACCTTAGTCATGTTTTCAGAGAAGAGGTTCATGGTATAGAGGATCACGTGGCCACATGGCCAATGCAGGGAGGAAGTGTGGTAAAGAGCTGGGGTGCCCGTCTGGGGCCCCGCTTCCTTGTAATTTTCTTACAACATTTAGCATCTTGGCAGCAGGCTGTGATGCTTGAGTGGTGCTCACACACTGAGTTCTTAAACCTGATAATGCTTATTTTAAAGTTGCAAGGTCTATTGAATTGACCTGAGGAATAAAAATTAAGTTCCCCCAACTGACTGATAGAGCCTTCTCTTGGCCAAGGGGACCCCAGAGAAACCTTGAAAACTGAGCTCCTGGCCATGATGAGATGGGAGGTCAGACATATTTCAGCATGTCCCTTCCATATAATCTTTAACGAAACTCTTTCTTAAGGAGTAAGCAGAAACCAACTCTGGCAAACCAGAAACACAGGACTCATTCCTTTATCATCTTTAGCCAATCATCTGAGGCCATGGCTGGACTCACCCTACCTTTTTGCAGTTTTGGAGTGACAGTCACCAGCTTCACAGTGCATCTTTCCTAAAACAAACCACCGCCTCTGGACCGGTTTTGGCTGGCTCACAGAGGATGCACAGTGAGTGGTTTGTGGCCCCTGATGCACCTTTTGATGTCAGAGGCTAAAAACTCCACCCCCAGTTCATGCTAATACATGAACATGTGACCCATGAAGAGGCATGAAACTCAATGGCACATTCACGTTCTTTTCATAAATATTCATTACTCCTCCTATAGCTTATTGAATATATACGTTCTGCCACTCCACTCAGCATAAATTCCTACTCCCTTTACCCCCTCCCTTGAAGCACTTGCTTTTGGCAGAGCCAGAGGCTACACTTCCAAGCCTGTGAGCTGCAGTCCTTCACAAGAATTAAAGCTCTCCTTTCCAGTGCATGAACTGTATGATTTATCAGTTGACAGCTTTGCTGGTGTTCACACTGCTATCAAGAGCAGTAAGTAGTCAATTCTTAGAAAAATATAAGTCTAATAAAGATTTAACAAATCTTTAAGCTCTTGAATATATTTTCAAATAAGACAACTTTTCTACTAACTAATTTGCAAAGATAAAACATCACCAAAAATGACAGAGGTGCAATGGAAAGCCAAACCAAAGTGTTTTTCCCATTCCCACATAGCAATCCACACAGAGTACAGTCCCTCCTTCATATCCATGGGTTCTGCATCCATGGATTCAGCCAAACTTGATGCAAAAACATTTGAAAAAAAAGAGTGATTGTGTCTGTACTAAACATACAGGCTTTTTTTCTTGCCATTATTCTCTAAATAATACAATATAACAACTATTTACATAGTATTTACATTGTATTAGATATAAGTAATCTAGTGGTGATTTAAATCAACCTTGTACAACCTGTGGCCTACCCTCCAACATAAATATGTAAACTTTCTTAAAACATGAGATTTTTTTTTTTTTGCGATTTTTTTAAAGTTCATCAGCTATCGTTAGTGTTACTGTATTTTATGGGTGACCCAAGACAATTCTTCTTCCAATGTGGCCAAGAAAAACCAAAAGATTGGACACCCCTGATTTAAAACATGTGGAGGATGTGTGTAGGTTATATGCAAATACTACAATTTCTGTTGCCTAGGCTGGAGTGCAGTGGCACAATGATGGCTTACTGCAGCCTTGAAATCCTGGGCTCCAGTGATCCTCCTGCCTCAGCCTCCTGAGCAGTTGGGACCACATGAGTGGGCTCCTATGTCCAAGTAATCTTTATTTTTTATTTTTTGTAGTGATGAGGTTCCCCTATATTGCCCAGGCTGGTCTTGAATTCCTGGGCTCACATGATCCTCCCACCTCAACCCTCAAAGCATTGGGATTACAGAAGTGAGCCATTATGCCTGGCCTCAGCGTTATTTGTAAGGACAAAAGAAAAACAATCTGATCCATCCTGTAAACTAAAAATAAAATCCTAACCGCCTCCATTGACTGAACAGGCCCCCTCTTGGCCAAGGGGACCCCAAGCCTTTTTGCACCCCCTCCCTTTTGGAGTTTAGGTGCAACTCTCCAATATTAACATTAGAGATCCTAAGACTGACAAGGCAGATTCTGTGCCAATAAAAGACCAAATTACAAACAAGACCTAAGGCCGTGCCAGGCAAGGGTTTAGTCAGGCCTGCAGGCCATCAACCTTGCTACAGAGCATCCTTAGCTTAAAACATGACTTTCTGCTGACATCACATTTTAGACAGAGCTTACTCCTTTAACCAACTGCAAATGAGAGAATTTCTGAATCCATGTATAACCTGTAAACCCCTGCTTCAAGATGTCCCACCTATTCGGGTCACACCAGTGTACACCTTCCATGTGTTGATTTGTGTCTTTGCCTAGAACTCTTTCCTCTTTAAAAGGTATACAACCAAACTGTAACCTGACTGCCTTGGGAAAGTTTCCTCAGGACTTTCCTCTGAGACCGTTTCCCTAGGCCACGGTCACTCATTCATTCACAGGAAACCTCTTTCAAATATTTTACAGAGTTTGACTTTTCCATCAATAATCCATGTCTGAGAATGCTCAAATCAGCGTTCCTCAATTTAGGTTACCTATTTGCTCCTGTCATTGTTTTTGACATGCTCTGATATGGCCTATTCTTTTTCCTAGTTTTCCATGTCCCCAGAGACATGTTCTGTCAGCGTCGTCTCCCAAGTGTATCATGCATCTGCCCACTTGCCACTGTCTCTCTGCTACCCCCTTAATGGGTGTCCTGTCCCTCTTATTTGACGGTAAGTGCTTCATGCTTCTTGTTTCTTGACAGTAAGTGCTTGCAAATGGTGCTTCTCCCAGCCAATTCTCTTATGCAGCAGCCAAAATACCTTTATGGGAAAACCAAGCTTATTCCTGCCTCACGACTTTTTTACTAGCTGCAAGTTCAGGACAGCCAGCTTCTCATTAATTACTCAGGCCACGATTCCTACTTTTTCATCAGAGGACGGCGGGCATCCTGTGCAGTGCTGGCCCTTCCACACACACAGCCCCTTCCCTGCAATGCCACCCTCGTAATCCTGATAGCTGTCTGCCATCAACTCATTTATTTCTTAATAAGAGCTTTAGTGAGACATCATTTGCATTTCAAACAATTCACCACTGACGTGTACAATTCAGCAGTTGTTACTATATTCACAGAGCTGGGAACCCATTATCCAGTCAATTGCAGAATATTTTCAGCATCCTGAAAGGACTTCCCATACCTATCAGAGGTCATCCCACTAAGCTCCCCATCCCTTCCAGACCTAAGCAACCAACTGCTTATCTACTTTCTATTTCTAGGAATTTGCCTATTCTGCACATTTCCATGAATGGAGTCATTTATGACCGGCTTCTTTCATTGAACATGCTGTTTCCGGTGTTCACCCCAGTGCGGTGTTCCTCATGTGTGAATGTCGTGTTGTGTGGATGGAGCATGTTTTTTTTATTCACTCATCAGTTGGTGAACATTTGGGTTGTTTCTTCTTCTTGGCTATAATGAATGATGCTGCTAAGAATGTTTGTGTACACGTTTCTGTGTGAACATGTTTTCAAGAGTTGTGCTCTTAATACCTTTGAGGAAGTTTTGGTGGAACAGACCACAAAAAACAGCATATACATCTCAGCCTTCCGTTTATATAGAAATCCCTTGAAGGATACATTAAAAACTCTAGCAGCGTGAGTGTCTCTGGATAGTGGAGCTTGGGATAGGTATTATTTAAGAATTTATTTATTCTTTGCATTAAAGAGAAAATATTACTATTCTAATTAAAAATATTATAAGGAAGTAACCTGCCACTCTGCCTAGCTTGGTTTGTTGGTTCCATGGTCACTGGGCTGGCATGCCAGGCCTGACCCCTCCTGCCTCACTCTTGGATTTGCCATGGAAGTGCCTGCCATTTGCACTCCTGCATATGGAAGCTGTTTGCTCTGGCTTCAAGCCTTATACATTTGTCTTCTGCCTGGACGACACTGCCTTCCACACCTCTGAGAGGCTGAACACTGCTCATCTTTCCCACTCACCTGGGAAGCCTTCCCTTAATCCTCGAGACCAGATTCTCTCAGACACCACATGTCATCACTCTACTCATTCTTACGCCCATGTTGATTCTGAGTGTGTGTGTGTGTGTGTGTGTGTGTGTGTGTGTGTTAGAGCTGTGCACTGCTCCTCTTGGAAACACTTTCTGAAGCCATCTGCAGGCTTGCTGCAGGAGCTTCAGAAGGCACATGGGGAGAAGGATGCCGGAGTGAAGAAAGTCTCTTCATTGGATCTTTTCTTGCTAATTTCAGGTGGTGACTTCATGCTTGGTGGATCTGAAGCAACATCCTCAAGCACAAAATCATTTTTATGATGGAAAGATCTGTCTGGGGGAGCACCTGGTACCTGTCAAACACTACTCAGCTCTGCCTAGAACCTGGCTGTGTTTGACCCTGCTCTCTCCTCAGACTGTGCTCCGTGTGGACACCTGTGGCTAGCTGGGTGAGGAGGAAAACTGTGGGATAAAGAGAGAAGGAGGAGGCAGGAGAAATGCACCTGGACACACCCCCTCCCCAGGCAAACACGTGAATACTTTGTGGATGGGCAGGAAATGCATGGGAAGCAGCCTGGAGATAAACAAAGACCACTCAAATGAGAGACACAAAGGCCCCAGCAAGGGAGTCAGCCATCGCCACTTGCATTTTGGTAGAGACTTGCAGGCAGGCAGAGGATGGGAAAGGTTCACAGTGGGAAAAGGGGAGGCTCCAGGTGCACTCCGAGTGGAGGCTCTTGGCTTGGGGAAGCTGGGGTGGCCGACCAGAAATAGCATCTCCTGTGTGGTCGGTTTGGGCAGCAGATTTCACTTTTTCTGGTTGGTTCTAAGTTGGAAGCCTGGACAAAAATTAGGAAAGCTGTTACTAGTCAAGTTCTGGCTGTTCTTGGACTGATTGTTACACGATGGTGTTCGGCTCCCTGGACTGACTAGAGATAGCGGGCTGGCTTCCTGGGCTGATGCTGCAGATCCCGGGCTGGCTTTGGGACTGGTTGCTGCAGACTGTGGCTCAGAGTTTGAATTTTGTATATAGTCTGGCCGCTGTCATTGTATAGTCAGTCTCTCACAGGTCAACTTATCAGCATCTGCTGGGCCACTCCAGAGCTTGCTACTTCAGCCAAGGGATGGGTCTTGCAGATCTACCTCGCTAGCCCCCATTTTGGATGTGACACTTGAGTCCTAACAAATGAAGGGCACATGTGTGGAGGCAGCTAACAGCACAGAGCCAGCTTCTAGGAGAATAAGATGAGGGAAAATAAAGATATATTGAAAACCATAACTCTTGAAAACCATAAAATCTCAATCCTCAGGCAGTGCCCACAATAATTACAACAAAAAATTCTTTAGAAGTAGAGAAAACTCAAAGGGAAATAATCTGTAAAGAGGCAAAACCAAACCAGCAAAATCAAGGGAGAGACCAAGAAATTTGAACCGCAATAATGGGACCCCATGGAATCCTAGGGTTGAGACCTTAAAGGGACCTTCAAGGACCTATGTCTAACCGCCAGCCTCCAAGCTGAACCTTTCCCGCTGCCTTGGGGCCCTGCAGAGCTTAGTCCCTGCAGGAAGCCCAGGGTGTCCTGCTGGCCTCCGGTGCAGAGTCCTTGGATGGAGCAGTGGCTGTGGCTGATTGCAGACGGCGCAGCCTCATGCGCTGTCTGTGTTCAATGCATAGGTGGTGGGGTGGAGAAGAAAGTGACAGGCAGAGAATGACAGATGTCCCCTCCCTGGTCTGCTTGGGTGACTAGGGGAGGAGGAGGCGTGGTTCTGAGACTTCCCTGATGGCCACTCCAGGTCTTCCCAGCCCCCTGGCCTCTGGGCCCCACAGGTCCATGAGCACCTCATCGGGAGATCCCTGTGTCCTGGTGGCGGTGACAAAGCTCCTAAAGCCTACCTGTCAAAACTCCCGCTCTGTGTTCAAGTATGTTTTTCGAAAAACATTGGAATGAAACTGGTAGGGTTTGCATGATCCTTGCAGTGGGGAAAAATGTTAATGACATTGTTGGTTGGAGCCTGTGAGTGCAGCACGCCCTGCTCAGGACACACAGGCATTGGTGCTGCTGTTGCCAGTCCTGTCCCAGCCTAGCTGTCTTAGAGAGGTGCCGGAGGGTCAAACTCTGTAAAACTGCAGTTTGCCACTGGTGGGTGGCTCAGGATTCAAGGCCAACCCCCAGCCCCAGTCCTACAAACCTTCACTGTGGACCTGGCCTGATGGCACCCATCACACCCACACCCCCTGGGAGTGCTGAGGCCCAGCCTGGCTGCCACACTCACTGTCTCCTTCCTCCCCCTAGCCAGAGGGAGGCCCAGCACCTCATGGCCGTTTTGGGTGTTGGGGGCCCCAAGTGCCTGGGGGACGTGTGTTCAGGCAGTAATAGTGCACCCGAGGCCCCAGCCTGCTGAGTCACATCTGCACCCCCATTTCTCAAAAAGGCTGCAGCTACAATTCAGGTGAAGTCAGCAGGCCCATCTGCACCTGATCAGCGATGCTGGCCCAACAGGCTCCAAATGCCTGGGTTTGTGGTACTAAACCTGAAGGTCTTACCCTGCAGGTGCAGAGGGCGGCACGGTGGGTCACAGTTGGCGGAACTCCAGGCTGCTCTAACAGGTCAGCGCTCTGCCCTGGCAGCACACCAGACAACTGCCTACCGCCTGGGTTTCTGCTCCGCCACACTGAAGAACGTTTCTCCAGGGGACACAAAAGCTTAGCATTCTCTACTGAGGTTTTCTCTTTTAGTTTAACATTGAGGTGTGCGATTCATCCGGAGTGCATATTTCTGTGCACAATGAGCTGGTGCCCACAGTTTGCTGGCCTGGGACCAGGTAGGCAGGCATGGACCAGAAGTCCAGCCCTTGTGGAGGAAGCTTTGGCAGATCACTGACCAGGTAGTGGGTGCCCAAACTGGGTCCCTCTCCCTGCTCGCCCCTCCCATTTCCCCTCCCAGGGTCCTCACTGGTCTGCCGCACCCTCTTAGAGCTACTTACCTTTCCTCCTGCTGCTCGCCCGTTGCCTTCACAGAGCATGTTGCATGCGCAAACCTGGGGCTCTGACTCCAGCCACCCTGGGACCCAGCAGGGGTAGGTGGCCATTCTCTAGAGTCTGTACCCTACTCTTTCATCCCCCGAGGTTAATA
>NW_012101875.1:16674-18155 GCF_000951045.1 Mandrillus leucophaeus | reverse complement strand
GCATTAACTACAGTCACCGTGTCATGTGGATCACTAAAACATATTCCTCTTGTCTAACTGAATCCTTGTACCCTTTGACCAACATCTCCCCCCTCCTGCCCTTCCCCCGGCCTCAGGTAGCCACCGTTGTACTCTCCGTTTCTATGAGTTCAGCTATTTTCAGATTCCACATACAGGAGAGACCGAGTGGTGTTTGTTTCTGTGCCTGGCTTACTTTGCTTAGTACAATGGCCTCCACGTTCATCCATGTTGTCGCCAATGGCAGGATTTCCTTTTATTCAAAGGCGGGATAATACCACATGGTGTACATGCACCGCATTTTCTTTATTTGTTCACCCACTGGTAGATGCTTAGGTTGCTTCCGTATCTTGGCTACTGTGAATGAAATCAATATTCTTATCAGCCGCGTATTTGCAGAAGCGATCCCCACAGTCATTTGTTATCTTTGGACTTTGCTCGTGTATTTTGTTTAAACTTTTTGTTGTCAAGCTGATCAGTCATTTCCTTGATGGCTTCTAGGTTTATTTTGTGGTTTAGAAAGGCTTCCCCACTCCGAAAAGACAGAATAAAAGCGATTCACCCACGTTCTCCCTTTCATAGTTTCAACTTCAGGGTCTCTCCCGCCTCAAAACTTTCGAATCCGCGGGGAGCCCGGAACCCCGCTGCGCTGGGAAGATGAGGCTGGGCGCCGGCCCGGGGGGCTGTCCGGAAACGTTCCCGGTTCGCGGAGAAGATCGCCCTTCCTGGAGCTGGGTGGGCGGTCTGTCCTAGCAGGTAGCAGTCCCGCAGAGCGGAACGGTGGTTAGGAAAAATTTTCAAGTCCCCTTTGGCTGAGGGATCGCGCCATTCTAGGCCGTGCCGACTGAGAGCTCCTCTGCCCGCCCCCGGCTGAGAAACGCGATACCAGGTGGCCCGGGACTTGGAGAGGCCTCTACCGCCGGCTATGCCGATCGGATCCGCGGCTGCTCCCACCGGCTGTCGGGCGCCACCTGGCTGCACTGTTAAGGTTTTCTCTCCGGCGCTCTAGAGAAGCCGGCAAGAAAGGGGATTTGGCCACAAGGTGCGGTGCAGAATTCAGGCGACTGGCAGCACTGGCAGGATGAGCCCAGCTTTGCCGGGTGTACTCTTTGTCCTTTCGTCGGAGATTAAACCTGTAGGTCAGCGTTGGAGGCGCGCTCTTGAACTCGGAGTGCTGTGACCTGAGCGGGTCAACTAGTACACGCAGGAATGGATGGGCCTTCCGAGAGTGTGAAGGGGGGTTGGAGTATCCCACCCGGACGCCGACTGGCTTGGGGCCCTGTCCTCAGGCCTTCCATTTCACCCATTATCACTGAGCCCCGCCCCGGAGGTGAGGACCGGCCCCGCTGTTCCAGGAGGACTGCAAAGGGTAATATGGGACCGTCCGTGGCCACGCGTGGGTCGTGATCATCCGATTTGAGCTTTACACCTTTTTCGGAGTCTTGTCTCGGAGGTGGAGACTG
>NW_012101875.1:12880-14949 GCF_000951045.1 Mandrillus leucophaeus | reverse complement strand
CAGGAGATAGAAAGAA
Organism: Mandrillus leucophaeus; assembly: GCF_000951045.1. Classification (NCBI taxonomy): domain Eukaryota; kingdom Metazoa; phylum Chordata; class Mammalia; order Primates; family Cercopithecidae; genus Mandrillus; species Mandrillus leucophaeus. The sequence goes on along the minus strand of NW_012101875.1, from coordinate 14,933 downwards.
ATTATTTAGGCAGATAGGGCAAACCAGTCCTTGGCAGAACTTCTAACAAAAAGCAGCCCAAGAAAGCATTTCTTTCTAACAAAGAGCAGCCTGAAACACTGAGCTGCAAACATAGATAAGGAAGCTGGAAACTTACCTGGGGGGAGGCCTGCAGCCGCACCGATGAAAAGGACTACCTGGGGCCAGACATGTCCACCATAGGGGATTCACCTTCCCTAATTTTTTTTTTTTTTTTTGTTAACACATGCATAGTAAGAAAGAAATAAGCAACATGGAGTAGCTATCCACCTGTGTAATAAAAGATGGGTGTGGGGGTGTCCAGAGGTTTGTGCCCTATGCAGATGGCACATCTGGTCCTAACTTTTTTTGCACCTGATGTAGATCAGACACTGCTCCCCACCAGCTCATCTATAAAACTCTTTGCATTTCACTGTGCATCAGCAACCTATTTTTCCAGGACCCCTCTCTGTAGCAGAGAGCTATTCTCTTTCTTTCACTTATTAAATTTCCACTCTTAACCTCACCCTTTTTGTGTCCGTGCCCTTTATCTCTGTGGCTGTAAGACAATGAACCTTGGGTGTCACCCCAGACAATGAGGCCACTTCACTATCAGCCGCCTCTGGCTGCTGGCAGCTGGCAACCCCATCAGGACTCCTCTTCCCCTTTTCCACCACACAGATTTCCCATTCCTCTCCGTGCCTTTGAGTTTCTGCCAAACACTATTGAGCTGCACGAAAGAACCTTAAACGCATATTACTAACTGAAAGAAATGAATCTGAAAAGGCTGCATACTGTAAGATTCCAACTCTGTCACATTCTGGAAAAGCCAAAACCATGGAGACAGTAAAAAGAGCAGTGGTTGGCAGGGGTTGGGGGAGAGCAGGATGAACAGGCAGAGCACAGGGGATTTGCAGGACTGTGAAACTGCTCTGTATGATATGACAATGGTGGATACAGCATTAGACATCTGTCCAAACCCACAGAATGTACTGAGGACTAAACTGACATTTTTTCTCTCTTGCCCAAATTTCTATCTAAGGGCTCTGGGGAGTCATAACCTGTAAACCATAATATCTCAACAGATGGACTTTAACCTTATATATAACACAGCTTACTCTCCCCCCTGACTCTCATATAACATCATATGACAGATAAAGAAGGAAATAAAAATATTTTACCCCAAAATTGGATTTGTTTTGCATATTTTGAAATGGCTCTGCAAAACTGTCTCTTAATGGGGAAAATTTGCATCTGTAAAGAATCTCTATTACCGTAGCTAACTCTTTCCCCTTCCAGGCCCTCCCAATTCTCTAGAGACTAGCTGAAAGTCTAGCACCTTTTAAAAGTCTGAATAGGAAACTTTTGCTGTCTGTTGTCTCTAAGGGCAATCCCCATGAGGCTTCATCTGCATGGTAAGAACCTTGGTCTCCATAACCCCTTATCTTAACCCAGATGCTCCTTTCTATTGATTGCAGGTTTTTAGATAATAACTGTTTCAATCAATGGCCAATCAGAAAATCTTTGAATCCACCTATGACCTGGAAGCCTTCCTCCCACCGACCCCCTTCGAGCTGTCCCACCTTTCTGGACTGAATCAATGTACGTCTCACATGTACTGGTTAATGTCTCATGTCTCCTTAAGATGTGTAAAACCAAACTGTAACCCAACAGCTTTGGGCACATGTTCTCAGGGTCTCTTGAGACTGTACCTTGGGTCACTCAAATTTGGCTCAGAATAAATCTCTTCAAATATTTTACAGAGTTTGACTCTTTTCACTGACAATACAACACCAAGAGTGACCCTAATGTGAACCACAGACTTTGGGTGATAATGATATGTTGGTGTGGGGTTAGCAGTAGTAACAAATGTGCCCCACTGATGCGGGACGTGGACGGTAGGGCAGGCTGTGTGTGTTGCTGGGTGGGGGGTGAGGGGTGGGGGGTGACGGGTGCATATGAGAGCTCTCTGCATGCTCAGCTCAATTTTGCTGTATAGGTGTAGAAAAAATCTTTCCTCCACCCATCTTAGGTTTATTGCCTTGGCCCCACAAAT
>NW_012101875.1:9172-10591 GCF_000951045.1 Mandrillus leucophaeus | reverse complement strand
GTAACAAGACTAGACTGGAATGGAGTTCCTCGCGCTAAAGTTCCATCTTTCCAAACCAAAACTAAGTTGTTGATCTGACCTTCTGAGAAGTCAGGACACAGAGAGATAAAAGGCAAATCCCCAACAGGCCAGGTTTAGCCAGCATGATAAGCAGTCCCTCCCGTCTGCTTTAATGTTTACATGGAAAGTAACTTTGCAACCAATCGGTGTTTTGTTCTCTGTTTCTGCTTCAGCCTTTTCTATCCATGAAGCCCATCTCCCCCACTCTGCTGGGAGGAACGCTCAGTCTGTTTTACGGAATGAAGTGTTGCCTGATTCTAGAATAGCAAATAAAGTCAATTAGGATATTTAAACTAAATCTGTTGTACTTTTGTCTTTTGATAGTTCCATGATGGAAAATCTAATGGCCACTTTCCATTTACCACGTCCAAGGAGCAGTCCAGGTAAGTGGCTCCCTTTTGTTTCCATCTTGCTCCTGGCTTCTGACGCCGATGTTTCTCCTTCTGGAATGTCCCGCCTTTCTGGATGCTCCTCCCCAATTTTTGCCAGTTCGCTCCCAACCCCTGCTTGGTATTTAAAATCTGAAGTGCATCATAACTCACCCCTGGACTCTGTTATTCTTTTATTGGTATGCTGGAAAAAAAGAACCCCAAACCCTCTGGGTGACCAAATTCATTTTTAAGGCATTAATTATTAACTCTATTCTTACAACTTCCAGATTTTATCTCCACTCAGAATTATATGTACAGCTGCCTAGCTGATTTCCAGACTGAAATGCCTCTTTGACATTACATATTAAAACTGATCCCGCTCTATAGTCTAGGTCACCTTCCTTGACTTGGCTGTGACTCAGACTTACTGTCTAAATAAATGGTGTGACGGCTCACCTAGGGACCCCATTCCAGACTCTAGAAGAGTTTCTTCAGCCTGTATCCCCCCACATCATAAACAATCCTTTACCGAGTCCTGTTCATTCTTCCTATACATCTCTCCAAAGGCTTCCCTCCATTTCCACAATGACCCCAAGTGTTTTGCCATTTGCTCCTCGAAGAACATCTGGATTTGTTTCTGGCTTTTGGCTATGAGGAATAAGCCTGCTGAGAATATTCAGCTCCAGGATTTTGTGTGAATGTAAGTGCTTTAGGGGTGGGGCAGGACCCTGCAGGCCATCGCTGGATTGGATATTTCTCTAGAAGGACCCAGAGAACTCCACCAAGCTGACCTAAGCCCCTGAAAGTCAAACAGATACTGCATGGCCCAATGTCTGCAGCACAGCTCACTTGTTGGAATAAACTGCCCAAGAAAAATGGGGGTATGTGGTTACATTATCAGAGGCATCACAGTTGGATCCTGGAGACGTGGACAGTACCTGTAGTCACGAAGCTGACAGCTGGAAGAAGCCCGTCTGGTTCAACCCCT
>NW_012101875.1:8602-9122 GCF_000951045.1 Mandrillus leucophaeus | reverse complement strand
CTGCTGAGAACATTCAGCTCCAGGATTTTGTGTGAATGTAAGTGCTTTAGGGGTGGGGCAGGACCCTGCAGGCCATCGCTGAGTTGGATATTTCTCTAGAGGGACCCAGAGAACTCCACCAAGCTGACCTAAGCCCCTGAAAGTCAAACAGATACTGCATGGCCCAATGCCTGCAGCACAGCTCACTTGTTGGAATAAACTGCCCAAGAAAAATGGGGGTACGTGGTTACATTATCAGAGGCATCGCAGTTGGATCCTGGAGACGTGGACAGTACCTGTAGTCACGAAGCTGACAGCTGGAAGAAGCCCGTCTGGTTCAACCCCTGTCTGGCATTTCATAACTGCTGCCTGCCACCAGAGCCTTAGAAATGTGTGGTTTTCCATCAAGCACTCATGGAACACGTCACTGTGGGCACTTCTAGGGGGGTTCATGATGGATCCTCCAAGATCAACTAAATATATAACAAGCTCCCAGGTAACAGAACCATTTCAGCTGTTAAATAAAATCATCTGTGTTAAC
>NW_012101875.1:3554-6128 GCF_000951045.1 Mandrillus leucophaeus | reverse complement strand
GTTCTCAAGAGGGGAGGTCCAAAGTATTCCAATCGTAATAGGGTCTCTCAGAAACCCAGCCCAGCTACTCCCCTCCTTCAGGGGAGTTTGTGACCTTGCTACTCACAGCGTGGTCTATGGACCAGCAGCACTGGGGTTACCTGAAGCTTGTGTGAAATGCGGCATCCCAGGCCTGCTGCACCGCGTGCATCAAAAGCACACGTGTTCTTCCTATTGCTGAGAGGTAGGAGGGACGGCAGCACAGGAGCAAAGCCAGCACTGTGATTGCCGTTAGGGGCAGTGCCAGAGCACCCGGCCCCAAGCTCCACCACCGCCGCCCCTTTTCCTTAATTACAGAATTCACTTGAAATTAAAAATCCCCACTCCCTAAATACCCACCCTCTCCTGGCTTTCTTTTTAGCTGAGTTGGCTGCTCTCGCCTCTTCTTTCACCCACTCCTAGCAGCACAGCCATCCCTGCAAGTTACTCGGACCCTCAGGACTCATCATTCAAGTGCAGTGGAGGACCACGCAGATGGCAGGGAAAACCAAAGGAAGCTCAGGGGGCCCATCGTGGTCTCTCCTTGGTGCCAGTGTTAGAAGGAAGAATTGGCGCCCACTCGGTCCTGCTGTGTGTGGGAGTCTCCTCCGCACCCGGCCCTATCTTGTCAATCATCACCACTTGGTTGAGCATTTCCAGACTTTGTTCCCAGGCTTTGTTTCCTGGCCCTTGACAATAAACAGAATGGTCTCCCTAAGCCTTTCACACCACATAGACCCCTCAGGATGAACTGCTCAAGCAGCTCCTGCTGATGCTGGGCCTTGGGAAGAGGGAGCCAGTGGGGAAGGCCCACCCCTGAGCTGAGAGCTCCGTTTATAAAGGCAAGTCCAAGCCCCAGAGATTTGGGGGTCAGTAGGGGAGAGAGCGGGGCTGAAGGCATAGAGGGGTCACCCTGCACTTTATACCTGGGGCAATGCAACAACAAAGGTGCCAGGTGTGTGTACACACACGTAGTGGAAGAGTGCTGTGCACCCTCAAAGCCTGGTCTGAGGATCAGCAAACCAGCCTGTCTGGGAAGCTTGTTGGAAAGGCCAGCTCTCAAGCCCCTCCCCACTCCTGGTGCACCAGAACCCTCAGTCTGACCTAGCCCTGGGTGACTCCCCTGCTCTCGACGTCTGGGATAGGCTGCCTGCAGCACTGGCTCTCAATCTGCCGAATTGTCAGCACCACCTGGCAAGCCGGAGAAGTTCTGAAAAGACAGATCTCTGGGTGCTTCCATCCCTGGGGTTGTGACTCAGTAAGTAAGGGGAGAGGCACAATCATTTATATCTGTGTTTTTAAAGCTCCCCCAGTGTTCCGGATGCTTAGCCAGCCTGGGGACCCTCTCTCTCCTCTTCGAGTATCTTACAAGTAAGAAAGTTGTCACTGTAAGCTTTTATCCTTGGAAACACATTCATTCCAAACATATGGAAAGAACTTCCTAGGCAATGTGTGGTCGCTTATGCCCGTAATCCCAGAGCTTTAGGAGGCCGAGGTGGGCGGATCGCTTGAGCCCAGGAGTTTGAGACCAGCCTTGACCTCCTTGACTTCTGGGGAGTTGATGAGGGACCTGGACACTGTCAGAGTGGTTTTTTGTTTCCCTTTGTGTACAGTTCTGAGTTCATTATTTATGTATTATTAGGGTTTGGAATAGGCTCATATAAATATTTCAGGTCCTAAAATAGCTGTGACAGTGTCACTGATCTACCCCTGAGCTGAACATCCACTCCTCCACTGCCATTTTAATCCTCCCGTCATGTGAGGGAGGATGGGAGCCTGTGTGAACGTCTTTCTCACGCGTGTTCAAAGATCATATCTGCCTGTCTTATCTGTCAAGTGTAGATTTTGTTGTGATGGTGGATTCAAAATAGACGAAATGTGTGGTCATTGTACTTGGCAAACAGCTTTTCACGTCAGGATGCTTCCACTCCCAGCTTAGGGCTGGTCCAACTGTGTGACGAATGCAGCTCAGTGCAGGTGCCCAGTCTGCCACCCTCAGCCCTGCAGCTGCAGTGTTAGAATAGCCGTGCCATGGGCACACAGCGCTGGTGATATGGGAAATGTGGATTAAAAAATACTTAATTCACATGTGCTTATAGAAAAAACTTTATACAATAAAAACAGCCAATTGTTAGATTTACATCTTTTTCTGTCACTATATTTAAAAGGAATCAAGAATTTTCATGCGGCTTCCAGGTATTCTTGAGACTGGTATATCGTTTCTTTTTGAAAAGAACATTTTTGCATAACAACACCTAGATAAATATATTTTCATATTTTTATGTATTTATAAGTATATTTTAGCTGAAAAATATCAGTAGTACACATAGCTTATAGCACAGTTTGGGAATTATTGATATATATGGTAACAATGCATTGTTTGGGATGATTTAAAATTATATTAGGATATTAGGAGCCCAATATAGCAATCCAAATTGAGATCCTCTTGTCTAGTGTCCTGTAAAATGGCAAAACATCAAATCTAGAAAACAGATAAGAAATGAATTTTAAGATAAAGGTACAACAGATTTTCTATTTTTACAAAATCATTATTTA
>NW_012101875.1:3230-3504 GCF_000951045.1 Mandrillus leucophaeus | reverse complement strand
TGAGCCACCACTCCCGGCTGAAAAAACCCATTTCTGCTCTTTGCTGCAAGCCTCTCTGGATGGAAGGCCCAGTTCCAAGGAAGGAAATCCTGGTGACTGAGGCATGGCTGTGCACAGCCTGGATGGCTCAGCCTGTGGCTGGCAGGCACCCAAGGCCCCTGTTGGGGGTCTCACCTGCTCAGGACTGCCTCAGCTCCCAGGCTGCAGCCACCACTTCCATTTCAAAGGTGAGAAGGAAAGGGTGTGTGGACCTCTCATCCCGCACAGTGAGGGA
>NW_012101875.1:2054-2370 GCF_000951045.1 Mandrillus leucophaeus | reverse complement strand
TAGTGATTAAAAACTAAGTTCTACTCAGCTCATGTAATGCCCCTGACCTCCCCCAGACAGAGATTCTAGGTTATTCCTTGTGGGCAAATGCGTCCATGGATCACTGGATCAGGGACTGTTGAATCAGATGTATGTCCCTCTCTACATGTCATGGTTTGTAGAGATCAAAATTTTCCCTGAAAACTCCCTGGGCGATGTCATCTCCAGCTATGAGCTCTACAGCAATGCTGTCTGGGATGAGGGTCTGGGGTGACCTGAGCTCCTGGAGAAAGCTGGGTGTACTTAAGCACTCTATGAAGACTGTATGTGGTGGCAA
>NW_012101875.1:0-2004 GCF_000951045.1 Mandrillus leucophaeus | reverse complement strand
TAGAATGCCTACCTTCCTGGGAATGCAGCCCAGTAGGTCTCAGCCTCATTCAAGATTCTCCAGGCTTAAGGGTGGGACCTAAATTACCCAGGACCTATTCAAGATGGAGTTGCTCTGGTTCAAACACCTCTGGTATTTATATTAAAATATATAGACTTTTATTTTGGTGTCTAGGCCTGCCCTCTCCCTCATTTCTGGGCATCTGGCTGCCCAAAGCCGAGGTTTTGAGTTACTGTCTCTGGCTGACAACTCAAAGTGTGGACCTCTAAGGGGTTACAGGAGGCAGGGTGTAGGGTGGGGGTAATAGGCAGTCCAGCCTCTTTCTCAGGCTCTCCAATCCCCTCCCAGGGAGCCCTGGCAAATTGAGCTCACGTTGTCCATGGCTTGTGAGTGAGACCAGATCCAGGACTCGCTGATGGGCCACCTAACTGAACCTGGGCTGTATGCAAACATCCCAGCGTGGAGGGCTCCAGCATCACAGTGAAGCCCCTGCCTTCGGCTGATCCCGCCACCATCTGCAATCCTTCCCTTTTCTGCATGACACAGCCTAGGGTCTCTGCTAATCCAAAGCACAGGTTTCAGCCATTCCCACCTTTAATTCCTCCTGGAAGAGCAGCAGCCCAGAAAATCAGCAACCTGGAGGACCAGGGTCAGGGCAGAGGCCACAAGGACAGCCAAGGTGCCTGCCAGTTCCTACCTAACATGAAGATGAAAACCAATTCCAGAACAGCCCCCAGTGTGGCCCTGTGGCTCCTCCATGGCATCAGCAGCAGTGTGGGCAGCATAAGAAGCCAGTGGCCACCAGGGCACGTCCTCCAAGGAAATATACTCTCCAGGCAGCTCCATCAGGTGCGACACCAGCAGAATTTGCCTGAACGTGTGACCTCAGCCACTTCCTCCTACCAACACCCATGCTTCAGGCCAGCCTGAAATACCCGGCGTGAGCTCAAAGCAGAGTGGGGGTGAAGAAGCCTCACAGGGTGGACAGGTGAGGGGCAGGATTAAAATGAAGGATGTATGTGTGGGTGTGGGGGGTCAAGTGGGTCCCAGTGCTTTCCACGGAGCATGCAGTCCCCGAGTTACATGGAGCACACAGACCCCGAGTACCACAGAGCACAAGGACCCTGAGTTCCATGGCGCACAAAGGCCCTGAGTTCCACGGAGCCAGGAGACCTCAAGTTCCACAGAGCAAGAAGACTTTGAGTTCCATGGAAAATGAAGACCCTGAGTTCCATGGAGCAAGAAGACCCTGAGTTCCACAGAGTATGCAGACTGTGGAGTTCAATGGAGCTCAATGAGATGATGCAGGAGATCGGCCAGGAGCGGGACACAAAGAGCTGCTGTGTGTGCACAGCATGTTTGATCTTGGGGGCCTTTGGCAATGGAGGTTGAAGGGGCATAAAATGCGGAGGCATTTGCTCAACAGTTTTTAAAAGAAGAGGGCATACAGCACTTCCACACACTCAAAAGCATGCCGGGTGGAAGGTTATATGACAGCCTGCAGCCGGCTGGGCAACCAGAGGAGAGGCTGGCTGGCCTGTGCCCACCTGGGCGAAGCTTCAGAGACTGGATGACTTTTTTCTGGGGCACTTCTCCCCTTCTCTTCTCAAGTGCTTCTCTTGTCTTTCACGTTTGTGGGGCAGGGGAGATGATTCTGTAGAAATAAACAAAGATAAGAAAACTTAATGGCCAGGTATTTAACATCTTATTTTCTGAACTTCTGCTAATGATGGGTTGTGACTACTGACTTGAGTGATTCTCATTACGTTCATCTTAGAGAACACAGGATCGTCACTTCCTAGAGCAGGTTGCATAACAATGATATTAACACCAACAGGCACCACCATGCCTGGTTAATTTTTAAATTTATTTTGTAGAGACAAGGTCTCATTATATTGCCCATGCTGGTCATGAACTCCTGGGCTCAAGCAATCCTTCCACCTCAACCTTCCAAAGTGCTGGGATTACAGATATGAGTTACTGTGCCTGGCCTGGCAGTTCCTT
>NW_012101874.1:215560-229686 GCF_000951045.1 Mandrillus leucophaeus | reverse complement strand
TCTTTCACACAGACCCATGTTGCCTGGGCTTGTCTGTTTGGTTTTTCCTCGCTAGCTTAGCATAATTAGTTTTATCATATAGACTTTAAAACCTTTTGTCTTGACAGATAGATCTACCTCCCCAAAAAAGAAAATCATTGTGATTTTGATTAGGATTGCAATAATTTTAGAAACTAATTTAAGGAAAACACACATCTTTATAATATTGAGCTCTTTTAGCTAGAAACATCTTAGATCTCTCAGTTAAACTGCATATATTTTCATATAAATAGTGCAAGTTTCTTAATAAAATTTTCAGTATATTTTATGTCTAATAAATGAAATAGTTCCTTTAATTAAATTTTCTAATTGGTTATTTTTATATAAAAACTATTGACTTTTTTCCATTATTAATCTTGTAAAAACAATCTTACTTATTATTTCTGATATACTTTGTTAGTTGATCCATTTGGCTTTTGAAGATATAGAATTGTATGGTTATCCAGCAGTGAGAAATGTGCTAACTTCTTTACAATATTTATAGTACTTACTCTGTTCCTTTAAAATAATAGCACATTAACTTGAGTGGGAATGAGTCTCAAGCTTCAATTTTAGGCTTCAGCCTCAATTTACATAAACTAACCATTTATCGTAATACCGATCCCCTCACCAAAGTGATTGGTTCAAGGATAAGTAGCACAGACCCAGACTCAGTGTCGTATGGCATACCATGATAGTGATTTGTAGGGGAATTAGACATAAGATTCAAGAGCTTTCAAGGTTTTCAGAAGAGTAGCTCTTTCTTCTGCTGGACTGTAAGGTATAAACACATGAAAGGCCTGGAACCAAACCTCTGTGGCCATTTTGCTGCCATGAGAGAAGCTGCACAACACACCAGGAAATGAGAGCTGAAATAATAGAGACAAATCAAGTCACAACACACAAACCATGACAGAAACCAGATCTGTCTTAGAACTTTATAAAAGCAAACATATCTCACTTCATTTTTTAAACCCTTGTGCATCATTTGCAACCCAAATTATCCTAACAGATACACCAGCTTATTACTATATTCAAGAAACATGCCTAAAACCAAATGACAAAGAAAGTTTTCAAATAAAGGCACATGGAAAATTACACCACGTAAATATATGCAAACAGAAAGCAGAAATGTCAAAATCAAAATCAGATAAGGATTCAAGATCAAGATCATTAATCAGGAAAAAGAGGCATATTATGAAATCTAAAAATATAATTCATGAATTCTTATAGACCAAAATCTACAGCAGTAAAATATATGCAACAAAACTGTAACAAAGATAGGTATAACCTTTATAAAAATCACAATCATGATGGGGAATTTTATATCAGGATTTATGTTTTTTTACTTGTTTTAATTTTTTTTAAATTAAAACTTAACTCCTTTTATGGAGATGGGGTCTCACTATGTTGCCCAAGCTGGTCTTGAACTCCTGAGCTCAAGCAGTCCTCCCCTCTTGGCCTCCCAAAGTGCTAGGATTACAAGTGTGAGCCACTGCATCCAGCCTGGGAATTTTATATCAGAATTTAATAAGTCAAAAAGATAAAAATAAATAAGGATATAGAGAACATAAGTAATACAATGTAAAGAAAAACGGAAAAAAATTCTACTCTTCCTCATCAAATTTCCACCCACTGTCTCTTTCTCATACGAATTGTTGTTTCTCTTATCACTAAAAAAATGAAAAACTCTCCTAACTTCATCCCATTTTCAGCTACCATCTATTTCTCTGTATCTCTTTAGAGCAGAATTGTCTACACTCCCTACCCAAAATTCTTTCATTCTCACATGAATGAATTCCAAGCGGGCTTCTTCTGCCATCATTGGCAGAAACTGCTCTTGTCTCTATCACTAACAACCATATGTTGTACACCTGAGCACCTCTCCAGCCTTACCCTACTTAACCTATTAGCATCACTTAATACATTCGTTGATCATCCCTCCTCTTGGAAACCCTTTCCCCACTTGACTTGCAGCATATAATTTGTTCAGGGATATATCCAAGATCCCTGTGACCTAAAATTTTCATAGTTTGGGAGTGGAAAGCACATCTTAAGGAACATAAAAAACTATGTTTTTAAAATTAGGCTGAAAATTGTGTAATGAATATTTATTTAGAATGACAAAAGACATCTCAAAAATTATAAATTTCAAAAAGTTGGCAAAATCACAAACATCACAAAATCAAAAGATGCATTGCTATTAGGCATTAATTCAGTGCCTAACATATCTTATTTAGTGCATTTTGTGACTACATCTTTGATTGTCTTTTGGTTTAACAACTATTTTGTTATATAAGTTTCTATAGAGACAAAAGGAAGGTACGTCAGTGTGTCCTTTAGTAGGACTGATGAAAATTTGCTATTCCTGCTGCCCGAAGTTCTAGTTCCTCAATCTTAACTAAAAAGTAAATTTCTCAGATAGAGCTTCTCTGACCCAGCCTAAATTGGAAACCACCTGTCAGTATTTTCTATTCCATCTCTGAGTATTCTCATTTGCTCTTCTGTCTACCTGCAACTCCCTTTCTCTAGATACCTTCACAACTCATTTTCTTACTTCCTTTAGGTCTTTACCCAAATGTCCATAAGACCCTCCCTGACGATCCCATTTAAAATTACAACTAATCACCTCTCCCTCCACAATATTACAACACTACCATCTTCCTGCCTGCTTACTTTTTCTCCGTAGTATTTGCCACCAGACAACATTCCGTTTTCGAAGATGTATTTTTATTTTTATTTATTGCATTGCTATAAAGAAATGAAGTTTAACTTTTGTTTGTTTATTGTCTATACACTTCCATGAAAATATAAGCTTCACAAAAGAATAGGCAAACTCATTTGCCTGTTTTGTTTACTTCAGTATCCTCTGCACTGAGAACAGTGCTTTGAACATTGTAGGCCCTCAACAACTTGTATTGAATTAATACATTTTTGTTTTATGCCCATCTTAATAAATTTTTAAAAGTAGAGCTATTAATTAGCCATTATCTAGTAAAACAAGGTAAGAAAATGACCAAAAAGTTAAATACTTGAATGTTGAGAACTAGCCTTCTAAAAAACTAGTTTATCTTAAGATAAAATCAAAACCGAGATTACAAATTATCTGGAAAATCTTCATATAAAGACTAATAGAATAGAATTTTTAAGTTGTATAAGAAGAAAATGATAAATGTTATTAAAAATGTTTAATTTATGAAGTATATAACTAGGGATACTTGAAAAGAACATAATAACTGAAAAAAATTAAGTTATGAGAAAAAAATTAATAAAGGTTGAAATTAATGAAGCAGCAAACAAAAATAATAGAAACATTAAATAAGTAAAGCTTAGATCCCTGAACTAAAAACAATGAAATAAACTCCTAGACATACTGATTTTTAGAATATGAAAAAATAGAGATGGAGAGAAAGAAAAAAAAATTACAACATTGAAATTGGAAAAAGAAATATAACTACAGATACAGAAGATAGTAAAATAATTTTAAAATAATTTCTGAAGAAAATTAAGTGCAAATTAATATCAATACATTTATAAGTCTAAAGGAATTGGATTTTTTTAAGAAAATATTAATAATCAAAGTTGACCTTAGAATAAAAAGAAAACATGAAGAAACCAAAGAAGAAATTGGAGCATCATGAAAGCCATAGACCAAGAAAGGATCTAGACCCAGAAAGTTTCATTGCAGAATTCAATTTCAAAATAGCAAATAAAAGTTCAGGGAGTATTTCCCTCTATCTCAGCTCTCACTATACAATTAAGAGCTGAATATATTCTGAAAATTTTAACGGATCCTTTGGTTTCTGAACTCTTGCTACGCACCATCCAAACCTCAAAAAATCAAATATGACCATATATTGCATTGTGGTACCTATCTGAACTTTCGCTTTCTGAACTCCAGCACCAAATAAATTTGAATGTTAAGAAAATATTTGTAATTTCTATTTTATACATTTTATTCAAAATACACTGGACTCCCAAAGGTGATTAAAAACTATTAAGATGATCTAGTAAGTTAACACAAGAATATCCAATCTTACTAATTTTAAAAAACACAAACAAGAAAAATAATTTACTTACAAATATAAGTGCTAATGTTCTAAATAAAATATCAACATATTGAATACATACAGGCATTAAAAGAGTAACATAACATGGTCAAGTAGAAATAGTTCAGAAAACTGTAATTATTATAGCAAATTTTTAAAAAACATATCTTTAGATGCCAGAATAGAGATACATTTTAAGTAAATATGTCACCAAAAATTCCAAATAAACATTCCAAATAAAATAAAAAATATTATCATGTCATTTATCTAAATATTCTTAATCTTATTTCTGTTTTTTATTCTTATACTTTTTAAAATAAATTTAAATACTAGGGGTCTCCAAAAAGTTCATGGAAAATGAGATTATGAAAAAAACCCCATGCATGGATTTCAAAATTTTGTTGCACCAAAATAAACTTGTACTAACTTGTTCTAACATGTCTGAACAGGATCTAGTTTGAGGCACTAAAAAGGACAACATCAGTTTGAAAAAAGCCCTTATGAGAGTAACACGAATTCTGCTAAAATTGAAGTAAGACCAAGCATCAAATTTATGGTGAAGCCTGGGTGGAAGAGTGGTGAAATCACTGATGCTTTACAAAAAGCTTATGAAAACAATGCCCCCAAAAGAAATCAGCAGTTTACAAATGGGTAATTCATTTTAAGAAGGCATGAGGCCAGGTATGATGGTGTGTGCCTGTAGTCCCACCTACTAAAGAGGCTGAGGTGGGAGGATTGCTTGTCCCAGAAGTTCAAGTCCAACCTGGGCAATATAGTGAAATTCTGTCTCTTAAAAAAAAAAAAAAAAAAAGGAGATGAGACAATGTTGACAATGAAACCCACAGCAGCAGACTATCCACATCAATTTGCCGGACAAAATTCATTTTGTTCATGCCCTAATTGAAGAGGACTGACGATTAACAGTAGAAAAAATACCCTACCCTACTGACATCTCAGTTGGTTCAGCTTACAACATTTTGACTGAAAATTTGAAGTCAAGCAACTTTCCATTCCAAGGATGCCAAAACATTTGTACCCAGATCAGCTACAGACAAAAGCAGAGTTTTCAGTGGAAATTTTGAATGCGTGGGATCAAGATTTTAAAGAATTTCTTCAAAGAATTGTAACAGGAGAGAAAACATTGCTCTACCAGTATGATCCTGAAGACAAAGCACAATCAAAGCAATGGCTACCAGAAAGTGGAAGTGGTCCCGTGAAAGTCAACGTGGACCAGTCAAAAGCAAAGGCATGGCAACAGTTTCTTTGGATGCTCAAGTCATTTAGCTTCACTTTGTGGAGGGCCAAAGAACAACAACATCTGCTTATTTTGAGAGTGTTTTGAGAAAGTTAGCCAGAGCTTTAGCAGAAAAACATCCAGGAAATCTTCACTAGAGAGTACTTCTCCACCATGACAATGTTCCTGCTCGCTTGAGTCATCAAACATAGGCAATTTTGTGAGTTTCGATGAGATATCATTAGGCATCCACCTTACAGTCCTGATTTGGTTCCATTTGTTTGACTTCATTTTGTTTCCCAATCTTGAAAAATCTGTAAAGGGCACCCATTTATCTTCAGTTAACAAAGTAAAAAAAAAACTTCATTCACATGATTAAATTCCCAGGACCCTTGGTTCTCTAAGGCTGGACTAAATGGCTGGCATCATCATTTACAAAATCGTCTTGAGTTTGATGGAGCTTATGTTAAGAAGTAAAGTCTATTTTTTTTTTACTTTTATCTTTTAATTCCATTTTTCAAAAACTCTTGAAGTCTCCTCATATATTAAGTAACTTTTAATAAAAACAGCAAGAAACATGTTATAAATGGTAAAATTTTAAAGCCAATGCCACTAAAATCAGAATCAAATCAGAAATTCTTCTTACCACTATTTTTTTTTCAAAATTATTTGGAGGATCTGAATAATTCAATAAAGTAAGAAAACTAAATAAACATTTTATATAAAAAGATAAATTATGTTTATTTGTAGGTTTCAGACTGTGTGCTTAGAAAACCCAGGAGATACAACCACAAAACTATTAAGACTAATAGGAAAACCTGGCAAAGTATCAATATGTGAGAAAAATATAGACAAACTAATCACTTTCTTTATATTAATATTATAGGTTTAGAAAAAGACATATACAATTATCTTCTTTACAATAGGGATGTACTGTAAAAAGTATTTAGAAATATATTTAACAAGAAAAAACCTACAAAAATATGTTTTATGTAAATAAGACATGAATGAATGTAAAACTATAGTTTTCCCTAAATGAAACGACTTGATATTATTAAAATGTTAATCCTACCAAGTGAGTCCATAAGTTAATACTACAATTAGAATTTCAAAAGCTTTTTGTTAAACATTGTCATATAAATTAAATATTTTATAATATAAAAATTTAAGATATAATAGAAGAAATATTTTCTGAATAAAGGAAGTCCTGAACATAAGTTTTGAAAATGCTCATTAAGCCCCAGGAATAATTTACTAGAGCTCACAATGTCATTTGCAAAGTATGAGAAATCCTGTTCTCCCACATCCTCACCAGCACAAAACAGAGACATAAATAACAATACCGTGAACATCCATCCTCCCACTACCTTACCTTGAAATAACAAAACATAACTGTGTATATTTTAGATTCCATTGTCCAACCTCCTGAAATAGCCACTTTCTTGAATCTGGAGTTTATTATTCTCAACCATTGCGTTATAGCCTCATGTTATACACATAGAAATGTTTACATGTTTTCAAACTTTACATAAAGGGTGAAAACCTGCATTCCTTCTTCTGTCCTTTGCTTTGTTTTGTTTTGGATAACATTATGTTTATAAAATATTGATGCATTATTTAGCTCCAGCTCAGTTTAGTTTTTCATCTCCCAGTACACAAATCATTCCCAACTTGTCTCTCCACATCTGAGTTCCTAGTTAATTTCTTCTATTGCCTTGTATTTTTCCACTACCTTCTCTATGGTTTCTTCTCATGCCTACCCTCTTTACCTCTGATCTGTTTTCAGTGTTGATTCTGCTCCTTCTAAAGCAATTTTCATTTCAAAACTGTTTATATTTTCCCCTTCCATTTCTTAGGCGTGCTAGCTCCCCTTTCCATTCACCATGACTTTAATTCCCTTGAGAGGACAAAGGAAATTTAGTCTATTATTTTTATTTCCTTAAATAATTCTCTTTTGAATATGTATTATTTGCCTTTCTTTTACACATCATTTTTTTCATTATATTTTTATTTATGAATTTCAGGGAAGTCCCATTTTTCCTACTTCTTATTTATCTTCTATTAGACACAATTTTATCTGGTCCTGATATTTGCCCAACAGCATTGGTGGATTACCATCACATTTGTTCGATGTTTACCTGATCCCCTTAAATTGCTGTTCCTTACAACTTATGCTGGAAAGCTGGACACTTAGTGGTTGCAATTTTTTGTTCAGTCATTTGGGTAACTAAAGAAGGAAGAGTAACTAAAGTAGAGATAGGTGGTGAGTAGCTAAAGCTCAGGTATGGTTATGTTACGTATAGGCACCTTCCCAATTAATTTATGGATTCTCACCCCTGCCAATTCCATGAGGAAATAGTAGTCTTTCTTCTTTTCAAGGTGACAACTTAACTCTATAGAAAGCCAGGGCAGTGTGAGGTCTCTTGACTCAAAGACCTTTTGTTAGTAGTTATTAGAGTTCTTACTTATCTCCATTTAGTCAGCTTTTCTCAGGAGGTATTTGACTACTAGGTACTCCTAGCCCCACCCCTCTCCCAACCCAGTTTCCTTGTAGGCTGCTCTCTTTTTGAGAGCAAGGCAAATAAAAATGTGCCTGATTAAGTCTCTCTTCCCCTGCACCTCCCTTACTTTTGGATATGCAAGTGTACTTTTTGGGTGTACTTTTTGGGTATGCAAGAGTAAAGATATGGCCCTCCAGTCCTAATCTCTCTGAGAGTTCTTGAATAGACCGTAAAATACTATCATTTATTTCCCAGTAACTTCATCATTTGAAACAAGGCTAGATCTATGTGAACTCTGTGTCTTTGCTGAAATTACCATTGTTCAACTGAAAGATATTCCTCTTAATATGTAGTATGAGACTGTGGCTGTTCCCTAGTTGACGAAGCATCACTATAAATGTGGAATTTTCATGGACAATAGGGGAATTATGTGTTCTAATATGTATATGATTCATTTAGAAATCTTGTTTAATTTGCAGGGACAAGGCCTGAGAATACGCACCCCTAATAATCTCCCAGATTATGCCAATGTTACTGGCTGCAAACCACACATTAGTCAGGGTTCTCCAGAAAAACAGAACCAATAGAATATATCTATATATATAGAGAGAGATTACATATAGATATAATGTACATGCAATCTCTCTGTCTAGGAGAGAGCTAGAGCTAGAGCTAGAGATAGAGATAGATTTATGTTTTGGTTTTTTTTTAATTTATTTATTTATTTATTTTTTTTTTTGGTAGAGAGGGGGTTTCTCTATGTTGCCCAGGCTGGTTGCAAACTTCTGGCCTCAAGTGATCTTCCTGCCTTGGCCTCCGAAATTGTGTGAGCCACTGCACCCAGCCCATATATGTATAAAGAGAACTATTATAAAGAATTAGATTACCCAATGATAGAAGCTGAGAGAAGTCCCATGATCCAGTCCACAAGCTAGAGACCCAGAAAAGCTGGGGGTACAGTTTGAAGGCCTGAGAGGTAGAGAGGCAATGGTATAGATTCCAATCCGAGTATAAAAGTCTGAGAAACAGGAGCACCAAGGACAGGAGAAGATGGGTCCCAGCTCAGTTAGGCAAATCTAGGATTCGACGTTCCTCTGCCTTTTTGTTCTATTCAGACCTCAACAGATGGGATGAGGGCCCAAAGAACAA
This sequence comes from Mandrillus leucophaeus, assembly GCF_000951045.1. NCBI lineage: Eukaryota > Metazoa > Chordata > Mammalia > Primates > Cercopithecidae > Mandrillus > Mandrillus leucophaeus. The sequence continues at coordinate 220,735 of NW_012101874.1, read as the reverse complement.
TGTGAGGTCTCCCGACACTGAGGAGGGCCATGTGCTTTACTCAGTCCACCAATTCAGATGGTAATCTCTTGCAGAAACAGTCTCACAGACACAGCCATAAATAATGTTTAACCAGCTATCTGGGCATCCCATGGCCCAGTTCAGGTTGACAAATTAAATTAACGACTATAGGCTGTCCTCATGCAGCATCCAAAGGATGGAAGAGCTAAATGGCTGGTCAAAAAATTAAAAATAATAGCTAATATTTATTAAATAGCTAATATCTATTAAATTGTTGACTACCTCCCAGCCACAACACTAAGTGCTCTCTGTGGACTATCTCATTTAATTTTCACAACGGTCCTGTAAGGTACATTACGGTCATGCATCACTTAATGACAGGAATCCATTCTGGGAAATGTATCAGTAGGTGATTTCTTGTTATGTGAACATCACAGAGTGTGCTTACACAAACCTAGATGGTATAGCCTACACTACACACCTAGGCTATAAGGTATAGCCTGGTGCTCCAAGGCTACACACCTGTACAGCAGGTTGCTGTATTGAACACTATAGGCAATTGTCACACAATGGTAAGCATTTGCATCTGAACATATAAAATCATAGAAAAGGTATAGCAAAAATACAGTATTATAATCTTCTTGGACAACCGTTGTATACACAGTTCATTGTTGGCCAAAACAACATTATGCAGCACATGACTATATTTCCATTTTATTAGAGGAAGAAATTGAGGCACAGGGAGATTGGGTAACTTGAGATTAAACATTTAGCAAGTGACAGAATTGAGCAATCAAACTTCAGAACCTCAACTTGAAACATCATTTCCTGATGCAAACATGAGGACATATTGCTCTACCATACAGAAAGCAGGGAGGTGGCCATGCTTGTATAGCAACTATTTTTTTTCTTTTTTTTGGCTTATTGAAACTGAAGGGATGTTGGTTGGGAAAGACAGAATGGGAGCTTTCTCTAAATTTTAACACAGCATCGTTGCTTCCTACAACGTCCAGGTTAGGAGAGAAGCGAATGGAGCTTTACTAAGGAAGAGAAAGTGATCAACACCAGCGAGAAAGATGAAAAAAAAAAAAAAAAAAAAAAACCTAAGAGAATTGAGTGAGAAAAGGAAAAGCAGAACTTAGAGTCCTTACCCTTCAATTTAAGGAAGGAGAGTTATTGCCTAGCAGAATCTTGAAATAAAATTTCCTTAGAAAGCCCCAGAAAGTTTTGTGTGTATTGCAAGTCCAAAAGATAAGGAGAACTTCTATATGCTTTCTTCTTATTTCCGCCGGGCAAAATACCGCTCCATCAAGACTCAGCCCGCCATGAGGCTTTCCAATCAACCCTCGACTACTGCAACAGTTAGGGCTTTTTCCTCTGTGTTCCAAAGCACTTTCTGCATAACTCAGAATGCAAAATGTACTCATTCATTTGTTTATTTACATTTTTTCCTCACTAGACTTTTTTTTTTTTTTTTAGGACAAGGTCTTACTTATACACATAACTTGTGCTCTAGGTAAACTGGAATACACTATTCACTAAACACAGCCTTCACTTTACAGTCTTGACATCATTCCCTTTTCACTACTGGCATTCCTCAGCTCATCATGAGTTCTACTAAATGCCACTTTTACTACGAAGCCTTCCCCTGCTTCCTTCCCTAAACTCATTTCGCCGTACCTATATCATAACATAACACACTGCCTTGTTATGCTTTGTAAATCTCTTTCCTGCATTAGATTATAGACTCCTATGACTAAGTCTTCATCACCTTTGAGTTCTCATTAGGGCTTACTTAGCTGTATCCTGCACAATGGCAGACATTCATAAAATCAGATATTGAATACCTATTTAAAAAGAAAGGAAAGGGGTCAGGCGTAGGGGTTCACACCTGTAATCTCAGCAATTTGGGAACCCATGGCAGAAGGATTGCTTGAGTTCAGGAGTTCAAGACCAGCCTGGGCAACTGTCTCTACCACAAATACAAAAAATTAGCCAGGGCATGGTGGCACACACTCATAGTCCCAGCTATTCAGGAGGCTGAGGCTGGAGGATTGCTTGAGCCTGGGAGGCAGAGGTTGCAGTGAGTGAAAATCGTGCCACTGCACTCCAGCCTGGGAGACAGAGTGAGACCTCATCTCAAAAAGAAAAAGAAGGAAGAAATAAAAAAGGGGTTAAAATAAATTAAAAAAAAAAAAAAAGGAAAGGAAAAGAGGTTTAGTTACAATGAATGTCCCTGGACTGGCTAACATAGGCTCACAACAGCTTAAAACAAAGTTTAAAAACCTCACAGGCTCCTTTAAGGAGATCTTCCAGATCCTTTCATACATAGAACCCTTCCATGTCCTGACTTCTTTTTCTATTGATCACATCCCTCAACAAGGAGCCATTTTTTCCCATGTTCTTCAGAAAGTTATTATGCACATGTTTTAGGTATAAGAGAGAGGACACAGGAACCACATTTACCTCCAAACTAAAATCAAAATTAAAACAACCAGATTGAAAAAAAGAAGGAATTAAAAATTCAGAAAGGAATTTGAGAGACAAAAGTGTATTAAATTCAATTTTGTTTGAGAGAAAGCTCAGAGTTTGCTTGTTGTTGGGGTGCCATACCTAGAGACTGAATAAATGCAGTGCTGATGATAGAGAATTACTGATTTATTCTCAAGCGTATTGTGTGGGCCAGGGGCATCTTAGAGAAGGCCAGGAAAAATGTGGTTATTTGCACTCTTCCATTGCAGAATAAGGAGAGATCTTTTGCAGTTCCCTTCTTTTCCTTCAACTCCAAATGTAAGTGCTTTGATTTTCAACATATTCTCTATTTCTTTCTTGAGGCAACATGATTGAGGAGAGGGTGCTGTGTGCCATATATAACCAAGAAATCCATTACAATTAAAGAGGAAAGTGTGGATTCTATTTAAAAAGCAAAAACAAAGAATCATAGTAATTGTGAGCAAGACAAATTTATTTCTTCAGCCTTTGAAATAACTGTCAGCAAGAACTGACTAGTGGCTGAGTAGACAGAGTAGACATAAAATTGTATTAAAACTAAGGTTCTCAGTGCTCTTTTTACATTTCCTTTTTACTTACAATGGTTTATTCCATTCCTTGTCTTTTTTTTCATGAAGACAACACAGAAATCCAGATCTTAGGCTAGGGTCTGAGAACCCATCTTAACATCAACATAAAACACAACACAAAACAAAAACCAACAATACTTCTAATAACTTAAAATATTTAATAGAGAACATACTCAGAAATAAATCTCCCTTCTGCCTATTTGGAAAACTGGCACGGACAGGCAAAATGAATTCACAACTTGCTGCCAGTTTTTTTTTTTTTTTTTTTTTTTTTTTTTACTAAACATCAATGTATTTTTTTTTTAATAACAGAATGATGTTTTGATTATCACCATGGGACAAAAAGCCTTTAATTATTTCAATCAATCAAGTTCTTCCAGCCTAGACTCATTTATTCTTCTTCATACTCAACTTCCTAAATTTATGTTTATGAAAAAGAATTTTACCTTACCTCAGGCAACAGGATTTACAATGGAGAAAACACCAAACAAAATTCCATCTGCTCCCACCCCCCAAATCATCTTGTATTTATAGCCAAAGTTTTATATCGTGTGTATTCATTTTCCATTTCCCTCACTAAGTTGTCCCTGTTGAGAAGTTCTTAGCACCTGGCCCCTAAGAAATGACTGTTTCACATTTAGCATCTTTTAACTATTAATCACTACTCTCAGAGAAAAGCCCTGCAGCCACCAAGGTAACCAGCTCTCTAGTTCCCTGAGATCAGAGGAAAAGGGCGTTTGAGACACACACACACACACACACACACACACACACCCCTGTATGGGGTGCAGACAGAGAGAGAGAGAGCTGGAGAGAAGAGGAGGGAGGATGGAAGGAGAGGAGCAGAGGAATAGAGAGGAAAAGAATACTATTTTTTTCTCAGTTAACAAAGTGGAGTTAAGGCCAGACGTGGTGGCTCACACCTGTAATCCCAGCACTTTGGGAGGCCAAGGCGAGTGGATGACTTGAGGCCAGGAGTTTGAGACCAGCCTGGCCAACATGGTGAAAACCCATCTCTGCTAAAAATACAATAATTAGCTGGGGTGGTGGTGCACACCTGTAATCCCAGCTACTTGGGAGGCTGAGGCAAGAGAATCTCTGGAACCTGGGAGGCAGAAGTTTCAGTGAGCTGAGATCATGTCACTGCACTCCAGGTTGGGCAATACAGTAAGACCCGTCTCAAAAAAATAAAAAAAATAAAAATAAAAATAAAAAAGTGGAGTTAAGAGGGCAATGAGGAGACATCTAAAAGGAAAATCAGAACCAACTTCAATACTCAAGACAGATATAGACCACAGATATAAAAGAAGCCTATGTGTAACTGACAGGGTATTGCGTGCTTCCTACAACTATCACAAAGTTTCATGGCTACTCCTGGAGACAGACATACCTGCACGTATTCAAGACCACAATACCATGATGGTCACAGCAACCAACACTTACTAAGGGCCTCGTCCTACATCTATTACCCCATTCAGGATTCCAAATACCCTCTGAGGTGGCTATCCTTATCCAAAGTCCTTAGGGCCAGTTGTATTTCTTGAAGTGAGCATTTTTTGGATTTTAGAAAGGCAATATGGAGCATGTTCCTATAGCATAAATCATCTCCCATGGGAGCTGGAATTCAAATGCATTAATCTTCCTGCAGTAAAATGTGTGGATAGACACTAAAGTAGGTTGAAGACCACGTTAAATAGCGTCACATTGGGGAACCTCAAGTTTTACTGCCAAAAATGTTTTTGTAACTCTAGATTTTTTTAAATCTGGTTTTAGAGTTTGAAATCTGGAGTTGAAGATCGAATATATTATCAACTCCATTTTAAAGGCAAAAGAACTGAGAGTCAGAAAGGATGAAGTGCTTTGCCTCTTGGCACCACTGCCAGTGTCTGAGCTGGGATCCAACCAGGAAATGTTTGATTCCAGAACCTGTGCCTAGAACTCCATTCTCCTGGCCCTCTGGCTCTCTCTCGGTGTCTAAGCAAACGCAGGGTTCTCTACAGTCTTTCTGCCTATCCTGAAGACTTAATCTGTCCTCTCTGTTCTTCATTATTTTATCTTTCTCTACAACCTTACCCTCAAAAAAAAAAAAAAAAAA
>NW_012101874.1:199049-214989 GCF_000951045.1 Mandrillus leucophaeus | reverse complement strand
TGATGGCGCGCGTCTGTAGTCCCAGCCACTAGGGAGGCTGAAGCAGAAGAATTGCTTGAACCCGGGAGTTGGAAGTTGCAGTGAGCTGAGATGGTGCCACTGCACTCCAGCCTGGCAATAGAGCGAGACTCCGTCTCAAAAAAAAATCCTAACAATTCAAGACATCGATGCTGTTTCAGTGTAAGTCTCTGTTGTCATCTCACACCTTCCCCAGAGATGCCTTCTTTAAGTGAATGTTTGCATTAGAAAGATGAGACGAAGCTTCACATCTAGGTAGTAGGCAAAAAGGACAGTCCGAGGAGGCTGATAAAATGGTCACCAAACTGACCTAATCCAGCAGCTGCTGGATTGGGTCCAAGGCCAGAGGTCAGAAGAGAGGATGTGCCACCTGGGAAGGTGCAAAAACTTGAGAAAGACATTGGACTTTATCAGGCCAGAAGAATGGGGGTTGATCAATGCAGCTCTGGAGGTATAGGGTGACCCTGGCTGAAATGGAGGTAACCTTTTGCATGCATACACACAGAGCTCTCAGTACTGTTACCTGTACCCTCCCATATTCTAATGTGCTTTCCCCAGGAAAAGAAAGGAGTAGTCACAATGAGTATACCTGGAATTACATGTAAGCCTGAAATGTCCATGGGACTATGTGGTTTGTCAATGCTTTCACAAAGCCTGTCAAATCAAGAAAAGGGCAGAGACCCACCATCTGTGTTTTTCATTTGAAATCCTAAGGGTTAAACTTGAACTTGGTGGTCAAACTAACACCCCAAAAGATCAACCCCACGTAAATCAGAGACCTGCAAGGGCACAGCAGATTCTGTATCAATCTTCCGGCCTTCAAATCAGGGCAGCTTGCCTGATCATGAGTGCTCTACAGTATTACATTCACAGATGGGTGTTTGATCTAGGTCTAAGGTCAAAGGTGGGATTTTGACATCACCCCTTCTTTCTGTAACCTGAGGCTCAACTTGCTATAATACTTCATCCTTTTTAAATGGTGTGGCATGTGGCACTTAACCACCAACGCACAGCTGAGGCCTTGTCAATCTGCCTCCCTTGTATATTTCATGTTCCCGACATGAAGAGAGCGCTCAATGCCAGTGAGGGCCCCTGCACACAGTAGGCACTCCCTAAATGTTGGTGATTTTAAAAGCTTATGAAAACTCTACCCTCTTGGCTCATAAGTTTTGTAGGTGCTTTAGTTTAAATTAAAAATTAAAAAAAAGGCTTTGCATGTCATGAACACAAGGGTATTATTTTCTAGTACATTGATAGATGGTAGTAAAAGAAGTATTTTTTTTTTCTCTTTGTAACTGTATAAAAATCAGTGGCCAGACATCAAAATAAACCACATCTTTTAGAAAACTAACCTAGGCCAGGCGCAGTGGCTCACGCCTGTAATCCTAGCACTTTGGGAGGCTGAGGCAGGCAGATTGCTTGAGACCAGGAGTTTGAGACCAGTGTGGGCAACACGGCAAAACCCTGTCTGTACTAAAAACACAAAAACTGAGGTGAGAGGATTACCTGAGCCTGGGGAGGTTGAGGCTGCAGTGAGCTGTGATTGCACCACTGCATTCGAGCCTGGGCGACAACGTGAGACTCCGTCTCAAGTAAAATAAAATAAACAGCCAACCTTGGACTGTGAGTCTTGCCAGAAGAAAAAATTTAAAAACTGAAAACAAATAAATAAATAAAAACTCATGACATTAAAAAAACCTATTCAGCACATTACTTTCAATAGACTAATTTAAGAAGGGCACAGGCATACCCATATGACTCACAAATGTATGCAGAAATCTTCCTTTTGCACCATTTCTTGAATTTTACTTTCTTCCTTCCAGTGCTAACTCTGCCCGTCCTACTCTCGCAGCAAGCGCATATGTAACACACCCACACACATACACACAAGACTCTATTTTGTTCCCTTGAAATAAATTTCTAGTGAAAGTTTCCACTGAAAAAATACCCTATATTAGACCAGAGATCTGCACTCAAGATATTGAAATACATTTTTACTCAACAATACCCTAAAAACCTTGAGCTATGAAATAGGCTACTAAGCAACTTCATTTCAATTACCTTTATCGTAACTTGATTGCCTAACACAAAGTGTTACACCAAATGACTAAAGTTAAAAATAACTTTGTCCAACTCCACATTTGGATGTTTTAATTTCATTCTACACAGCAGAGTATTTTCCTATCTAAGTTGACAAGTTCAGTGTGAGTAGGTGGGAAGAATAAAAACAAAGGGATACTCATTAAGAAATGAAGGCAGGACTTTTCTCATGAAAAGAGAAGGGCAAAAATACCTTTCAGAGCCAGGGAATCATAGCCAGCATTTTGATAAAGGACAAACTTTGATCTGCATTGATGAATCTGAGAGATCTTCTGGGAGAAATGCCATAGATTATTACAACAAATTATTAGCAGATCTGCAAGGCTATAATCACTATCCGTATCCATGGTACCCAGTTTCAAATTAACATGGTTATTTTACTTGTGTTCCCAAATTTAACACTAGGGAATTTTTGGTTGTGGGTCTGTTATCACTAGACAAATACAGATAGATAGATAGATAGATAGATAGATAGATAGATAGATAGATAGATAGATAGATAGATAGATGCTGAAGATAATTTTGAGATAATTACACAAGATAGTTCAGCATTTACAAGAACAAGTTTGGAAGTTGAAGAATCTATTTATATGACTCAAAAAGAAAAAAAAGGTCTCATGGCACCTGTGGTAAATGTTTGTTTTGGATAAAATTTCTAGATCTGCATGAAACCTCACATAATATCACTATTGCTTTTCAAAGTATAGTTCCTTACTTTTATTTTTTCATTCATTCCTCTTTCCCCCACAATCTTATCCCACCATTTTTAATCATGTGGCCAGAATTATCTGGTTATTTTTAATTGGGAGCTTTGACAGAGATTCTTTCTTAATCCCAGAGATTTCTGCCTCCTTTTTAGCTTTTGCTTAGACTCTCAAGAGTGGGAGAGAATCATATCTGATAGTGATGTGGACCCAGCGTTAACATGCCAAAAGTATTCAATTTTTATGCAGCAAAAGGGAGACAACTTAGACCAGATAGCTACAGCAAGTTTCGAAATGGAAGGAGACATTCTTACTTCTCAGGCTGGGGAGCATGGGTGGGGTAGAATTCATGGTGAAATGTATTTGAGAAAGTACCTTTTCATCTATCTTTGATAAGGAAAGTGGAACCAGAGAAATATTCATTTTTATGTCTTAACACCAGGGACTTTCTGTAATGCAGGAATAGGCCAGATACTTGCCAGCACCTTAAAAAAAGTTAAGTGTTCCCATGATGTTTAAGTGACTGTATGATAAAGTTAATGTACCCTTGTTTTTCTCTTCAGTGACATATACAAAAGACCAGAGGTTCTAAGTGATAACAAGTCTCTGTACTGTAATCTCAGATTTTGTAAGGAATAGGCATTCGAGATAACTGAATTTCCCAGGTATTTATACATCAGCAAGAAAACTTTTTGTTTTCAACACTTGTCTGTTAGCTTGCCTAGCCATATGTCCTACCAAAACATTGAGCACCTTGCTGAACCTGTTTATTATACTGAACAGCAATTCTTATTCTGTATTTATTGATATACAGTTTTTTAAAAAATCAGACTTATATTTTGAAGTTCAGATCTTCTTATAAGCCTGTTTATTATGATTTCCACTCTCTAAAAGGAAGAAGACGTGTGGGGGCGGGGCAGAAACCCTGCCAAATTTTCCAGAAATCAAAGTTGTGCTGACTCCTATGGCATGCAATAACCAGAAAACAAATAAAAAGTGGTCAGGAAAACAATTGCCAAAAATCAGGTTGATCGACATTATATAATAGAGTACCCAAGAATGCCAAATTATAGTTATATATTTGGGGAGAGATACGTCTAGAAGGATTTTGGAATTCACTCAACTGTTTGAATGGAATGTTCTTTCCCCAGATATCTCCTGAGCCGTTTCTCTGGTCTCCAAGTTTCTGCTTAAATGTCACCTTATCAGTTGAGGCCTTCCCTGACTATTTTACTTAAAAGAGTTCTACTCCAGCAACTAACTCCCTCCCTCTCTCCTTTTTCAGACAAGCCCATGCACAATTTTGCACAACTCCAGGAAGTAACACTCACAGAACCAACACAGCAGCTCTGATCCTCAGCACCTGTCACCATCTAATACAGCATACGTTTTCTTTGCTTGTTTACCTCTCTGAGGGCAGGGATTTTTGTTTGGTTCACTGCTATGTCTCCAAGTGCCCAGAACAATGCTGGGTGCATAGTAGGTGCTAAATAAATATTTATAATTGAACAATCTGTTCATCTAATGTTGGCATCTTCTAAAGCTGTGGTCTAAGAGTTGTCCCTGACTTTAATATCTTCCTGTCTAATGGAAAAATCAGAATGAGTGCAAACAATTACAATGCAATAGGATCAGAAAAGAAACCAATGCTTGAGGAGGTGATATGTATTGGTTAGAAGCTAGTGCTTGATCTTACACAAATCTGGATGCCAGCCCCAAGTCGGTCCATAGCTGTGTGACCTTGGGCAAGTGATACAACATCTCTGTATCATAACATCCTCAAATGACAGATGACTATAACAGCACATGTCTACACTTACAGGCTTGTGATGAGGAGTCAGTGAGGGGATGCACGAAGGTATTTAGCACAGTCCCAGCACTCAGGAAGGCTGCAGGAAGTGCCTGAGGCATCAGGACAGACTTTTACAGAAGCAGAGCAGCAGAACAGGGGGTCAAAAGCCACCTGGTGGCACTGGGACGGCTTGCCAGGAAGCCAGGAAGAGGAGGTAGGAATGAAGAAAAAATTGTCCTCAATATGCATAGCATTAAATGTCACATTGACTAGTCCTGTGCTTAATGAGCGAAATTTCCTTTTTAAAATGAGGAACAAACCTACTAGTGAAATGAATGTGTAATCAGAGTAGCAGCTTCTCCAGTTGAAAATGGGTTATTAACAAGTCTTTCCACTGACCAAATCTGGCTTTAACCCATGTTATATCTTCACTGATTTGCCATTCTTTCTAAAATGGAGTATAGAGGGAAAAAAAAAAAAGGCAAAAAGCCCAACTAGTACTGAAATACTATGTATTACTGAACTGAAAAAGAAATGCCTACAAACCACCACCACAGCCCACCAGTGCTTTGACAGCAGAGGTTTTGCTAAGCAGAACAGATCGACTCTGTCAGGAAAAAAAATAGTTAATTCAAGATCTGGTCCCAGATCAGGCTCCAAACGAGAATCTGAAAACTACAGGGGAAAAAAGGAGTAAGCTCCCTTTTCAATCACTATCCCTCAGTAGATCCCAAACTCATTAAGAACAGTGTTTTTAGGACAAGTCTTTGTCTCTGATTCAAGAATCTTTCAAGACAGTGACACATAACCCTTAAATTGAATCAATTTCACAACGAATTGCACTGTAACTTAGGTCAATATTCTAACTGCTCTCTGGCAACTGATGTTGAGAATTTTGAGAGGAAAAGAAGTCCTCAAGGCTAGGGACTCAGCTATAGAACACTGGCTTGACACTTGTCCTCCCTTCTTATTTTCGTAACTCACTACAGAGTGACATAAACAGGCTGAAATGAAAAATAAGGGAGGAGAGAAAGGTATTATGTAAATGTGACATTATCACAATCTTTTTCGATTGATCAGATTCTAACGCTTAGGCCTAATAATAAACAAGCAATCCTTAGTAAGTTGATGAGTCAGTGATGGGGATATGACTCAGATTTTACTTTAAGGACAAAAAACCCATAGCAAATTGGGCAGGGATGTACTATATTACTAACCACTAAATCATAACTAGTCGAAAGGCAACGGTTTCTTCTGGAGACAATTGGATTCGTGTTTAAAGTAACCACTGCCACATGTTTAGGAAGCAAAAATAAAGTTATAAAAGGAGAGGGCAAACAACTTATTTCTAATTTGAGGCCTGGCTGCACAGCCGTATTTCTTAATCAAACTTTAAGTGTCCCAAAAGGGAATTTTCTGGGGTGGCAAAAATGTTCTATCTCTTAATCAGGGTGTAGATTACATGGGTGTGCACAATTCCCTGAACTCTTTGCATATTATACAAATTTTTACATCAACTTAAAGAAAATAATTTAAGCGGCCCATATTTTGGACGTTATTGTCCAGGAGGTACTTAAACTCAAAATGTAAACCTAAAATGAAACTATTTTTTAAATCCTATTTCGGCCAGGTGCAGTGGCTCACGCTTGTAATCTCAGCACTTTGGGAGGCTGAGGCAGGTGGATCACTTGAGGTCAGGAGTTCGAGCCCAGCCTGACCAACATGGTGAAACCCGTCTCTACTAAAAATACGAAAACTAACTGGGCGTGGCATCTGTAATCCCTGCTACTTGGGACGTTGAGGCAGGAGAATCACTTGAACCCCGGAGGTGGAAGTTGCAATGAGCCGAGATTGCACCACTGCACTCCAGCCTGGGCACTCTATCCTGGACACTCCAGCCTGGACAACAGAGTGAGACTCCATCTCAGAAAAAAAAAAAAGAAATCCTATTTAAATAAAAATCCTTTGCAAAAATGACAAGTGTATAATTTTAAAATGTAGAAAATATTCAAGATCTGTTTGAATTGTGCTGTTTCATACACCATGAAAGTGAGTCTAATCTAGTAGCTCACAATAAAATCCATCTTTTTATGCCAAACTTCTAAAACATAAAAGGGTCACTAATATCTATATCAAAAAAAAAAAAAAAAATTCAATCTAGCCGTTTGGAAAAACCCAGCCTTTGAGTTTCATTTGGATCCTTTTTGGACTAACTCCCTGACACTTTCATAGGAAGTAAACATACTGCTGGCTGCCAAGCCTTTAAAAAGAGATAATACTGTTAACAAGGCCTATAAAAGCGAGGTGACCATATGTCCTGGCTGATGCTTATAGTCTGTGTTTAATAATTAATAGCACCCTCTCTTACTCTCAAGAATCATGGTTTGGTTGATAAAATTATTTTATCAACCAAAATGGTCACTCAATCTGTAAATGGTTATCAATCAAATGGTCACTCTACCTGTAAAGCCCCATGATTTGGCCTCACTCCCATTAATTTCTCTCCACTCCAGTTGCACTGGTCTTTGTCCAGCCCCTCCCATTCACCATCATTCTTGAGCCAGATTTTGTGCATATTTCTCTCTCTCTCTCTTGCCTGCCTTCTCCACTTAAACCCCTACTCATTCTTCAGATCTCAGCTCAAGTGTCCCTTCCTCTGGGAAACCTTTCTATGACAGTTATATCTCTCTATTAGAGCTCTCAGGACACCACTTCACCACTTCCCTTCTCCTTAGCATGTCTCAGATCCAGCCCAACATTTGTTGGATAACCCTCTCTCTGCTACTAGGTTTCATGCTCATTGAGGGCAAGGACAGTGACTATTTTTGCAACCCTAATGCTTACCACAGTACTTGGCACATGGAGGGATTCAACAAGTATGTATTTAATAAATGAATGTAAGAGATATAGGTGACAGACACAAGACAAAACACCGTTTGTATATTAATGACCAGAAAATATCTCAGGAAAGTTAAAAAATAACTGACAGACTTAAAGGGTAGTAGAAAAAAATGCAAGAATCTGAGAGTTAGGGAAAAAGAGCTTGTATCTAGTGACATTACCTAAGAGCTCCATCTTTAACTGTAACAGTGACTACTGGCTTGAGAGAGGTAACTATTCCTGATAACACCGGCCACCTAACCCTTGTTTCAGTGGGTTCCAAACTCTTATTCTTACATCACAATCTTAAATATTATAGGGGCACACTGACTGATTTATAAGGCTACACACAACTCCAAGCATGGCCTCAACTACACAGGGGCTTTAAGATGCAAAACTTCTGAAAAGGTCAGAGGCTGATTTTCCCTAAAGTCTCTTCAGGTTTTTTTAAGAATGAGTCCTTTGTTTCCTATAGGATTGCAAAATAAGTTAGCACAAAGCTCTGCTGGCTATCTACTTCCCTGATGTAAACCATAATGCTATACAAGCCCAACAGCAAGCTATTCAATGAGGATATCTGCACACAGAAAAGGCAACTTGAGTATAAACTAAAAGAATCAATGATCACTGACTCATTTATGACTGGCTAGGGGAAATCAATTACACTATTAGTGATTCAGACAAACATTGCATCAGGTTACATCACAAGAAGAAACTCAAATCCAAACTGACAATTTATGAAAAGGCTGTTTTTCTTTGCAGTGAAGGAAATACTCACACCACTCTAGATTAAGAAGAGATTGAGAACCACTGAGTTCTGTTTAAAAATCACTGATTGAAAATCTCTTGCAAAAGCATGACCACATACAAATGGTTTGAAGGACTAAAAACCCTGGGAAAAGTCAACTTCATATAGCAAAGTGTTGTTATGAGGATTAAAAAACATAATGGAAGCAAACATGCTTTGTAGAGGGCTATATTGCTATATACATTTAGTTGCATTACTCCATCTCTCAACTTAAGGTGTCTTCAGTATAGACAAAGGATCTGAAGGACTCTTTTTTACTGAGAAAATAGCTCTGAAAACCGCAATGTTAAGCACACAGCTCAGGAAAGCTCTATAAAATAAGATGCAAGGCCTGGGTTGTCTATTTCCATCCTTCACAATGGAAGAGCAGTTCATTTTCCTTCCTGTATTACTGTATTTCAAAAATGCAAGTACATTTCTTGCAGCTATAGGCTTAAGCAATCTTTCAAGAAACTCCTAACAATCATACTGTGATCAAATTGTTAACACACACACACACACGAAAACAATCAGCTATATTTTTTGGCCTCCATGATAGAGTATTCAAATTCCAAATATTCACTAGCTATATGATTTCATGTTTACCTTGACAACAAATGACTTGTCTCCATTATTACACATGGAATGATGGCCTCAGAGAGGCTAAGCAACTGGTCCAGAGTCACAAGTTGGTACAAGTCAAGATTGCAACTGATTGGTCTGAGTCCCAGATTAATATTCTTTATGCTAAATTCCAACTGCCTCTCAAAGAAAGGAGCCTAATTGTAGACTGCTATATGCCTCCTGAACATAGAGAGTGAAAGAGTTTCAAGGCTGAAAAATAACCAAAGATGGCCAACTGACAATGAGAGGTTAAAATACATGTTCCAACAGTGTGAAGGAAGGTAGATAAATCATGCATCACAATATAACAATAGTTAAGAGCTTGGATTCTGTGATCACAAAAGCCTGAATTCAAATTGTGAATTAGCTGTTTACTAGCTGTCTGGCTTTAGGGCAAATTACTTAAGCTCTCTAAGCCTCAGTTTTCTATCCATAAAATGAAGATTAAAAAATACTGACCTACTTGCCAACCTCATCCAGTTGTTGGAAGGTCAAATAAGAATATATATTGATAACTTGAAGACTCACAAGTATAATTTGTGGGAAATACAACTCCATTTAGTCTATTGACTTGAGGGGACAAAACTGCCATAAATCAAGACAACTACTAGAAAGTGTACTCAAATCTGCTCATAATGCAATTGTCAAGCCTAATCATTTTATGGCTTATGGTCATTTATGGAATCTTCTCAAATAAATTCCAATTTGTTAGTCATCTTTTCCTTCAAAAATTCAGGGATGCCTCAGAACAAGAGGGAAAAGATACAGGGCCTTTCTGGCTAAGCCATAACTACTAAAAATAATTAAATCACCCATCTACAACTTTGATAATTCAGTTCTCTTACAACCATGCATTTCAATGTTACAAAGACCCTAAGATTTAAAAAAAAAACTTCTGAGAAACAAAAATGTGAATTTCAACACACAGCAACACATAGTTGAATACATGGGAACATACAGATTTCAAATTGGTGTAACACAATTTGGATATCTGTTGGCTGTAAAGGATGACTTAATTTTATTATTATAAAGACTTACTCAGATAAGTTAAACTTATACAAGGCAATCTTTGTCTTGCTGCAATAACTTGTCATTTTAAGACTTACCACTTAAAGAACATAATTATGAGTTATTTTGGGGAGAGCAAATATTCATCTACTTTAGTGAAAATCAAAAGAAATAGTCTCTAAACATTTCTGATCATGCATCCTATCAACAAAATTTTTAGTGTATGTCAAATATACGTATATTTGTTTAGAAAAGGTGCCATATGTTTTTGCAGGCACACATGAAAATACATACAAAAATATTCTAAAAGAATGACAAAATAACTTTGGAGATGACCATCTAGAGAATCACTAAAAGTAAATGTACCCATGGGTGAAGTAACTCCTATCAATGTTACAGTTTGAAATTATACGTAGTGTTTGATGTAATATTCTCCAAATACAGGAATCCAATTAACTGTAATGGTACTAATGTGACGTTATATGTCTGGCCTACACTTGGTCATTTTTCTACCACCAGGAATGGGGTCACAAATGGCCTTCACAACTTAAAGGTACAAGAAAAGAGGCTATAATCATCAAGTGGTTTACAATAGATACCTTAAAAAATATTCTCCCTTTAGAAAATACTGAGAGACATTTGTGCTTCCCATCCACACCTCCCCCAAGGGCCCAGTTCCCATGAAGTTCCACCTGTACTACCACGTTCACCTGCATGTTTACGGAAACAAATTGAGTGCAGAGTCTCCCCGACAATTCATGAACTGCAGAATCCCTAGAGTAGTGATTCCTAAACTCTGCCAAGAGACTGTGCTGTGCAAACCTCTCTTCATATACACCTATGACCATAGCGAATGAATTTTACCACCAAACCTTGCAATTCCTTCTCAGTTTAGCTTCCCAGTTTTCATTTTCCCCAACCTTTCCCTTTTTATCCAACTCTAGATTCAAATCATTTCACCTCTGAGCATCAGTACTCTCTTCTAAGCATACGTGATTGCCAAAAGAACACTGCATCTTCAATACTAAAATGATAAATATCATGAAAAGGCTCATCAATAACAGTCAGAAGTTGAAGTCCATTTTTTTTATTCCTATCTTGGACATACTGAGCAGTACGAAAAGTGATAAGCCAAGTTAAACCTGCAGTCAAAAAGAAACTGGTATCAATCATACTCCACAAAGTGTTGAGGAAATGGTATCAATCCTCAGGATTAATACAATCTAAGGCTTACTTGTTTAGGAGCATTTCAAAAATACAACACTAAACATCAGAAGAAAATGGTCTATAGGGATAAAGATCTATAGGCATAACCAGAAATCAGATCAAATAATGTACAGGTTTCTCTATTTACAGTCCTATATATTAAATGACTTAAGGACTCAGTTAAGCAGCTCAGTCAGCTAGTAATACAAACTATCTTATTGTAAAAGATTTTGTGATACTGTTATATTATGTTCCAAATATGAAAATAAACCAGTTATATTTTGATAGCAGCCATATATAAAAGTTCAGTGGCAGAGACTGAGAGATGAGTCTAAAATATTTGCAGTCTGTATACCTTCAGATAAGAAATCTATTCAGTTTTAGACAATCCAAGATGTTTTTAAGACTTCTATGCATAGATAAAACTACTGACAAATGTTCTCCATATAGCCTATCAAGAGCATTTTATCGCATCATCTGAAATAGGGGTGAAAAGGGGAGATTAAATATCTTTAAACTTCAATATGCAAACTACAACTTTAGTTATCATACCTCTCTTCTGTAAAGAGGAAGAAGAGAGAGTATCAGAAATGTTAAAAGTCACGCAGGGAAAAGTCCAATAGTAGATTTATTTGTTCCCAAGATTAAAGGGAGCCTGGAAACCTGTAGTCATTTAACACTAGCCATTGGGAATACTGCTTCCTTCCTTTTAACTTGAAGGCCAGTTTCATAATCTGCAACACCTATACAAAACAAAATTAATTACTTGCAATGTGTGAGTTATAATGACTTAAGGAAACTATTTGTGCAATGTACCAGAAAGCCACTTTCTGGTGGCCTTTCCAGTCTATTATTATAGAAATATTGCGAATAAGGGTAAGAACATGTGATTCCCATTCCAGATGACAAAGATAACAGCCACATTATCCTGCGTGAACCAGGATAACTCTTGCTATACAATCCACTTGAAGCCTTGTTTCAACATTACAGAGGGAGGCACTACTTAAATTTGGAAAAAAGGAAATTTCAAAACTACCTGTTAAAACTTAGAAAGTAACATTCCTCAAACTTACTGCCAATCACAACTATGAATTCCTGGTGCCAACGGCAACAATAATTTTGAAAATAGTCATCCTATCTTAAAAGAATTTGTAATAAAATATTTCAAAACATTCCCCAGGAACAGTGAACAAGAAATACACAAACAGCTACTGTACTCAGATATAGGTTCAGCTCAATTGTCTGGGGAAGGTTAAGGTTAAAGTCACAGGAAACAGCTGGTCTCAGAGTGATGTGTGCAAGCCTTTCAAAGAGAAACTTATGAACAGCTCCTCACAAGCCAGACATCACCTGAATTCTAAAACATTTTCATTAACTGTTTCCATCATTTTTAAAGATCGAAAAAGTCTGATGTCAAGATCTTCAAAAACAACTTTCCATTTGAAAAAAGGCTTTACGATTAAAAAAAAAATGGTTGCGGTACTTAAGTTTCAATGGAGTTACCAGGTGAAACGTAGTTGGTAAACAATAGTAGTCAGCACGGGGGTAAGATCCATTTAAAAACTACCCTACCGGGTGTTTTTATTGTAATTCAAGTTTGAAATACCGAGGAGCTTTTTCACAGAATAGATTTAAAATTAAAGCCATAACAATTGGCAAGGGTAGTCATGTGTTGTGGGTCTATGAATTCAAACTCTCGAGAATGGCGTGCCAATAATACCCACATTGTACTCTAAATACCTGCATATTCAGCGGTCTATTCCTGTGTTGCCTACAAAATCAGAATAATTTAATCCTGCATGTAGAAATAACTTCTTGAAGTTATTTGAGATACTGATTTCAAGTAATTACAGCTTTTAATGTAGACTGCGAATTTCCAGTGTCAACATGTTTATACATACATAGCAAAAAAAGGCCACTACATGTTAACTGTGTAGAGCAAAATTCAATTTTTCCACTTTCAGTTTTCACTGAAAAACGCTGTTATCCTCTACAACGAAACAGCAAGTCCTTCTATTATATGGGGTAGTGGACTAACCTACACTACAGCATTATCAAGGTTCACTTAGGTTCTTAGTATTTATCTGAAATAAAAGTCTGAAAATGGGGAATCGAGAAAGTCAGCATTTCAACTCTTGAGAATAAAAGTTCATAAACATACCTTTTGTTGAATTCCAGCTTATGTGATTTTTATGTAAATCTTGCAGGTGATGAAAAGCAAAAAGCAACCAATCTCTGTAGTGTTTAGCCTGTTCTTTTAAGACTATGGGTCACCTGCCCCGGGAAATTTCTAATTGAACAAGGAATCCATGGGGCAAAGTAATCGTTTTTTCAAAGGTGGGTCAGAATGGAACATTTCTATCTTCACTTCAACAGGGAAGCAATGAAATGTAATCCTTTTGAGTTATCACATTTTTGGTAGATGCTACCGTGGTCTCTTATCCTTATTTCATGAGATCCTTAGCCTGTGAATGTGTCCATGTTTTGACTTTAGAAATTTTTAAAGCATGTTATTCCTGTGTTGCCTCTAACACCTAAATATGTATACACAAAGCATCTTCATTCCTCAAATGTTTTTTCAGCATGACCAGTGTGCAACTGATATTCACAGTTTATAGAACCTGTCTTCTAAGAAAAAATACTTTTAGCTAAACCTCTATAATCATGACAAGAGATTGATTAAAATGCCAAGATAAGAAACAATTTATTATAGAGAGAAGAAAAATTTCTCATCCAAAATATAGAAATCTGTACAACTTTGCCACAATCAATATACATGAACTGTACAAATTTACACCAGTTCATAATTTACCAAATAAAAGATGACTAACAAAGTTCACAAAATAGATGGTGGTTTGTGGAAAAGACTTTTACCCAATTAAGTACAAGGAAAGTTACAAACCAGACCTCCACTTTCTAAAAATAAGAAGTTTACTCAGTCTTAGAAAACTACAAGCTAGCAAATGTACAGAGAGCTGGCTGGTGCTACCACCACAGTTGAGACAGTGTCTTTTTTAAGGGTCTTTTTTAAAGCCTGTTGCCATGGCAGATTCTGGTCACTTGCTACTTTCAAGGCCAAAAACACAATACAAGGTCTGACCATTTCCCCAGGTCATGCTTACTAGTTTGTCTTTATGTACATTTATACATATTTTAAGTGCTAGGTAAAAGTCTTGTAAAATTTCCAGTACTACCATGTTTAAAACGTTCAGCTTTCCTATTGAGCTGCCAAAAAGGTTAACAGTAACAATTTTCAAGTGTAATAGTGCAAATTCCTCTGCGAGATTTACTGCAGAGAAAGGTTCTTTGAAATACAGATTTTCTTTAAAGGGACTGATGTAAAAATTCAGGTATGTCTGGGAGAAACTGAAACCACCCTAGGACTTCCCTCCCTAGCAAATAAAGTGATCATTTACTTGGACTCACAGGCTATTAAAATTAATCATTGAAAGGTACTGTCCAAACTATGGCACTGTCACTTAAAAAATTTTTTTTTTACCATTCTATCTTGTGCCAGATCTTCACAGCTGTGACATGGTTTAAATTCCATAATCCATCCCCAAGAGGAGCCCACCCAAAGCAAAAATCAAATTTATCCATCATTATAAGATGATCCATCCACAGACTATATCTTAACCTGATACAGTCATCATATTGTAGTTTTTGGAAGGGCTCGTTCTGCCCAAGAGAAGTTCCTCCTTACAGCTGATTCGGCTGTCTACCATTTGCACGTTGGTGCTGTTTTGAGTGCTACCTCCTGCTGGTGAGGCTTCATACAGCACACAGATGGAGCCATCCTCTCCAATTCTGTAGGACACTTCGTAGGGGTCAACCCAGAGTGTGAGTTCACTTGGGAGAAGCCTGAACAGCTCCTGACTGCTCAGTCCAATCCGCTGTGCTGCCTGTCCAATCAGAGGATCCATTTTATGGTTGATGCGAATGCAACGGTAACCCGATCCCTTGCATGGCTTTTCTGGGAACCAGTGATGTTTATAATGTTCTATAGAAAAAAAGAAGAACAGAGAAACAACGCTTAGGATCGTTAGCTCCCAGTGTGATTTCCTCCTACCCCAGGCTCCCTTGAGGAGCGAAAATGAAAACTATCAACTTTTTAAAATGTCCAGGATTGCATCCGTGGTTGTGTATGTGCGGGGATGGAGAAAAAGCGGGCAGGGTTTTAGAAATAACGCAGTAGTACGGGACAAAACAAGCTCCAGGAACCAACTGGTTGAGCCGCCAAAACAGGAATCAGGCGCGCAGCCTCGGCCAGCCGGGAAACCAGTGGCACCTATGGCCAGGCGAGAAACTGTTTACTTTCTCCACCCCACCCCAGATGCACACAATGGAGTTGGTGGCTTTGGAGATGAGAAGCGCCACCGGACTGTTAAGCCCGAAGGGAAGAAAAACAAGCAACCCTAAACCACGCTCTGGGAAGGGCTGTAATTGTGCCGGTGACAAATCCGATGATTAATGGGCAGGAGCAGGAGGCGCGGGGAGACTGCACGTCCGTTCTGAGCTGGCTCCGGAGCAGTGGCGCTGCTTCCCACCCCGGGGCTGGGCCGCCGACCACGCAACGGTTGGAGAGGACTGAGGGAAGGGGGCGTCGAACCCACCCCAGCCCCGCGGCTCCTTTGTCCCCAAATCCGCCGACGGTCCTCGGACCGCAGCTCCCGCCTCGGTGGGCTTAAGTTTCTTTGTTGTGCGTGTTTTCTTCTCCACTCCGTTTTGCCAGCTGGGGGGAGGGGGCGCCCTCCGTCCAGCCCCCAAAGCCTCGCGGGGAGCCACTGTTAGCGGCCACCCAGCGCGACCACACCGGTCCCG
>NW_012101874.1:192790-194748 GCF_000951045.1 Mandrillus leucophaeus | reverse complement strand
GCCGAAAGGGGCGGGAAAAGAGTCCAGGAGGCGGGTCCAGAGACAGGGAAGAGAGGGAGGAGCTGACGTAATCCGCTTGTAAACAAATAAACCCGGAGTGGCGGCTGGAGACCCAGTTGCTGTGTCGAAGGACGGAGGGAAGCGAGGGTGCGCGTGTGAAAGCTCCGCCCCCAGCCCTAGCTCCGCCCCCAGCCCTAGCTCCGCCTTCTCGCTTCAGCAGGTCCAGGCTCTGCGCCAGTGCATCCTTCTGCAAGAGTGCGCTGCCTGGGCCCGCTTGCCCTGGAGTGTAAGTGCTGGATAAATAAGAGCCGCCTGGCGCAGGCTGTGTCTACTCTCGCGCCGCCTTCTCAGATCGGGCTGCATGTTCCCACTCCGTGTTTACATCTCGTTCCCGCTCCGGATCTCGGTGACTGGCTCCTCAAGCCGGAGGCGCGTGTGGTGCCGGGCGATGCGGGCTCCAGCGCTGTGTGTGCTGGCGGTGCGCTCCGCGAGTGCGGGGGAAAGTGGAGGGAACGGTCCCGCGGGGCGTTCAGTCCAAGGAAAAAGACTGCAGCCTCGGGGAGCCAGGGTCCCTCGCAAACGAGCTGCCAACGCCGCGGAGCCGTTTCTGCTCCACCCTAGGGGAGGAGTAGTGGGATATCTTTGTAAAAGTGTAATTGCAAAATAAGTAGGTTAGTAAGGCCATTTGTGGTTGCTGTTTCAGTAACTTCAGCGGTCAATGAAGAGAAGAGTGGAAACCTTACTGGATGCGGACAGGAGAGCCAGTTACTGAAGGCAAATATAATAACGCAGATCCTGTAAAGAGTGGTCTGTATCCAAAAAAAAAAAATCTGTACAATGTATTTTAAAATTTGTGTACACAAAACCAAAGATTTTCTTTTTTACCTAGTCCAAATGCCCTCCTAGCCTGAGTCCTACTCTTTATAAAAATAAAATAAAAAGAATTTGAAGCTTGTGAAAGTATTAAGTGTAGACATTTTAAGTTTATTTGAAACCCTACCAAAAAAAAAAAAAAAAAAAAAACTTAGAAACCAGTGTAGCAGGACGGCGGGAGCCTGCTAAAACGATTAGGCCTAGGACAGGGTTAACCCCAACTCCATTAAGGAGAAGGGGGAAAAGAGAAAAAAAAGATGAAGGGAGGCAGGCAGATGGAGAAAGCAAACAGGAGGCAGAAGTTGAACTCTACCAGATGGAAATAAATATCCCGACCTTAGTTGGTCATCAATATTGCAAAACACACCACTTTGAGTTTTTTTTTTCTTTTTAATACTGAGCTAAAGGATATAGAAATGAAGCAAAAATATGACATTATAAAACAGGATAAAACGTTTTATTGTTTAAAAATATGTAAAACTCGATTTGAAAAAATAAATTCTAGATTTTTTCATTAGGACACATAACTAAATAGTTATGTGTGAAAAAATTGAAGATAGTGGGTTTTTTCTTCTAGAACTTTTCAGATAGAACTATGCTTAAAAATAATAATTTCACTGAAGGCATGAAACCTCTTTTACAACTCAAAAAGAAGATAGAGAAGCAAAAGAAAATTCATGAAATTACTGTAACATTAGAATAAGAACTCCTGGTCTCCCACCTAACCTGACCCATCCTTAGTTCCCTGCGTTCACTTACATTGTCGTTCATGTGTCACTGAGTACAAATTAGAAGTCAAGTGAAAGTTTTTCTCTCCTAAACCTGGTCTCCAACTTGGCCTCTCGGTCATGTGCTTAAATTGACTCATCTAAAACACAGAAATATTAAATCAACAAAATGCTAGGATTGGACTCAGACTTCCCCAAAGCCCTTGTTCTCCACACTATTTTTAACTGCCTGCACTAGCAGCAGCAGGACCCCTTCTGAAAGCCTTATAAAACCAGTTGAACAGGGTTAACAGAAAGTTTAACCCACAGACTCAGGGAGAGTTACTTCCCGCCCTGAGTTTTTTTTTTTTTTTTTTT
>NW_012101874.1:186604-192471 GCF_000951045.1 Mandrillus leucophaeus | reverse complement strand
GGTTCAAGTGATTCTCCTGCCTTAGCCTCCTGAGTAGCTGGGATTACAGGCATGCACCACCACACCTGGCTAAATTTTGTATTTTTAGTAGAGATGGTGTTTCACCATGTTGGCCAGACTGGTCTCAAACTCCTGACCTCAGGTGAGCCACCCGCCTCGGCCTCCCAAAGTTTAGGGATTACAGGCATGGGCCACCACGCCAGGCCTGTCTAATTAATTTCTAAAACTTAGAACATTTCTAATCAAAGTATTAAAAATCTTAGGAATGCTGTCAAAACAAATTCAAAAAAATGAACCTGGGTTTTAAAATAAGTCGACAAATAAAAGCACAACTATTAGATATTGTTTCCCCAGTTGGACCCGCCCTTTCCCTGAAGGCACATTCAGGGCCAGGGCCTTCCAGACCGAGCCAGAGGCAACCTGCCTGTTGCTAGTCAGCTAGCTGCAGTCACTAAAGTTGTGCCTATTATGCACCAACTTCCAGACAGAGTGCTAGGTATGTAGAAAACTCACAACCAATAAGTAAAAAGTCCAGTGAGAGAGTTCTTGATGGAGTGTTGATGGCAAGTAGAAACAGGGCTTTTATTTATTTGTGTGTTTCGGGGCAGAGGAAAAATAAGAAACCCCGAAAGTGAACAATCTCAGCTAAGCCAATGAAAGTGATCCAAGATTAGTTCTCCTTGGAGGAAAGGAAAGGGCCTGATCTTGGAGTATCATAAAGGTATAAACCAAGGAGGATAAGTATTGTTGAAAAAACTGGTAAATGGAGGCAGGCATAGGGTACTTGAGAGTATTTTTAGCAGGCAGATTATATGATCAGATTTATTTATCTTTAAATAATTTAGCTTTTCTTGTGGGTTTATGTCTTCAACTAGAGACCTATGCCTCTTATTTATCTATTTTTTGGTTACCCACAGAAAGGAGGAGACCACTTTTAATTGCCTCCCCGCTAACACCTGACTTGCTTTGCTTGCGCAAGTATCCAAGGACACGAGCTAAGACATTTGCACTGGGTTTAGATCTACTGCGATTCAGAAAACACAAAAGAACTTGCAATCAGAGGGTGACACATAATGATTTTAGACAAAACTCAGTTTCTTCTTGTGGAAGCTATTCAGATTGTTTGGAGAGTGGGAGGAAAAAGGAGTGAAGCGTTGCTTAACAACAAAAGTAATAATGCAGGTTATTATCATTTTATCATTAACAATGCATCAGTGCTAAGTGTTTTACATGCTTTTTTTTGTTTTTTGGTTTTTTTTTTTTTGAGACTCACTCTGTTGCCCAGGCTGGAGTGTGGTGGTGCGATCACAGCTCACTGCAACCTCCGCCTCCTGGGCTCAAGCTCATCTTTCCACTCAGCTTCTTGAGTGGCTGGGACTACAGGCACGTGCCACCACGCCTGGCTAATTTTTGTATTTTTTGGTAGAGACGGGGTTTCACCATGTTGCCTAGGTTGGTTGTAAACTCCTGGGCTCAAGCGATTCACTCACCTCAGCCTCCCAAAGTGCTGGAATTACAGGCATGAGCCACCGCACCCTGCCATGCTTTCTCATTTAATTCTCTAAGAAACTCAATCAAGTGAGTACAGTTGACAGCATTTAACATATGAGAATACACTCTTAAAGAAAATAAGTTATTTACCCAAGGTTTTACAACCAGATTTGAACTCTCAGTCGTGGACTACAAAATTTGAGCTCTAAATACCTGGTAGGGTTTTCAAGGGAGTTCCTGATACTGGCTTTCCTAAAAATGACCTTGAGAAAGAAAACCTGATAAAGTTAGAAGGCCATCTGGAGATGAGTAGAGATAGTAGAAGAAAAAAAAAAATCAAAACTCAAGGCAGCTGAGGGGACATCTCATAGCTGACATAAACTGGAAGATACAGCTACATTTATTAAAAGGCCCACTGGAAAATGAAACAAAGAACATATTAAAATGTTAATCTGCCAAATAATTTAACTGGAATGAAAATTATCCCTAGGTACAGATAAGAGAAAGTAGCAAAAGTGCTTTCTATTTAAGACCATTTCAACTTTTCATTTCCCCTTTGGCCTAAATTGACAAGAGGAAGGAGGGGTCTGGTCAGTTCCACAGTCTCTCTTATCCAGCAACTGAGGGGAGCCCTGGAGGGTTCGGTGGGGGAGGTGGGAGGGCAGCCAGGAGGGATGGTTTTGTGTCCAGGTCACTGTTGAATCTGATCAGTGGCCTCCAGGAATTCTCACTCAACTTTCTATTGCATAGCTGCAGGGCCATTTCTCAAAGCTGGGCTCCTCCCCAGACCTTTTCCTTCCTGGTGCCAGAACCTCCTGGCCTGTCTCTTTTTAAAGCTCTCACCTTCTATTTTGTCACAGGAGGCAACTCCCTGGGTTACTGAGTGTTTATCTGCACCTTCCCAGCTGCCAAAGACCTCTTCAATTTTAAGGTTTAACAGTAGACAGCCGGGCGCGGTGGCTCACGCCTGTAATCCCAGCACTTTGGGAGGCCGAGGCGGGTGGATCACGAGGTCAGGAGATTGAGACCATCCTGGCTGACACGGTGAAACCCTGTCTGTACTAAAAATATTTAAAAAATTAGCGGGGCGTGGTGGCGGGCGCCTGTAGTCCCAGTTACTCTGGAGGCTGAGGCAGGAGAATGGCGTGATCCCGGGAGGCGGAGGTTGCAGTGAGCCGAGATCGTGCCACTGCACTCCAGCCTGGGCGACAGAGCAAGACTCCGTCTCAAAAAAAAAAAAAAAAAACCTAAAAAATCCCACATTTTTTTTCAGGTATATATCGTATCCAATAGAAATCTCTTTCCTTAAAAGAAAACGTTAGCACATCAATTGAATAGGTAAAAGCTGCCTTTAAAATGAACTAAGTTTTCAGTGAGTTGTTAATTGCTTCCTTTAGGTTCCATAGTCTGGGTAAACTCCATTCTTCCCAGTTTCTGAGACACTAAGCAAGCCAGAGATACTCTTGTCCAGTAATGGTGTCCACATTTTGCTCTCAAGAGAGGGGATAATACTCAGGAAGCTTGGTAGAATACCCACATAATCAAATGTTGGCATATTCTATACTTTATTTTTACTTTATTCTACACTGTATTTTTAGTTTTTCTTTTATTTTCAAAGAAAAACAGCAGGGCTGGGCGTGGAGGCTCACACCTGTCTGTCATTCCAGCACTTTGAGAGACCACAGCAGGAGGATAGCTTGAGGCCAGGAATTCAAGACCACCCTGGGCAACACAGTGAGAACCCCCTGTCTACAAAAAATAAATAATTTACCTGGGGTTGGTGGTGCATGCCTGTAAGTCCTAGCTACTTGGGAGGCTGAGGCAGGAGAATTTGAGGCTACAGTTAGCTATGATTGTGTCACTGCACCCCAGCCTGGGCAACAAGCGGGAACCTGTCTCAGAAAAAAAAGGAGAAGAAGAAGAAGAAGAAGACAAAACAGCAACTTTTTTTTTTTTAATGGAAACTCAAATATATAATCTCAAAGTAGATTAGAATTTAAGTGCATTAAATTCTAATGTACTTAATTTAATTTAATTCTAATTAGAATTTAATGCATTAAATTAAGTGCATTAAATTTTTGTATTTTTAGTAGAGAGGGGGTTTCACCCTGTTGGCCAGGCTGGTCTCTAACTCCTGACCTCAAGTGATCCGCCTGCCTCGGCCTCCCAAAGTGCTGGGATTACAGGCATGAGCCACCATGCCCAGCCAAATTGCATGTTTTTTCTGATGAGGATGAGGATAAAGTGAGAGCCTCCCCACTATTTTGTGTTCTCTTATCCATTTGCTTAACAAATACTTATTTTCCCTAAGTGAAGCAGAAGCAGTCTTCAGCTAGATAACATAGTAGGCCTTCTGAATCCTCAAGTTCTGCACTCATGAATTCAACCAACCATAGATTGAAAATATTTGGAAAAATCCCTGGCACGGTGGCTCACAGCTGTAATTCCCGCATTTTGGGAGACTGAGGTGGGAGGATCGCTTGAGCTTAGGAGTTCGAGACCAGCCTAGGCAACATGGCGATACCCCATCTCTACAAAAAATATAAACATTAGGCATGGTAGTCCCAGCTACTTGGGAGGCTGAGGTGGGAGGATGGCTTGAGACTGGGAAGCAAAGGTTACAGTGAACCAAGATCGTGCCACTGCACTCCAGCCTGGGCAACAGAGGGAGACCCTGTCTCAAAAAAAAAAGAAAAGGAAAGGAAAATATTCGGGAAAAAACGAAACAATAAAAAATAACAATACAACAATAAAAATAATACAAAAAATTAAAATACAGTATAACAACTCTTTACATAGCATTTACATTTTATTAAGTGTTGTAAGCAATCTTGAGATGACTTAAATTACAGTCATGAGCATAGTGACATTTCAGTTAATTAGAGGCCGCTTATAAGAAGATTCTTCCCCTAAAATTATAATACCATATTTTTACAGTTCCTCTTATACATTTAGTTATGTTTAGATACACGAATACCATTGTGTTACTATGGTGTACAATATTCAGTACCTTCACATGATGTATAGTTTGTAGGCTAGGAGCAAGAGGCCATATACCATATGCCCTAGGTGTGTAGCAGGCTCTACCATCTAACTTTGTGTAAACACACTCGATGATGTTGGTACATGATGAAATCGCCTACTGACGCGTTTCTTAGAACTTTCTTTAAGCAATGTATGACTGTATACAAGAGGATGTGCATAGGTTGTATGCACATACTATGCTATTTTATATTGGGGACTGGGGTGGGGCATCTTTTAATTTTGGTATCCTTGGAGGTTGGGGACCCAATTCTCTGAGGATACCCAGGGAGAGCTGAGTTCACAGTCTGATGTGGTTGAATGTTGTTGGGTCAAAGAAAACAATTCCCCAAAATATGACACTTCGCCATACTGACTGCTTTGGAAATTGAAAGTCCTGAAAAATTAACCTCAGAACCACAGTATCTCTGTGGCCTTTCTCCTTTCTCCCTGCCTCTCATATCTTCTTTCCCAAAGCACCAGGAGAGACTCTGGAATTTCCTTATCTGACTAAGAAAGCTTAAATGCAGTTGTCTTAATACTCCCTCCCAAGAAATCTGGTCAAATAACCAGGAAAGATCAACCACCAGAGAAGAGCAGAGGCTGAAGTTACTATGCTAAGACAGATTTTTCATCTATTCTTCTGAGCGCAGCTCCAAGCAATTACCTGGGGGACTCTATCTGTGAAATATGACAATGGTTGTTTTTGCCCAGATCCACTCCTCACGTTCCCAATAGTGTCTGCCTTCAGACAGTCTCCCTAACCTATCCATTCTCCCGAATGAGTTAATACCTACCAGAACAATTATCTACATTTCCCATCTCCCCTTGAGAAAAGGTATATAAGCATCTGAATCTGTGATATTCTGAAATATACATTTGGTTTCCCTCCTGCTTCCTGGCATACAACCCCTAAAATCCTTGGAATCTCCAAAGTTCTTTCTTTTTGTATGCTAAACTAGACTGATCGCTTCAGGGTGGGACTGGTCACCTGAAAGCCAAAAGCATGATTAGAGGGTTGGGACTTTCAGCCCTACCTTCCAACTTCCATCGAGGGGAAAGGGGCTGAAAGTCCACTTGCTCACCAATGGGTTAATCAATCATGCTTATGTAATGAGGACGCCATAAAAACTCAAAAGGACAGGGTTCAAAGAGCTTCCAGATAGCTGAACATATGGAGTTTCCTGGAGGGTGGTGGGCCCAACGAGGGAATGGAAATTCCATGCCCCTTCCCCTATACCTCACCGCCCAGATAGAAGGTCTTGGGAATCTCAACTTGAAGCCAGTAGACCAGAAGTTCCAGAGGCCTGCTTCTTGATGACTAGATAATGAAAAGAAAAGAAAAAAAAAAAAAA
>NW_012101874.1:167285-185409 GCF_000951045.1 Mandrillus leucophaeus | reverse complement strand
ATACCCCATCTCTACAAAAAATATAAACATTAGGCATGGTAGTCCCAGCTACTTGGGAGGCTGAGGTGGGAGGATGGCTTGAGACTGGGAAGCAAAGGTTACAGTGAACCAAGATCGTGCCACTGCACTCCAGCCTGGGCAACAGAGGGAGACCCTGTCTCAAAAAAAAAAGAAAAGGAAAGGA
Organism: Mandrillus leucophaeus; assembly: GCF_000951045.1. Taxonomy (NCBI): domain Eukaryota; kingdom Metazoa; phylum Chordata; class Mammalia; order Primates; family Cercopithecidae; genus Mandrillus; species Mandrillus leucophaeus. The sequence goes on along the minus strand of NW_012101874.1, from coordinate 185,225 downwards.
AAATATTCGGGAAAAAACGAAACAATAAAAAATAACAATACAACAATAAAAATAATACAAAAAATTAAAATACAGTATAACAACTCTTTACATAGCATTTACATTTTATTAAGTGTTGTAAGCAATCTTGAGATGACTTAAATTACAGTCATGAGCATAGTGACATTTCAGTTAATTAGAGGCCGCTTATAAGAAGATTCTTCCCCTAAAATTATAATACCATATTTTTACAGTTCCTCTTATACATTTAGTTATGTTTAGATACACGAATACCATTGTGTTACTATGGTGTACAATATTCAGTACCTTCACATGATGTATAGTTTGTAGGCTAGGAGCAAGAGGCCATATACCATATGCCCTAGGTGTGTAGCAGGCTCTACCATCTAACTTTGTGTAAACACACTCGATGATGTTGGTACATGATGAAATCGCCTACTGACGCGTTTCTTAGAACTTTCTTTAAGCAATGTATGACTGTATACAAGAGGATGTGCATAGGTTGTATGCACATACTATGCTATTTTATATTGGGGACTGGGGTGGGGCATCTTTTAATTTTGGTATCCTTGGAGGTTGGGGACCCAATTCTCTGAGGATACCCAGGGAGAGCTGAGTTCACAGTCTGATGTGGTTGAATGTTGTTGGGTCAAAGAAAACAATTCCCCAAAATATGACACTTCGCCATACTGACTGCTTTGGAAATTGAAAGTCCTGAAAAATTAACCTCAGAACCACAGTATCTCTGTGGCCTTTCTCCTTTCTCCCTGCCTCTCATATCTTCTTTCCCAAAGCACCAGGAGAGACTCTGGAATTTCCTTATCTGACTAAGAAAGCTTAAATGCAGTTGTCTTAATACTCCCTCCCAAGAAATCTGGTCAAATAACCAGGAAAGATCAACCACCAGAGAAGAGCAGAGGCTGAAGTTACTATGCTAAGACAGATTTTTCATCTATTCTTCTGAGCGCAGCTCCAAGCAATTACCTGGGGGACTCTATCTGTGAAATATGACAATGGTTGTTTTTGCCCAGATCCACTCCTCACGTTCCCAATAGTGTCTGCCTTCAGACAGTCTCCCTAACCTATCCATTCTCCCGAATGAGTTAATACCTACCAGAACAATTATCTACATTTCCCATCTCCCCTTGAGAAAAGGTATATAAGCATCTGAATCTGTGATATTCTGAAATATACATTTGGTTTCCCTCCTGCTTCCTGGCATACAACCCCTAAAATCCTTGGAATCTCCAAAGTTCTTTCTTTTTGTATGCTAAACTAGACTGATCGCTTCAGGGTGGGACTGGTCACCTGAAAGCCAAAAGCATGATTAGAGGGTTGGGACTTTCAGCCCTACCTTCCAACTTCCATCGAGGGGAAAGGGGCTGAAAGTCCACTTGCTCACCAATGGGTTAATCAATCATGCTTATGTAATGAGGACGCCATAAAAACTCAAAAGGACAGGGTTCAAAGAGCTTCCAGATAGCTGAACATATGGAGTTTCCTGGAGGGTGGTGGGCCCAACGAGGGAATGGAAATTCCATGCCCCTTCCCCTATACCTCACCGCCCAGATAGAAGGTCTTGGGAATCTCAACTTGAAGCCAGTAGACCAGAAGTTCCAGAGGCCTGCTTCTTGATGACTAGATAATGAAAAGAAAAGAAAAAAAAAAAAAAGAAGAAGAAAGAAAGGAAGAAAGAAAAAGAAGTTCCAGAGGCCTGAACTTGCTACTGGTGTTTGGGGTGGTGGGCAGTTTTGGGGTCTGAGCCCTCAACATGTAGGATCTGACACGATCTCCAGGTAGATAGTACTGGAATTGAATTGAAGGACACCCTTTTGTGTTCCCTGTAGAAGTGATTGGTTGGTTGATGGTGGAGAGAAATTCCCACATATTTTGGGGTCACAGAAGTCTTCTGTGTTGGTTGTTATTGTGTTGGTTTAAAAGCAGAGGAAAACATGGTTTTAGAATTTTTCTGAAACAGTACCACACTGGGTATTATGGTAATTACTCTGTGAGTTCCGCCCCATGCGTGTTAATAAATTTGCATACCTATTCTCCTGTTTTACCTGTTGTCAAATTTTCAGTGAACCTTCAGGGGGCAAAGTGAAAGTTTTCCCTTTGACCCTAAAATATGAAAGCAAAGCATCCTTTTATTAGCATTAAAGCATGTATTAAAAACATTCCGTATTTGCATGGTTTTTATTTAAACCTTCATCAAGCAAAATGTAGAAAACATTATCTTCTGAAAGCCAATTTGAATTTTAACTGTAATGCTGATCATCAAACTCGAAGAATGGTTGCCATGTGTTTTTTTGTTGTTGTTGTTTGTTTTTAATGTCCGACCCTACTGCTTATTTCACAAGTAAATATAAAAAGCAAAACAGTAGTAAAAGATAAACCATTAGAGTACTCAGGGAATGGTTCTTTTCTTGGTTTTCTCCCTTGTAGAAACAAAGCTGACTGTACACTATTTAGATGATGGGAGATTGTAATAGTTAAGAGAACTTCTATCTTTATACTCAAAAAGTTCTATCCTTAGTCCCTTTGAACAGATGATGATCTTGCCTTTTTTTTAAGGAGCTTTATTGAGATATATTTTACATATTATAAAATCCTCCCATTCAAGTGTACAATTCAGGGATTTTTAATTTACTGAGTTATGCACCATTACTATAATCAGTTTCAGAACATTTTCATAACCTCTGATACAATTTCAACTTGCCCCCTGCCTCCTGCCCCCTGCCACTGTCCACCTCCTCCTCCACCCCACCCCCAGGAAACTGCTAGTCTATTTTCTGTCTCTATAGATTTGCTTATTCTGGAAATTTCTTATAAATAAAGTCGTACAGTAAGTGGTCTCTTGTGTCTGACTTATTTTGCTTAGCACAATGTTTTTGAGATTCATCCATGTTTATCATGTATCAATAACTCACTATTGATGTACTTACCTATTTTGCAGTTGTATCTTCCCAGAATTTTCTCCTGAGGAAAACTATCTATCAGGAAATCTTAATTTTATAGTTGCATGCCAGGCTTCACAGACTTTTGAAGGGTATTTCTACTTCTTTCCATGGCCTTTCCCTTTCAAACGTTCTTCTCTCTTGTCTAATGCCTTCAAGATGTCATTTCTCTATGGCTTAACCTAGGCAGTCCCCTCCTAGCCCCTCACCTGATGCAGGATTGATCGTGCTCACTTGTGGTGCCTAGCATATTTCATATACCCACACCCACACCCCAACATCCAACTACACAAGGAATAGGTTAGCTGAATGAGAGGGAAAGCTGCTTATTCAAGACACTCACTTCCTGGTAGTCCTCAGGAGAGGGAGAGACACACATTTCAGATTGGAAAGAGAGTAATGAGCGGACTGGGGTTACATCGTCCAAGGACAAATATTCGCCAGATAATTTAGCCAAGAGGATTTAACTAACAGTTAAGCTCTTAACAGAAACTTTATTTAGGCTCATTCTAACAAACATGATCAGCAGACAAGTTCTTTTTAGAGAAAGTTCTCTTTCATCTGGCTAAAAAGAAGGAACACATTTAAACCAAAACAGGAACTACTCTGGCAATATATGTGTGCAAAAATAAGCACCCTATGGGGTTCTTTTTAAATTAGCCAGAATGCACAGAGAAGTCTTTGAAAAGAAAACTCTGGGGGGAAAAACATTTTTCTTGATTTCATAAACACTCATTGTTTAATCATCTAAAGAAAAGGCAAACGTATGATTAAATTCCCCCACCTCCTAAACTGATGAACTCTTAGTTCACCTCCTCTCTCCAGCCTGATGTACTTAAGGAGGCAGGAGGAGTAACTTAAAAACCAGCCTACCAGAGAAGCAAGAAGTGGCCTAGGAGGTCCTAGCCTCAAACTGGATGCACACACGTAAGGCTACACCCTGCAGGTCTGGCACAGAAAGTAGTGTTGCCAAGTTGCTGCCACAGTATATTAATATGCTATTTACGTTTCGTAAGCAGTGGATAACTGGCTTCAGTTTATTTTGCTAACTTAAAAAAAAAAAAAAAAACTATTAACTTCTAGGACACCACACCTACCCCTTTCCTCTCCCCCATGAGCAAGACAGTCATAGAATTTCAATCAGGACCCTTAGAACCTCTGAGACCAGCTGTAGCTTCCATCCTTACCAATTGTTCAGATATGGCCAAAGAAGTGCTATTTATATGCTTTTCTGGACTTACTCTGATGAGAAGAATGAGTCTTAAACAGAGTCAAGATGCAATTATGTGGCTTATGTGACCGGGTGCAGTGGCTCACCCTGTAGTCCCAGCACTTTGGGAGGCTGAGGCAGGAGGATTGCTTGAGCCCAGGAATTTGAGACCAGCCTGGATGACATAGTGAGATCTTATATCTAAAACAAAAACAAAAAACAAACTTGAAGAGACTTGATATGAAGCAAATACTTTTTTGATCCTCCTACCTGAGCCCCCCAAGTAGCTGAGACTACAGGCATGTGCCATCATGCCCAGCTAATTTATGTATTTTTAGTAGAAATGGGGTTTCACCATGTTGCCCAGGCTATGAAGCAAATACTCAACAGATTTAAAAATAAACAAAAAGGCTAATAAGCTGTGTAAATAAGATAGGAAGAAATTTTACCAGAAATGTGGATTTGGAGAGCATTGCTATAAATAAACAATAAATTTATTTTTGAGCTTCCTGGTATCAATTAAGAAAAAAGAAATGCAATAAAGTATATTGCTTTCTTTAAAAAAAAAAAGGAAAAAGGCTTTTAAAAAAACATATTAGCATTATACTTGAGTTAGTGGATCACTTCTTAATTAGATCTTGATAGAAGGAACAACTTCACATAATTTTGTAAGACATTCATGCTTCAGGTTGCGCACCTTGTTTTTTTTTTTTTTTTGTGATGGAGTCTCGCTCTGTCACCCAGGCTGGAGTGCAGTAGTGCAATCTCGGCTCACTGCAACTTCTGCCTCCCGGGTTCAATTCTCCTCTCTCAGCCTCCCAAGTAGCTGGGACTACAGGTGCGCACCTAATTAGGTGCCTGGCTAATTTTTTGTATTTTTAGTAGAGATGGAGTTTCATTATGTTGGTCAGGCTGGTCTCAAACTCCTGACCTTAAGTGATCTACCCGCCTCAGCCTCCCAAAGTGCTGCGATTACAGGCGTGAGCCACCGTGCCCGGCCCAGGTCACTCACTCTTAATTTGACTCCCAATAACTACCGAGTACAAATTTACTGCAAAATGTCTGATGTGTAAGTGTTCTAATTGTTCATAAATTCATTCCATGAATTTGACTGTCTGCTCTGTATCAGGTACTTGCTAAGCACTGGAGCTACATCCACTTACAGAAAAAAATCTGTCCTACACTTTATGGAATCTAGTAGAAACACAAAACTAAGGAAATAGCATAAACAAGTAGATATTTGCTATTCTGAAAACTGCTGTGGAAGAAAAATAGAGAAGCTATGAAAGTCTAACCTAGATAGGGACAGGGCAGAGGGACGCCACAGAAGTCTTTCCTAAAACAGTGGTTTTTACTGAAGGATGTGTTGGAATTACCCTGGATGGAGGGTGGCAGAATAAGAGCTGCTGTTCAGACTAAGAAAACAAGTGTTCAAAGGGGACAGAGGTATGTTCAGAGTGGAAGTGTTTGATCTCCTAGCGAAGAGAATGAAACGAGAGACACCAAAGATAAGGCTGCAAAACTATGCGAGGTCAGAATCTGAAGCACCTTGTGATTGTATTTAAGATATTCATCATATCCAAAGAATGAGGAAGATGTTACCCAAGAGTTTTAAACCAAGCAATGACATGATCAGATTTGCCTGTTAAAAGTTACACTCACTCGGTGGGGCATGGTGGCTCACGCCTGTAATCCCAGCACTTTGGGAGGCTGAGGCGGGCAGATCACTTGAGGTCAGGAGTTTGAGACCGGCCTGGCCAACATGACGAAATCCTGTCTCCAGTTAAAATAAAAAATTAGCTGGGTGTGGTGGCGGACGCCTGTAATCCCAGCTACTCAGGAGGCTGAGGCAGGAGAATCTCTTCAACCCGGGAGACAGAGGTTGCAGTGAGCCGAGATTGTGCTACTGCACTCCAGGCTGGGCGACAGTGCAAGACTCTGTCTCAAAACAAACAAACAAAAACATTCATTAAGCACCAGGGGCAATGGGGGCAAAGCATTCTAATATTATGAAAATGTGAAGGTAAAGATCTGCTCCTTATTTGCTTTTCAGGAGAGATATGAGCTCTGTAGGTAAGGCTGGATCCCTTAAGAATGCAAGGCTGCATCCCTTTAGATCTGCTCAAATATTCAATAACACTGTACTTGAAGCCCCAGAAATCGAGATCAGTAATGGTCAAAACTTGTTCTATAAAGGGCTAGGTAGTACATACTTTTTGACTTTGTGGGCCAGAGGAGCTTTGTCACAACTACTCAATTCTGTAAATTTTTTTCCATTTAAATTTCGTCAATGTTTATATATCTAGAGGGTACAACACAGATTTCTTACGTGCAGATACTGCGTAATGGTGAAATCTGGGCTTTTAGTGTGTCCATCACCTGAATAGTCAACATTGTACCCAACAGGTAATTTTTCAGCCCTCCTACCTTTTGGTGTCTCCAGTGTCTATTATTCCACTGTATATGTCCATGTGTACCCATTGTTCAGCTCCTACTGATAAATGAGAACATGTGGTATTTGACTTCCTATTTCTGAGCAATTTCACTGAGGATAATGAACTCCAGTTTCACCCACATTGCTGCAAAAGACATGATTTCATTCTTTTTATGGTTGAGTCACATTCCATAGTATATATGCCACATTTTCTTTATTCATTCACTTATGGACATGTAGGTTGATTCCATATCTTTGCTGTTGTGAATAGTGCTAGAAAAAACATATGAGTGAAGATATCTTTTTGATGTAATACTTTCTTTCCTTTTGGGTGCCTACTTAGTAGTAGGATTACCAAACTAAATGTTTTATTTTTAGTTGTTTGAGGAATCTCCATGCTGTTTTCCATAAATGTTGCACACATTTACATTCCCACCAACAGTGTATAAGCATTCCCTTTCCGCCACGTCCTTGCCAACATCTGTTGCTTTTTGACTTTTCAATAATAGCCATTCTGACTGGTGAAAAATGATACCTCATTGTGGTTTTAATTTGCATTTCTCTGATGATTAGTGATATAGAGCTTTTTTTATATATGTTTATTGGCCACTTGTTTGTCTTTTTTGAAAATTGTCTGTTCATGTCTCTTTTTTTAATTTAATTTTATTTTAAGTTCCAGGATACATTTGCAGGATATGCAGGTTTGTTACATAGGTAAACGTATGCTATGGTGGTTTGCTGCACAGATCATCCTATCACCCAGGTATTAAGCCCAGCATGCATTAGCTATTTATCCTGATGTTCTCCCTCTCCCTGTTCATGTCTTTTTCTTTTGCCTGCTTTTTTTTTTTTTTGAGGTGGGGTCTCGTTCTGTCCCCTAGGCTGGAATGCAGTGGCACAATTTCGGCTCACTGCCACCTCTGCCTCCCTGGTTTAAGCAATTCTCCTGCCTTTCAGCCTCTTGAATAGCTGAGACTACAAGTGCCCACCACCATGCCTGGCTAACTTGTATTTTTAGTAGAGAGATGGGGTTTCACCATGTTGGCCAAGCTGGTCTTGAACTCCTGACCTCAGATGATCCACTCGCCTCGGCCTCCCAAAGCACTGGGATTATAGGCGTGAGCTACTGCGCACAGCACTTTTTTTTTTTTTTTTTTTTTGGAGACAGGGTCTTGCTCTGTCACCCAGTGCAGTGGCAAGATCTCGGCTCACTGCAGCCTCAACCTCCTAGGCTCAAGTGATCCTTCTTCCTTAGCCTCTCAAGTGGCTGGGACTACAGGTGCATGCCACCACCCCTGGCTAATTTTTTGCTTTTTAGAGATGGGGTCTTCTATGTTGCCCAGGCTGGTCTGAAACTCCTGGGCTCAAGGGATCCTCCCACCTAGGCCTCCCAAAGTGCTATGACTACAGGCATGAGCCACTGCACCCAACCTTTACCGAGTTTTTAATGGAATTATTTGGTTTTTCCTTGTTGAGCTCTTTGAATACCTTGTAGATTCTGGACATTAGCTTTTTGTCAGATCCATAGTTTGCAAATATTTTTTCCCATTCTGAAGGTTGTCTCTTTACTCTGTTGATTATTTCTTTTAAGCTTTTTAGTTTAACAGAATCCTGTTTGTCTATTTTTGTTTGTTGTATTTGCTTTCGAGGACTTGGTCATACATTCTTTGCCTAGGCTAATGTCCAAAATAGTTTTTCCTATATTTTCTTCTAGGATTTTTATAGTTTCAGGTCTTATGTTTATGTCTTTAGTCCATCTTAAGTTAATTTTTGTATATGATGAGAGGTATGAATCCAGTTTCATTCTGAATATGGCTATCCAATTTTCTCAGCACTATGGGTGTCCTTTCTCCAGTGTATACTCTCGTTGACTTTGTTGAAAATCAGTTGTTTATAGGTATGTGGCCTTATTTCTGGGTTCTCTATTCTGTTCCATTGATGTATGTGTCTGTTTTTATACCAATACGGTGCTGTTTGAGTTACTCTATAGTCCTTTGGTATAATTTAAAGTTAGGTAATGTGATACCTCCAGCTTCATTCTTTTTTCTTAGGGCTGCTTTGGCTATTTAGGCTCTCTTTTGGTTCCATATGAATTTTAGAAGTTTTTTTTTTTTTTCCCCCCCTCCTCATTCTCTGGAAAACAACTTTGGTAATTTGATGAGGATTGAGTTGAATCTGTAGATTGCCTTGGACAGTATGGTCACTTTATCAATGTTGATTGTTCCAATCCATGAGCGTGGGATGTTTTTCCATTTGTTTGTGTCATCTATGATTTCTTTTATCAGTGTTTTATAGTTCCTCTTATAGAGATTTTTCACCTCTTTAGTTAAATATATTCCTAAAATATATTTATTAAATGAATAAATATATTCATTTATTTTTTATTTTTGTAGCTATTGTAAATAGGATTGCCTTCTTGATGTGGTCCTTGGCTAGATCATTATTGGTGTACAGAAACACTACTGATTTCTGTACATTAATTTTGTATCCCGAAACTTTACTCAATTCATTTATCAAATCTAATAGTTTTTTGGTGAGGTCTTTAGGATTTTCTAGATAAAAGATCATATCTTCAGCAAACAGGGATAATTTGACTTCCAATTTGACTTCATCTTTTCCAGTATGCATGCCTTTTATATTTTTCTCTTGCCTGATTACTCTGATAAGGACTTCCAGTACTGTATTTAATAAGAATGGTGAAAGTGGTCATCCTAGTTCTGTGCATTTGCATTTGTATTTCTGTGGTATCAACTCTGCTGTTAGAGTGTGGAAGCAGCTATAGACAATTCAAGTTTGGCTGTGTTCCAGTAAAGGTTTATTTACAAAAACAGAAGAGAGCAGATTTAGCTCTTGGGCAATACTTTGTCTATCCCTCATCTAGATCAACAAGCATCAAAGAGATGATCACTATTGTCCTCTAGGTATGGGGATTTAAAAAGCGGGGGAAAAAAGAGATGATCATGATAGAAGATTTTGGAGGCCAGAGTAACCATCTAAGCAAAAACACTTTTAACAGGATAACTTTACTCCCTTAGGGCTTTAGTTTTGAGCAGTACTGCATTGTGATGGGATTGCCAGTATTAATTAAGGACAAAACGCACCTTTTGTGAGCTGAACAAATTGACCCCATGAACAGAATTATAATCCATGTAGATTCTGAAGTTTATAAGCTCTTTAGAGGCAAGGATTTGTGTCTGTTTTGGTCAATGTTTTTTCTTGTTGTTGTTGTTAGTTTCTTTTTTGTTGTTTTTGGTTTTGTTTTTATCCCAACTGGATGAAAGGATACCCATTTTGTGAATAGAATAAGATGTTAATGAGGTGTACCTCACAAGACGAATGTTTAATTAATGACCTTTCAGCAATACAGCTCTTGAAAAGTCATATCACTATTGGTAAAACTCCTTTTAATTCCCAGCATAAAGACTTTTTAACCCAAATACATTAAATATACACACTAAGAGAAATTGTGTCAACATTATGATTCCAGGTATGAACACAGTCACCAAGTCACTCAGCAGAGTTTCTAGTCAAAATATCACAGGAAAAAAAAATTAAATGGAATCCCCTATTTGGATAATCCCAGACATGTTTGTTTTGCTTGTGAACACCAAGCAAGATATGAAGATATAGCATCTTCATCTCTTATAACCCTTTGGTCTGTGTGTGCATGCACTATTTCCATTCGGTGTATGTACATTGTTTGTGCTTTGCTTTTTTGTGCCTGAAAAATGATGTTTAAAGCTTATTTTAAGCAAAACTGACCTCGGTAATAAGATTCTTCAAAATATTAAAAAATTCATAAGAAAAATAGTGCAAAAAGAAGGAGCTTTCTAAATCCAGATTTTCTCACTTCTTTCCTGCACGTCCATCACCCACTATCAAGTCATCTCTTTCTCCTTCGCTGAGTACAAAAATTATTCGTTGGATTACTATGCTTGATTACTTTCAAATTCTTTATTATTACTTACACAGATGTACTTTTATTATAAACATGTATGGAGACATATGAAATATGTATATAATTTTTTGAAAATTATTTGGGAATCTTAGGTTAAGATGTACTACATAAAAAACTTCCTCATTAAAATGAATGAAGTTTATTTTGTTTTGTTTAAAGAGGTTACTTAAAAGCAGGGCTTTAAGAAATTAACCTTATTAATCAAGGTATAGGTCAATCAGTGTCCTTTGTAATCCAATGTATTTTAATTAGTACATTATAAAAATATTGTTCAGAGAAAAAGTTTATACTCTTACACTGCTAAAAAGCTCTATGACACACACACACACACACACACACACACACACACACACACACATCCTAGGCCTGAATCCTAGAACAGTACCTATATTCACTAGGGACTCAATAAATATTTCTTGAATACCAAATGACTTTTAACCCATAGAAACAATACTGGTTTTGTTAAAAAGATGCTAAACTATTTAGACAAAAATTGTTTAAAAAGTGTCATGATGATACCTACAGCATAAAAATCTTCTCTTTTGATAAGGAACAGCATTGAACTTGATGTTTTTTATGGCAGAAAAGCATACAAAACACAAAAATCTGCATCATGTTAGTGTAAATGCTTCGAAGGAGAATTAAAGACAAAGAATGATTTCAATCACATTTAGAATTAGAATTTGCTCAAAGAAGTACATAACTACCCAGCACTGAGACTGTTTTGTTCACCAGTACATTCACAGCACTTAATATAGTGCTTGGTAAATAGTGGCATCAATAAATATTTGAGGAATGAATGAACTCCGAAATTCTGTGGCAGTAAAAGCTCTGATGGAAGATTAAAAATCTTGAATCGATATCAAAATCATATGGCCTGGCTAAGTGGTACCTGTCTATGGAATCAAAGACTGATGAGAGATCTATAAATATTGCAGAAGGAGTCTTGGGTTATTTTTAACTGCATTTCCCCCTCATCCCCTATAGATTTAAAAGTACCAAAAAGGTCAGTAGCAGAATAGCGCTGTTCCAAATGTTCTTTCTTTTGCAGGCAGAATATTAAATGAAGAAGCCAGACCTACAACACATAGAAAAGAAAGCTAGTTCAGAATGTTGAGAGACTTGGGAGCTGATTGATTGAAGGTGGCAATTAGAAGGCTGCCCTTTTTAAAGATAAAGGCTGATACTGTGACTGTCCCAGGGGAACTAAGTAAAGAACTCCTCAGAGATGTGGGACCACTGTTCAGAACAAGATTTGGAGAGCTGGGGCAGAGAAGATTTTACCTTGGGGATTTCTTCAGCTGGGAGTAGTAAACTGGTTATGCCTTAATGAGTGAAGTTTGTCAGATTTTAAGATATGATGTTATTATGCCTTTTAAAAGAATGAGGTAGAGTATACCAACTGATTTGGAGTTCTTTCCACCATTTTAAGCTCTTTAAAGAAAACAAACTGGAGAAAAATAAATATAGATCATGCTGTACATATATATATACACACACACACACGTATCAAAGGATTATATATACATAGAAAAAAGTTTAAGGCAACACATCAAGGGGGTACTCCTCTGAGGGGTATTTTTAGAGAAGTGGACAGTTATTTACTTTTTATAATCCTGAGTATTGACTTTCTAGATGAAAGAAAGTTAGATTGCTACATTGTATATAAAACAAATTCTATTTGAATTGCATTACTAAAATAAAGACCAATAAAAGAAAAATCAGGAAACGTGTAGATTTACAAGTATGACTTTCTTTGTTTGTGGTGCTGTAACAGATACCATAAACGGGGTAACCTATAAACAACAAACACTTATTTCCCACAGTTCTGGAGACTGGGAAGTCCAAGATCAAAGCACCAGCAGATCTGGTGTCTGTGAAAGCCTGATTTCTGATTCACAGAGGACCATCTTCTTGTTATAGCCTCACATAATGGAAGGGGCAAGGAAGCTCTCTGGGATCTCTTTTATAAGGGCATTAATTCTATTCATGAAGGCTCCACTCTCATGACTTAATCACCTCTCAAAGGCCCCACCTAAAAATAGCAACACATTGGGGATTAGAGTTTCAAGATATAAATTTGAATTTGGTGGGGAATACATTCAGTCTGTGGCAGTGAGGATGGGTGGAAAAACTTTCTAAGTCATTCAGCAAGACAAGAATGCATAAAGGAAAAGATTAAAACATCTGTGAAAAACAAAGCAAAACTAGATGTTTGTTTATGATAAAAAGCATCATTAAAAAAAACAATATAGAAATGCTAGACAGTCCTTTGGGCAGGAACCAGTAATTCGCCAAAACGACAAACACAACAGGAAAGATGAGAGGCACCCCATATGTGATTTTTAGGCCTTTTAGAAAAGTTGTTCCTTTGGCCACATACATGCAAATCTGTAAGAAAGGTGATATTGTAGACATCAAAGGAGTGGGTACTGTTCAAAAAGGAATGCCCCACAAGTGTTACCATGGGGAAGCTGAAAGAGTCTACCTTGTTCCCCAGCACGCTGCTGGCATTGTTATAAACAAACAAGTTAAGGGCAAGATTCCTGCCAAGAGAATTAAGGTGGGTATTGAGCACATTAAGCATCTAAGAGCTGAGATGGCTTCCTGAAATGCTTGAAGGAAAATGATCAGAAAAAGAAAGAAGCCAAAGAGAATGGTACCTGGGTTCAACTGAAGTGCCAGCCTGCTCCACCCAGAGAAGCAGACTTTGTGAGAACCAATGGGAAAAAAGCCTGAGCTGCTGGAACTGCTGGAACCTCTTCCCTATGAATTCATGGCATAGTAGGTGTTAAAAAAAAAAAATCCAAGACCTCTGGACTGTAAAAAAAAAAAGCTAGACAGAAAAAGGAACATTGGTGACACATGTGAGAAACAAGGAATTAATAGTAATATTAAATATAGATGAAATAAAAATTAAGGTATAATAATATCTTCACATAAAGAACTACAAATTGAAAATGATAATTAAACAAAAGAAAAATAGGCAGAATAAAATAATAGGCAATTTATTAGAGAAAAGAGTGGATAATAAATATAGTAAGCATGCAATCTTAGTAGTAGTCAGGAAAACGCGAAACAATACAATATGCCATTTATTATCAGATTGATGGATAGTAAAAGATTAATAATGTCTGGTGCTCATGTAGTTACGGGAAATGGAAATATCATACTTTGTTTATGAAAGTATAATTAGCGATAATGTTCTTGGAAAGTATTTGGTAGAATTTATCAATTAAAAATATGCTATGCTTTGACATCCCACTTTTCATAATTTCTTTAATATAAATTTTATAGAAACAGTCAGTTTTTATAGAAAAACTCAATATATAAAAACATATAAACACATATGTTCCTATACACATGTGTTAAGGGTATATGTTTATTGCAGCATTTAAAAATAATGGTCCCAAACTGGAAATAACCCAAATGTCTATCAATAAGAGAATGATAATGTGAATGAATCATTCATACTATAGTAATCCCATATAGCTAATAAAAATTATTATATCTGTGTACATTGACCAAGTCTTAGAAGAATAAATATGATACATTTAAGTTAAAAAAGCAAGTTGCAGAGATATGAATATGATTTCTAAAATACTGTAATAGAAAAACCCTAGTGAGAATAGAGAGATATTAAAGGGTACATATTAAAGTATGAATATACTCTATGACAATTTATTGGTAAACCTCAGTGTAATTTTTTTTTTTTTACTGCAAAGAACAGTGATTTCAAGGGAAAATTAGATCAAGAGGAATTTATGCCTCTATACCATTAGTAATGGGCCCCCAAACATGAATTATTGACCATAATTGCTAGGCTCAGGGCCTCTTGTAATCATCTTTGTTTTTTTTCTGCTCAAATATTCTTTACAAAAGTACTTATTAGTACATTTCTGTGTTGCTTGAAAATAGTATTAAAAAGTAAGGTTTTGAAGCAAGTAAAACCTTGTAGCAATTGACTGCTAAGCTTTTCATTGTTGCATAGCACTCCTTAGCAAATAAAAAACCAAATCAAAATCCTGTTTCCTGCTTGCTCAGATTATGGGTGGGCCTTTTCTAGATGAAGTAAATAGTTACAGACTGCATGGAACACAGAAGACAACATACAAACTGAGAAACTCTGTCTTGTAAATGTCATCTTTCTGAGCTCATCATCCGAGCTGAGTGTAGAGTCATTTGCAGAGTAGTGTTAAGTCAGAATAAGGGTTTATTTGTTTGTTTGTGTTTTAGGCTAGCCAAGTGAAGCAGTGGAAGTGGAGGAGGAACAAATAAATCTGTAACTAGTTGTGATCAATTAGTTGTAGACACCATGCACTCAGATCAGCCAAGTCAGAAAAAGTTTAAAGCAGGAGTGATCACCTTTATCCCCAAATTACCCATCTCAGAGATGGAGATAAACAGAGAAGGCCTAAGTAATAGGTAGTTACGACTTATCCACATAGTACCTCCCTTCTTGGAAATCCCTCAAATACTGCCTCATTTTCTTTCCTCCTACTTCCATCCGTGGCTACAGGAGTAGTCATGATGGGTACCTAAGCATAGCCAGTGAATTATTCCCTGGGAGTTTTAGATCTGGAAACACTGGAGATCAAAGTGGTCTCTGTCCTATAGCTGTATGCTCTGCAAGTAAAATCTTGATACCATTGGCAGCCATTTTTTCCTACTATGTAAAGAATACATAGAGAGAGAGAACAAAGAGAAACGGAGATAAACGGTATAGAGAATACCTTAGAGATATTTAAGCTCCTGGCTTGAGTTGTTCCAGAGCATTATCCTGTCCTGTAGGCTGGCCCTTCTTGTGACTAGGTTATTCACCTTCCCCTTAGATTCTATGAGACCCCAATAATCTGCTAATAAGTTCCTTTTCTATTTTTTCTTAAGGTAGTGTTTAACTTATTATCCCTTGTAACCAATATAATCCTAAATAATTAAGGATTCTTATTAAATAATTAACATCTTGATAAGAATATTCCAGATGTAAGGACCTTGAGTTAACAATTACAAATATTAAGTGAAAGCAGATACTTGTCCTTCTCCTTCCACTTGGGCTCTGACATCCCCTCTGGAGCACTCCAACTCCGCTGTCACCCACGGCCTTCCCCTGAAGCTCATGCCTACCATGCTTAACTCTACTTAACTTCTTTAGGACTGACTTTTCAGGAAAGGAAAGGGAAGAGGACAGGGAATGTCCGTAGAGCATTCTACAGAGACCATCAGATCTGCATAGCTGGCATATGGTAGGGATCCGACAGGCATGGCTCCGCACTCTGTTACTCCATTATCATACTGCTAAACACCATGAAGCACTGTATAAGTCTGCGCTACTATAGTTATTTTAAACTGTTTTTATATTTAGTTGCTTACTGTTAAATTTATATTTACACCTAATTATTTTTAAAGCAGGAAGTACAAGAAACTGACGTGGAAATACACATTAATAAGGAGCACAGATTTGACTTCATTAAGTTTGTAAACTTCTGGCCACTAAAAAAATCAGAATGAACAAGGAAAACATGAATGACAAACTAGGAAAAAATATTTTTAGTAGTTTAAAATAGTAAATATCCTTAATTAGACAGAAGAGCTGGCATCTTTTGAATTTCTCATTCAGCTAAGAGTCAGTGTCCAGAGAATAGGTTACAAGTATATAATCACATCTTTTTTTTCTTCTTTGAGACCAGGTCTCACTCTGCCACCCAGGCTGGAGTGGCACGATCTCAATGTTGTCTCACAGCAGCCTCGACCTCCCAGGCTCAAGCGATTCTCCTGCCTCAGCCCCCCAAGAAGCTTGGACTATAGGTGCATGCCACCACGACTGGCTAGTTTTTGTTTTCATTTTGTTTTTTTGATAGAGACAGGGTTTCACCGTGTTGCCTAGGCTAGTCTAGAACTCCTGTGCTCAAGCAATCTGCCCACTGTGGTCTCCCAAAGTGTTGAGATTACAGGCGTGAGCCACCTCACCTGGCCAGATTATCATATTTTAGAAGACTCTTTTGAGATTCTGTCCTCTGCCTGAAGAGATCAAACAGGGAGCTAGTGTTATAAGCCAAAATGATAAACAACAAAGAAAAACCAATTTTAAACATATGACATGCATTCATATCCATGTACACCCAAGTAGAGAAACAGGCAGTGAATATGAAGAGGTAATTCCCAAATGAAATTCATTGACGAGGGAGCAGGGAGCAGAAAGAGTATAGCAAGGGCAATAGCAATTGCTGGTCCTGGCCTTTGATACATTATGAGCAGCCTCTGGGGTTCTCTTTTCTGGCAATTTTGGGAGGCTTTAGGGCTATTTACATTTTTCCTCAGAAGAGTAATTTAGCCTGTGGTCTTCCTAAATTCTCTAGATGAATATATTTAACCTGTGTCTTTAAGGCTGTCTACCAGGCCTGGCAAGAAGATACAATTTGAAGCACAGGAAGGAAGCCTGCAGAGCTACCTCTGGGATGGACACTATTCTCTGAGGTGCTGCTTCCTCTTCCCCGCTGCTAAAAGTGAATTATTAAAGGGAGATTAAAATAAGCTAAAAATTTAATTAACAAAGTAATGAGATCATCAGAACCAGCAGACATAATAAAAACAGGACAGATCCACCCACAGACAGTCCTAAGTCAGAAATAACTGAAGGTAATAACTTGTTCTGAGTAGCAGATGTGAGGTTGAGGGCAGGGACGTTTCTTAACCACAGTTACAAGGTCCTTGAGGCCTCAAGCCTAAGACATGCAAATTCTACACTGGACTACCCTGAGGCTTATGTGCCCTGATGTGTTTACCGGCTTTTAGGCTCTCAGCTGTTTGCAAGTTCTCTGCACTCTTGACCTCAAAGAAGTCACATGCAAATTCCTTCCTTCCTTCCCTCCTTCCCTCCTTCCCTCCTTCCCTCCTTCCCTCCTTCCTTCCTTTCCTCCTTTCCTCCTTTCCTCCTTTCTTCCTTCCCTCCTTCCCTCCTTCCCTCCTTCCTTCCTTCCTTTTCTTTCTTTCTTTCTGACGGAGTCTCTCTCTGTTGCCCAGGCTGGAGTGTCAATGGCACCATCTCGGCTCACTGCAACTTCTGCCTCCCAGGCTGAAGCGATTCTCCTTTCTCAGCTTCCCTGGTAGCTGGGATTACCGGTGCCTGACACCACGCCTGGCTAATTTTTTTATTTTTAGTAGAGACAGGGTTTTACCATGCTGGCTAGGCTGGCCTCAAACGCCCAACCTCAGGCTATCCGCCCGCCTTGGCCTCCCAAAGTGCTGGGATTAGGGGTGTGAGCCACCACGCCCGGCCGCAAATTTCAAACTGTAGAGTCGGAGTGTTTCCTTAGAAAGTGGCATATGCATGGTGCAAACCATGCTCCTATTTTAGATTCTGGTTTTGGCTGGGCGTAGTGGC
>NW_012101874.1:163339-164970 GCF_000951045.1 Mandrillus leucophaeus | reverse complement strand
CTTTCTTTCTCTCTCTCTCTCTTTCTTTCTTTCTCTCTTTCTCTCCTTCTCTCTTCTCTTTCCCTTTCTCTTTTTCTCTCTTTCTCTCTTTCTTTCTTTCGTTTTGAGACAAGGTCTAGCTCTGTCACCCAGGCAGAGTACAGTGGCAAGATCACAGCTCACTGCAGCCTTGACCTCCCAGGCTCAAGTGATTCTCCCACTTCAGTCTCCCGAGTAGCTGGGACTACAGGTGTGCACCACCACACCTGGCTAATTTCTTGCCTTTTTTGGTACAGATAGGGGCTCATTATGTTGCCCAGTCTAGTCTTGAACTCTTGGGTTCAAGCAATCCTACTGCCCTGGCCTCCCAAAGTGCTGGGATTATAGGCATGAACCACTGTGCTCAACCTTTTTGCTAATTATTTTTGTTTTCCCAGTCTGCAGGCTTTCACTTTAGGTAGTTAAGCAATAAGTGTTTTTGAACGAAGCAATCCTTTCCTTAAACATAACCTCCTTTGCAGTGCATTTACAAGGTTCTTAACAATTACTGGCTTTATTTTGTAAGAAAATCATGACACTTGCCTATTTCTTAAGAAAAAATCAGAGATATTTGTGTAGCCATCAAAGTGAGAAAATATCGAAGTTTGAGTGAAACCAGAGTCATTAAATTGTGACTACCAAGTCCACAGGAGCTCAGAGATGCAAATTACCTACTTGGATGAATCTGTACCCAGGATAATTTTCAAAACACTGAGCTCAATTCAACCAATAAGCTAATCAGAAGAGATCCACCTTGAAAGGAAAAAGTCAGGCAGCAGCCTTCCAAGGATTTTTTTCTATAACCTTCGCAGCAAGGGAGTGAGGACCTTTTAAGAATTAAGCTTTGTAACTGCCCTATTGTTATTTGTGGACTCCCTCTGCTATTGTTTCCTCCATAGTGATTGACACACAAACCCCTAAAATGAGAAGGATCAGTGGGTCTGTCTGTAGAGAGTGACAGCATTGAAGCAAGACATTCAGAAGCCAGCCTGACACAAAGGGGACAAGGACAACTGCCACCCCAGCCCCCATCTCTTTCCAACCCAAGAGACGGTGAGTCAGAGTCTAAAGAGAGTGTGGGGGTCCAGGTGTGGTGACTGACGCTCCTAATCCCAGCACTTTGTAAGGCAGGAGGATTACTTGAGGCCAGGCGTTTGAGATTAACCTGGGCAACATAGTCAGACTCTGTCTCTACAAACAAAAAGGAATAAAGAGAATCTGAGGAATAGATTTGGCTGTCGAGGGAAGGGAGACTGGGGAAGGGAAATGTGAATCTATTTGTACATATACAAATCCATTTGCATGTATACATTCTTTAGGAAGTAGGGTACGTATCTTCTATAGCGTTTTTAAAATTTTAATTTTTTTATACTTTTTTTTCATTTTTATTTTACTTTGAACCCTGAGAAGCTATATATTTTAAACAATTTTAAAGATGGCTTTGGCTGAAAGTTGGACAGGTAAAATGACTTTGAAGAAACAGTTGGAGGCCCAGCACAGTGGGCACACCTATAATGCTAATGTAGTATTTGTTGGGAAGCCGAGTCAGGAGGATTGTTTGAGGCCAAGAGTTCAAGACCAGCCTGGGCAACATAGTGAGTCACTATCTCTAT
>NW_012101874.1:159426-160884 GCF_000951045.1 Mandrillus leucophaeus | reverse complement strand
CTGTAGAAAACCAGTTTGCAACAGTGAGAGGTAATAATACTACTAAAGTTATAAGCAAAAATAAATGGGGTCCCAGAAGAAAGCCTTTGAAAGTAGACTCTAACATTTTGCTAGTCTACAAGCACATTTTTAAAGCAGCTGTAATATTACACTACTTTAGAAATTACTGATTTTGGATATTAGTGACAACATTTTAATTACAATAGCATTTAGGATAAAATGATATCAGTCGGCATGATAGTATATTTATAAGAGCATTTCATTAAAGCAATTACATTTTTGGTATTCACCTCTCTCCCCGTGAGAACTATGATATCAGTTAAGCTCATAAGAGCTGCTTTCAGCCAGAGAGGGGCGAATCCGAAATCCGTTTTCCAGACTTCACTTTACACATTCTAAATCTTATCAGATTTTCAGCAGGTGAAACAACAGAAATGACATGCAAATCAACCATTCTTTGCTTTCTAGTGTAGAAGGTTGAAACTTAGGGTTTTAATGATTTGTAGACCAGTCTTTCATGCATTATTGCCATAGAACCTGAAGAGTCTGCACCCGATAACTACCCACATTATCCTCATTTAATTTCTTCACTGAAATAGAAGGCAGACCTAGATTCAGAATAGGTGATGAGCTAGACCTGTAGCATTTGTTTTATTCAAAGACAAAATCCAAAATTCAAATCAGTGAGAAAGGGGAAAAAACAAACATCCTTCAAATGTGACAAGTATTACATGGAAGTAGCAATGGCTGACATGTCCTGTTCAGCTAAAAGGGTCAATGTCAGAGGGGGAATAAATAAATGCCGCCCGGCAGGGAGTGGTTTCTATGGAGGATTTAGCATTTCCCCTCTTGACTAGGTTTATAGAATAAAGAAGATGCTCTTTAAATTTGTGGACACCACTAAATTTAAGGGCTAACATATTTTATGAAGGTGAATTAAGATGAGAGTAGGTTTGCCAGATAAAATACAGGATGCTCAGTTAAATTAGAATCTCAAACAAACAACAAATAATTTTTAGTATACAAACAATTATAATTCTTAACTGTGTTTTAAGCGACATTTGGGACACACCTATATGAAAAAACTATTCACTGCTTATCTGGAATTCAGATTTACTTGGGTGCCCTGTGGTTTTTATTGGCAAACCTGGCACCCCTAAATGGGGGACTTGTGGGGGAAAAGAGACTAAACAGTGATGAAAACAAGGTATAAGACTTAGAGCAGTGAGCAGCTTGTTTTGGAACTCAAAATGATCCCATAAATCTAAAGAAATTCTCAGACTGCAAAACAATAAAATTGGTTGAGAGAAGAACCAACCAATCTTCTAAGATGGTAAAGCTAAAAAAACAACAGTGAAAACCTTGGTTGTATGCTTCTAAATGGCAATTTTTCTAAAATTTTCATTTTATGTTTATTTATTTATTTTTAGAGATGGAGGTTTTGCTATGTTGCCCAAG
>NW_012101874.1:151423-157886 GCF_000951045.1 Mandrillus leucophaeus | reverse complement strand
AATAGATTTGGCTGTCGAGGGAAGGGAGACTGGGGAAGGGAAATGTGAATCTATTTGTACATATACAAATCCATTTGCATGTATACATTCTTTAGGAAGTAGGGTACGTATCTTCTATAGCGTTTTTAAAATTTTAATTTTTTTATACTTTTTTTTCATTTTTATTTTACTTTGAACCCTGAGAAGCTATATATTTTAAACAATTTTAAAGATGGCTTTGGCTGAAAGTTGGACAGGTAAAATGACTTTGAAGAAACAGTTGGAGGCCCAGCACAGTGGGCACACCTATAATGCTAATGTAGTATTTGTTGGGAAGCCGAGTCAGGAGGATTGTTTGAGGCCAAGAGTTCAAGACCAGCCTGGGCAACATAGTGAGTCACTATCTCTATTTTTTTTTTTTTTTCGAGATAGAGTCTCGCTTTGTCACCCAGGCTGGAGTGCAGTGGTGCTATCTCAGCTCACTGCAACCTCTGCCTCCCAGGTTCAAGCTATTCTCCTGCCTCAGCCTCCCGACTAGCTAAGAATATAGGCACCTGCCACCACACATGGCTAATTTTTGTGTTTTTAGTAGAGATGGGGTTTCACCATGTTGCCAGGCTGGTCTGCGTGCCTTGGCCTCCCAAAGTGTTGGGATTACAGGTGTGAGTCACTGCACCCAGCCGCTATCTCTATTTTAAAAAAGAAAAAGAAATTGTTGGGAAAAACTTGCTTCTTCTTGTAAGCAATAAGATGTCATGGTAGCATATTTTTTTCATGGCAGCCCTATTGGTTCCTTACCATTTCCTAATTCTTAAAGGAATAAAACATTAAATTTTAAATAAATAAAGTTTTTGAAGCACATTGAAAATCTTTCTGTTCTCTTTGCTTATTCAGACTCAGTATATATAGCAAAGAGAAATAAGATAACGAAAAATTTACCTACTTTACACTTTCACTCATGGTCAAGTCCCCTCTGTTTACCTACCTCAGATTAATAATTGCTCCTTAGTAAATACCAAGGCCTTCTGAAAACAAAGGCATCCTTAATATAGCTTCAGAGCCTGGTTCTGGGCTGAAGCAGCTTTAGAACACCTGCCAACAGTATTTGTTGTGGAATTATAATAGAATCCTTGTGACATGCTTTGCTCATGTGCTTTTCTGTCTGAGGACAAAACCTCTATCACAGAAAACCTAACACCTACACTCACCAAGAATCTAGGTGGGATGGGAGGGGAGATGGAGGTGAACTTCACAAAGTCTAGAGATCACACATTTCACACATTCCAAGAGCTGAAAATAAGTGTTCTTGCACCTCCAAAGTTATTCTCACAAAACGAGGTGCAATGATAAGTTAACATCTAGGTTTCAGTTACCACTTAGCTGCAGGGGAGTTTTAAAAATTATTACATTTGTGAAATTAGATTTAATAAAAGGAATTTCTTTTACAAGAAGCCTTAAGGAGAGCCTATCTGTTGCCATGTATCATGGCAACCTGTGATCAATTGAACAATTGATCAGCGAACTGATAATAATAAATGTATACATTTTGCAATACAGTCCCCTCTTTTAAAAGAAATGCATTTTTTCATAAGCAGAAGACTCAAAATAAATGTTCTATTTTTAATATAATGCTACAGTGGAGGATTTTAATCTGTTATACACTGATATCCATGTGTCTGGAATGTTGGAGGCAACTCTATTTGAAGCAAGGGGTTGGGCACTCAAGAGACCATCTTCTGTTTAATCTAGAGGGTAAGAATGGCCTGTCCAACCAAGTCTGTGTCCTTCTTTCTCCCTTACACTTTCACTTTGCTCCTGCACCTTTGAATAGATAAGTAAAGAACTTGTGAGAACTATAGGTTTTATCTACTTCAGCAAGTACTCCCTATGCAGGGCATGGTGGCTCACATCTGTAATCCCAACACTTTGGGAGGCCGAGACCGGCGGATATCTTGAGCTCAGGAGTTTGAGACCAGCCTGGACAACATGACAAAATCATGTTTCTACACAAAGTACAAAAATTAGCAGGACATGGTGACACATGCCTGTAGTCCCAGCTACTCAGGAGGCTGAGGTGGGAGGATCAATTGAGCCCTGGAGAAAGAGGTTGCAGTGAGTTGAGATGTTGCCACTGTACTCCAGCCCAGGCAGCAGAGCAAGATCCTGTCTCAATAAAAAGAAAGAAAGAAAGTGCTCCCTGACCATCCCAAGATAATGCACTCTTTCCCCTCCTCTTTGTTACTATAGCTCCAGAAGACCTGTTTAATATGCACCTTTCTGAAAATATTGCAAACTCCTTAATGAAGTCATCTTTGTGCCCCCATGGCCTGGCTCTGTATGGGACATACAGTAGATACTCCCTAAATGTACGTTGAGTGCATGGGTTAAAGTAAAAATAAAGTAAATGGCGAGAAGGAGTTACATATTGTTGGGGTTCAGAAAGAGAAACCCTGAAGACTAGCACTTTGGCATGCTGAGAGGCTTTAGAAGCTGCCTGAGAATCCAGACCCTTCTAACACCTTGTCCTGTCCCTGCCTCCCCAAGAACAGGGTGAGTTTCTCTTTCAGTTTTTCTTATCTGATCAGGAAAGCTTTTTTCCAAGAGAAATGCAATTGTCTTAAGACTCCCTCTTTAGAAATATCATCAAAGAACCAGAAATGATCAACCACCAGAGAAAAGCAGAGACTGGGGTCACCATGCCCAGAAAAATTTTTTATTGATTGATTGATTGATTGATAAAGGGTCTCTCTCTGTCATCCGGGCTGGAGTGCAATGGTGCAATCTGGGTCACTGCATCACTGCAGCCTCGACTTCCAGGGCTCAAGCCGTCCTCCCATCTCAACCTCTCAAAGTGCTGGGGTTACAGGCATGAGCCACTGTGCCCAGCCCCAGACAGACTTTTCATCTATTCTTCTGAGGGCAGCTCCAAGAGATTACCTGGGGCACTTTATCTGCATAAAGCAACGTGCGACACACCTTCCCGTAATGTCTGCCTTCCACCTCCCTGACCCATTCATTCTCCCCAGTGATTTACTACCTGTCAAAAGAATTTGCATTCCTCATCTCCTCCTTCCCCTATAAAAAAGGGTATATAAGCTTTTGTACCACACTGGGTATTTGGGTAATTACTCTGTGATACTCCCCTCTGCCCTTGTGCACATTAATAAATTTGTACGCCCGTTCTCCTATCAATCTGCCTTTTGCCAGTGGCTTTTCAGCAAAACTTCAGAAGCAGAGGGTCTCTTTATCCCTCCAAGGCATTTGGAAAACCACTACTGTAGTGGATTGACTGGTGTCCCCTCAACATTTTTATCTGCTCAGAATCTTGGAATGTGACAATATTTGAAAACAGGATCTTTAGAGATATGAGTTATGTATTTCAAGATGAAATAATCCTAGATTTGGAGTCTACCTTAAATATGATGACTAGTATCTTTGTAAGTAAAAGGAGAGGCCAGGCACGGTGCCTTGTGCTTGTAATCCCAGCACTCTGGGAGGCCGAAGTGGGAGGATTGCTTGAGCCCATGAATTCAAGACCAGCCTGGGCAACAGAGTGAGACCACATGTCTACAAAAAATAAAACATAAAAAGAGAGCTGAGTGTGGTGGTGCATGCCTTTCCTTCCAGCTGCTGGAGAGGCTGAGGTGGGAGAAATGCTTGAGTCAAGGAGTTCAAGGTGGCAGCGAGTCATGATTGTACCACTGCACAGGAGCCTGAGTAAGAGTGAGACTCTTTAGAAAAAAAGAGAGAGAAAGAGAGAGAGAGAAAAAAGGGAGATTGGAGACAGATATCCATAGAGAAGATGACCATATGAAGATGAAAGGAGAGACTGGAATTATGCTGCCATGAACCAAGATACACAGGAACCACCAGAAACTAGAATAGTCAAGGAAGGATTTTCTTCTAGAGTCTGCACAGGGAGCGTGGCCCTGCTAACACCGTGACTTTAGACTTCTGGTCTCCAAAACTATGAGAATAAATTTATGTTGTTTTAAATCACCTAGTTTGTGATCATTTGTTACAGCAGCCCTAGAAAACTAACACACCATCGTTTGGACAGCAACTGTGATCCTAGATGATGGCAAAAGGGCTGCAAACTTATTTTCTCTTCTTATTCCCAGAGAACTAAGAAAAAAATATATATGTATACTTCAGAGATAGTGCAGGTTTGGTTACAGATCCCCACAGTAAAGATAACACCACAATAATAATAAAAAAAAAACTCATAAAATTTTTGGTTTTCTAATATATATAAAAGTTATGTTTAAACTATGCTATGTCTGTTAAGTTGCAGTAATATTATGTCTAAAAAACTCAATGGACAAACCTTAATTTAAAAACATTTCTTTTTTCTTTTTTTTTTTTGAGATGGAGTCTTGCTCTGTCGCCCAGGCTGAAGTGCAGTGGCGCGATCTTGGCTCACCGCAACCTCTGCCTCCTGGGTTCAAGTGATTCTCCTGCCTCAGTTTCCCACATAGCTGGAATTACAGGAGCATGCCACCATGCCTGGCAAATATTTGTATTTTTAGTAGAGATAGGTTTCACCATGTTGGCCAGGCTGGTCTCGAACTCCTGACCTCAGTGATCTGCCCGTCTCAGCCTCCCAAAGTGCTGGGATTACAGACACGAGCCACTGTGCCCGACCTAAAAATATTTCTTGCTAAAAAAAATGCTAATGATCATCTGAGCCTTCAGTGAGTTGTAATCTTTTTGCTGGTGGAGGGTCTTGCCTTGGTGTTGTTGGCTGCTGACTGATCAGGGCAGTGGTTGCTGAAGGCTAGGGTGACTGTAGCAATCTCTTAAGCTGAAACAATAATAAAGTTTGCCACGTCAATGGACTCTTCCTTTCGTGAAAGATTTATCTGTGGCATGTGATCTATTTGATAGCATTTCAACCGCAGAACTTCTTTCAAAATTGGAGTCTATCTTCTCAAACTCTGTCACTGCTTTATCAACTAAGTTTGTCATATTCTAAATCCTTTGTTATTTTAACAATGTTCAGAGCATCCTTCCCAGAAGTAGACTCCATCTCATGAAACCACTTTCTTTGCTTAACCATAGGAAGCAATTCCCCATCTATTCAAGTTTTATCCCAATATTGTAGCAACTCAGTCACATCATCAGACGCCACTTCTATTTCTAGGTCTCGCTATTTCTGTCACATCTGCCATTCCTTCCTCCACCAAAGTCTTGAATCCCTCAAAGTCATCTATAAAGAAGAAGAAGAAGAATCAGCTTCTTCCAAGCTCCTGCTCATGTTGATATTTTGACCTCCTCCAATGACTCATAAGTGTTTTTAATGGCATCTGGAATGGTGAATCTTTTCTAGAAGGTGTTCAACTTTGCCCAGATTCATCAGATGAATCACTATCTATTGAAGCTGTAGCTTCATGAAATGTATTCCTTAAGTAAGAAGATTTGAAAGTCAAAGTTACTGTTTGATCCACAGGCTACAGAATTAATGCTGTATTAGCAGCCATGAAAACATTAATCTCCTTGTACAACTCCCTCAGAGCTCCTGGGTGACCAAGTGCATTGTCAAAGAGCAGTAATATTTTGAAAGGAATCTTGTATTTTTTTTTTTTTTCCTGAGCACTAGGTCTCAATGGTGGGCCTAAAATATTTAGTAAACCCTGTTGTAAACATATTTCCTGTTTGAAATATCTGAAAGTTTGAATTATTGAGAGAATCACCAAAACTGAACATGAGACACGAAGTGAGCACGTGCTTTTGAAAGAATAAAACCAGTAGACTTGCTGGACACAGGGTTGCCACAAACCTTCAGTTTGTAAAAAATGCACCAACTGCAAAGTGCAATAAGGCAAAGCACCATGACTGCAAAGTGCCATAAGGCAAAGCACCATGAAACGAGGTATATGCCTGTATTAGACTAAGTGTATAATGTGATATCTGAGAACATACACATAACTTTACATATGTCATTGCTAAAATTATTTCCTCATTTGACAAATGAGCACATAGGGGTTTAAATAACTGGTGTCAAAAAGTGTGTAACAATAAGACTAACATTTGAGTGATTACTATGTGTTAGGTACCATGCCAGGCTCTTTATTTAAATTATCTTAGCTCATCCTGATAGCAAAACTATACAGCTAGGTACTTTTCAATATTTCTCTATTTAAAAAATGAAGAAACTGAGGTACAGAGTGTAAATGCTGTGCCCAAAATCTCTGGTACTTGGCAAAGGAAGAATTTGAACCCAAGGAGAATGAATCCAAAGCCCAGGTACTATGCTGTATGTGGACACTGTGTGCTCACTACTCTCTCCATCCCTGCCTCTGATTTCACAGGCACTCCACACACCCACTAACTGCCCTTTAGCATCCTGGACATGTGATTCTATTATCTCGGCCATTTCCAACAGAATGCTTTCTTTAACTTTCTTGCCCGTACTCTTATCACATCAAAATAGCAGTAAAGTATGCTTATTTTTCCTGATTTCAGAGCTAATCTTTACAAAATA
>NW_012101874.1:139157-151373 GCF_000951045.1 Mandrillus leucophaeus | reverse complement strand
GCATCTGGAATGGTGAATCTTTTCTAGAAGGTGTTCAACTTTGCCCAGATTCATCAGATGAATCACTATCTATTGAAGCTGTAGCTTCATGAAATGTATTCCTTAAGTAAGAAGATTTGAAAGTCAAAGTTACTGTTTGATCCACAGGCTACAGAATTAATGCTGTATTAGCAGCCATGAAAACATTAATCTCCTTGTACAACTCCCTCAGAGCTCCTGGGTGACCAAGTGCATTGTCAAAGAGCAGTAATATTTTGAAAGGAATCTTGTATTTTTTTTTTTTTTCCTGAGCACTAGGTCTCAATGGTGGGCCTAAAATATTTAGTAAACCCTGTTGTAAACATATTTCCTGTTTGAAATATCTGAAAGTTTGAATTATTGAGAGAATCACCAAAACTGAACATGAGACATGAAGTGAGCACGTGCTTTTGAAAGAATAAAACCAGTAGACTTGCTGGACACAGGGTTGCCACAAACCTTCAGTTTGTAAAAAATGCACCAACTGCAAAGTGCAATAAGGCAAAGCACCATGACTGCAAAGTGCCATAAGGCAAAGCACCATGAAACGAGGTATATGCCTGTATTAGACTAAGTGTATAATGTGATATCTGAGAACATACACATAACTTTACATATGTCATTGCTAAAATTATTTCCTCATTTGACAAATGAGCACATAGGGGTTTAAATAACTGGTGTCAAAAAGTGTGTAACAATAAGACTAACATTTGAGTGATTACTATGTGTTAGGTACCATGCCAGGCTCTTTATTTAAATTATCTTAGCTCATCCTGATAGCAAAACTATACAGCTAGGTACTTTTCAATATTTCTCTATTTAAAAAATGAAGAAACTGAGGCACAGAGTGTAAATGCTGTGCCCAAAATCTCTGGTACTTGGCAAAGGAAGAATTTGAACCCAAGGAGAATGAATCCAAAGCCCAGGTACTATGCTGTATGTGGACACTGTGTGCTCACTACTCTCTCCATCCCTGCCTCTGATTTCACAGGCACTCCACACACCCACTAACTGCCCTTTAGCATCCTGGACATGTGATTCTATTATCTCGGCCATTTCCAACAGAATGCTTTCTTTAACTTTCTTGCCCGTACTCTTATCACATCAAAATAGCAGTAAAGTATGCTTATTTTTCCTGATTTCAGAGCTAATCTTTACAAAATACTTTTGATATATGAAGCAAGTCTAGCAGTCAAAATATAACATAGACTTCTACAATGTGTTCTGTTTGGGATTCCAGCAACAAAGCCACTTTGTTTTGTCTACATTGTTTGATCACAGTCAGTATTCTGCATGTATAGGTGTAGGCAGTTCTGAAGGAACCTTCTTATTTGTCACAATTATACAGTTGTAGTTTGATAAATGTTCAGCACCCTGGTACAACAACTGATTCTGCTTTTGCTGTTTTATCCCCTTTTCCAGAATTGTATGTTTCCACATATGCTGGACAATGGGCAGAAAGTGGAGACGCAAAGAACTTGTGATATGACCGAGGTAAGAAGCTTCAGTTGGCCTCAAATGTCAAATAATATCCTTCCTGAATAATCAAGCATGTCAAGCTTTTACTTTCTACATCTTGACCCGTACTTTGTACCAATCTCAAGTCCCATATGATGCACTTTCTAGTTGAAAAGTTTTTTTTATAGACCTTAAAATTTTCTATATTTACTTTTTAGAGTGATGGTATATATTAGTTTCACTGTGTTAGTAATTCATGTTACAGAAATGATAAGCCAAAGTAAGAAAAATAGTGAAATGAATTGTAAATCTAACTATGATTTTTAGTTTCCATAATTAGCACAGAAATTGCTGTTAGTGCACTTGATCCAAGAAAAGTCATTCACGATCTCTCCCTTGCATGTTTCCCTCCTGGGCACAGAAGATTCATTTAGAGGTCAGCCTCTGATCCAAGATCCGTCAATCCAATGCCTGCCATTATAGTTTAGGAAAAGTGCCTAAAAAGACATTAACTTTCCTCCAGATGACGGAAACTAAAGGCAGGTAAATGTGGCAGCTATTGGTGTACTTGGATGCTGAGGATCAGGCAGAGTGGCTTGGTAATAAGAAAGATGAATGAGGCAGACACCCAGAGAAAAACAAAATCAAGGAGCAGTAACAGCATTTTATGCCCCTCCCTCCACTCTGCCAACCCTCAGGGCTCATACACTTTTGCTAACTCTATCACTTATGTGCTGTTGTATACCAAATTACCTCAAAACTAAGTGGCTTAACACAACAGCATGTATTATCCCATAATTTCTGTGGGCTGAGAATCTAGACAGGGCATAGTTGGATCCTCTGTCTCAGAGTCTTTCACGAGATTGCAGTTAAAGTCCTGACTGAGGCTGTGGTTTCATCTGAAATTTCAAATGGGGAAGGATCCTTTCCCCAAGTTCACTCATATGATTGCAGTAGGATTCAGTTCCCTGCAGACTGTTTCAGTAAGAGCCTCAGTTTCTCACTGCCTGTTGGCCAGAAGCTGCCCTCAGTTTCTTGCCACATAACCTTCTCAGCTCACAGCATGACGTCTGCCTTCGTAAGGATGAAAAGAGAAAAAGCCACCAAGAAGGAAGTCATGGTCTAATCTTGGAGGAGAATCTTATGAGTTTTGCTGCATTCTACTTGTTAGAAGCTACTACATCCAGCCTCTACTCATGGGAAGGAAATGACACAAGGTGTGGGTATCAGGAGGCAGAAATCTTTGAGAGCTGTTTTAAAAGCAATCTAACACACTGACATATTTCAGTCCTTAGGCACTATAAAATAACCCTAATATCCCTGCAATACATCTTAATGCTTACCTAAATTAGCCAAATTTTTTTCTTTTACAACCAAAACTTCTTACATATATCGAATAGTGTAATAAAATCCAAATTTAGAATCAAGGGGTAATTGTATTATGAGAAAATATATTACCACATTTCTAAGTTCCTTTGTCACACATACACAGACAAACACAACTAGCAGACTATTTAATAGTGATAAAGGCTGAGATATGAGAAAACAAAATACTAAGAACTCTTACTACTAGGAAAATAAATCCTATGAAGATTAAAATTGCTGAAATTTTCAAGTAGCCAGTGAAAATATATGATGGTTGTGGCATTTCTTCCTCTCCTCTCCTTCTTCCTCCTCCTCCTAATCCTCTTCCTCCTTCTTCTTCTTTTAAACCGCTAAATACTATCACGGAGGACATTTATTTTTCCATGCTTTTAATTTTCTAAACATCTCAGTTTTCTCTCATCATCTTATACAGTGGAAAAAGTAAGCAAAAAAAAAAAAAAATAGGATAACACTATGATGAATTTGAATGTTTCTCTGCTTCAGATTACAAGGTACATTTTTGTGGTAATTATAAAAATTGAAAAAAAATGGTGAAAACCCCTTATCTTGGGTTACTGTGTCAAGTAGGAAGTTGAGCGGTATTTCAAAAAACACCTTTAGCAAAAGTCCCCTCCCTGGCTTTTCCTGCAAACATTAACCTCAAGCGTTTACTTCCTTCCATATTATTTATATATTTAACCTCAAAATTTGATTTAAGAAGTCACAAGAAGATCTAAGAAAAGGCCCAAATGTCAGCCATCTGTGGACCAGACCTGAAAAGCTTCCTGGAGGAGATGAAAACCTCTCATTTCATAGAACTGAAAAAGGGCCATTGTATAGACCAGAAGCTGGTGTGCAGCTCCTCCAGGTCTCACCGCTGAATCAGGAATCCTATAAATATGCACCTCAACCACATAAACAGTTTCTCTTCAGTTTCTGGATTGGAGTTTATCTTTGCTGTGCAGAATCAATTTAGCTTTGGACAGAAAAATTTGCAAGAAATCAAAAGAGCGGGCTCAAAAAGCAAACAAAGAGACAGGATGGGCATGATTTCCTAAACATACCAGAACAGAGCCACGTGTTGGATGCTATGTAAGAAAGCAAAGAAATTCCCAAAAGATTACCTCAAGTTGGTTTCTCATTTTGGTAAAGATTTTTTTGTGTCTCTTGATTCTATCAATTTAAATAGAGCCTGAAAGATACAATGACAGTATAAACTATGTCCGAAAGACCTCTGAATAGGAAAAGGAAGTTTGGTGCCTCCCAAAAGGAGGGTGAGGGGCAGGAGAACATGATGAATATATATCACTTTTCACAGGCGCCTCTTCTGGATTTTGACCATTATAAAGCAGAACAAATAGATAAAAGAAAGAAGACTCACAAACAGCTTTTTTCATTAAGATGACATACCTTTCATTTCTACTTTTTCTCAGTTGATAAGCCCCAAAATAGCACATAGACACTGAAAAAACCTTCTTACAACCTTCTTATAATTTTCTATACTGCCAGTTTCACCAACCTTTTAAGTGTTGGTTGGGACCCTACTGGCCTATAATACTGATTTTTTCAATAGTGTATCCACCAACTGGTTTTCTGATTGGCACTTTTCATCTTCAAATCTGCAGTGTTCTGCCTCACTGACAATAGCAGATGGCCAGTAAATCTCAATCTTGACTTCACGGTAGGATCACCTGGGAAACTGCTAGAAAAACAAAATCCCAATGTCCAGGCTTCTCCCCGGACCAATCGAATCTGAATCTCTAATGGTAGGATTCATGCACTGATCATTTTTGAAGCTTCCCGATGACTACCATGTGTAGCCAAAGCTGAAAACCCCTGTTAGATTCCATTTTGGTATATTAACTATGATCTTGACTAATGAAAGTTGCTGAACTGCTGGGGAACTTGGCTAAGCAATGGAAAATCCCTTAGAAACACAATGAACACCCACTCATTTTAGGCAGTAACACACAATTACTGGGGCCTTAATATTCTCTTTAGGGAGACACATTCCACAGAATTCCACGAGTTGTAGAAGATATGTTCTCTCTTATGAAAGGATATGCCACCAGGTTCATAGGAGAAAAAATATGGTGCTGCTTTTACTAAGCTACCAAAGAGAACAACACAAGAAAATTATCAATTCCTAACTAGGGGGAAAGTGCTTATAATATGTCACAAACATGAGAAGCAACCTTTTCATCATTAAGTGGACTCTGACAAAGCAGTTAATAGAATCTCAAAGTCTAGAAGGAATCCTTTAAGAAGTATAATAATACTATTCTCCACCTGAGGAACTTAGGGTCAGAGGTAAGTGGCTAGTCTGATAATTTACTGATCATGAGGGGTGTTATAAAAACCACCCTTCTCCTCATTCTTAGTCCAGGGGTTGCATTTTTAATGTACACGAAAACATTTAATGTCATGTGTGGCCAATAGTAAATGCTCAATAAATTGTAGCTGTTGGGAGAAGAAGTAATGATGGTAACATTAATGATCACATTGGTAATAATAACGTCTACAGGGTGTTTCAGTATTATAAACACTGCCTTAAAATCCTCAGCAAATAAAAAACTATTTCTTGCTGGGCACAGTGACTCATGCCTGTAATACCTGCTACTCAGGAGGCTGAGGTGGGAGGATTGCTTGAGGCCAGGAGTTCAAGGCCACCCTGGGCAAACATAGCAAGACCCTGTCTCTAAAAACAATCAAACAAACAAAAACCTATTTCTTTTGTTGATGACGCCTTATTTATTTGAAACACAAGAAATTTAAAAAGCAAAATAATAAACAGAGGGAATAAAAAGGCTTTTATTTAGAGCTACAATGAAAATTTAGGATAGCCTTTCACTATTTAATGATGCATCAGTTGAACATTTTATGTAATTAATTATAAAATATATGTAATTGATCTGATTTTGTCTAGAAGATTCTAGAGTATCATTTTCCTGATGAAAATACTATACATATGTTTATATCTAAAGAGTTAAAGGTACTTTCACATGTTATTTAATTCAATTCTCACATATAATCAGAAAACAGAGATATTATCCCTCCTTCTTTAAAATTAAAAAACATAAGTTCAGAGAATGAAAGGGACCTGGCTAAAGTGTCTCCACTAATAAGTGGCAAGGCTAGTAGTTCATCACAGGTTTTCTACCTTTGAGACCTTCCTTAGGTTACTTCTTTGGACTGTGTCACTCTAGCCTTTTGAATAATTAACTTTTCTGAGCAACAGTGTAATGCTCTGTCCCTGACTTTCATCAGGCAAAATGTGAAACACATCTATTTGAAAACCTGCTTTTTGAAAACACAGGACTTCATTATGTTGTTCAGTGTTTCTCCCTTAAATTCTCAAAGGCAAATTATTCTCCGAGTTCAGAGTCAGGAAAGTATCTATATCATCCACCAAAGCTGGGAACTTTCTTTTGTTAGATCCGGAGAGTTATATGATCCATTGAATGTCCCTCCTTGCTTTGGCTTCTAGGGCACTCAGAGCCAAGTTTTATACTTGGTCACTCTGGTTCCGGGTCTTCTCAGTCCAAATTTCTATTGCATCCTCTCTCTCTTTCCCTTCACCTCCCAAACCACTACCACCTTTAATATATTACTTTTGTGTTTTGTATTTATCAGTGATTCAATGTAATTTTACTGTGAGTTTGGTAAACATCTGTAGTGTTCAACTACTTGGAGGATTTGTCTCCCTTTTTGTGATAATAGAACTCTAACACTTCTTGGTTACATCACATTTTTTACTATCTGATGATTATGTTGGTCATCAGCCCTTCTTCTGCAAGGAACAAAATATAACAACATTACAATGCATCTTTCTTTGTTTTGTTTTTGCTGATTTGGGTAGAACTTGGCAAAAATAAAAATATGTTCATTTTCTGTCATTTTGGTAATAAATCTGAAGCCATGCTTCACAGAATAGTTTTAAATTTAAAATAAGATAATTTTATAAATATTTTACCCTTTTAAAACAAGGGTAACTGTCTCAGTTCTTATGGCATCAAGATGCTCAAATTAAATTCACAAGGCTCCTCAGGACCAATTATATCAGTGTTTAACCCTCCCAGTGTCTTTTTTGCATCTTAATATCATTGATTTCTTTACCAATAATGCCAAATACATAAACCACTCCTGCTTATATGTGTACTTTGTGTATATGTGTAATTTGTGTATATGTGTATATTTGTGTACTTTGATTGTTTCTCTAACTGGTATTATTCAGATTCAGTGCCTCAAAATTTGTGATAGTCTTACCCATGGTCCTCTTCTCAAAGGTTCAAAATGTGACTTAAAGTATTTTATGTGTGCATGTTTTAAATCTTTTAGTTATACCTCCTGTTACTGACTGTTTATGCCACCTCAAAACTCATATGTTGTTTGGGCATGGTAGTTCACACCCATAATCCCAGCATCTTGGGAGGTCGAGGTGGGAGGATTGCTCGAGCCCAGGAGTTTGAGATCAGCCTGGGAAACATAGTCTCTTCTTCTCTAGAAAAAAAGTCTGGTAAAATCAAGAATAAATAACCAGCTGGGTGCAGTGGTTCATGTCTATAATCCTAGCATTTTGGGGGAGGCCAAGGTGGGTGGATCACCTGAGGTCAGGAGTTCAAGACCAGCCTGGCCAACATGGTGAAACCCCATCTCTACTAAATACAAAAAATTAGCTGGGCGTGGTGGCACATGTCTGTTATCTCACCTACTTGAGAGGCTGAGGCAGGAGAATCGCTTGAACCTGGGAGGCAGACGTTTCAGTGAGCTGAGATTGTGCCATTGCACTCCAGCCTGGGCAACAAAAGCGAAACTCCTTCTCAAAAGAGAGAGAGAGAAATAACCAACCTTGTAAAGTGTTATTTTATCTCCATGATGGGAAGAAGATTTCCCATTAAAAGGCAAATCTTCCTTTTCAAAAGTTTGAAAGAGTTCCTTAAAAAGAATATCATCTGCTTAAATATAAGTTGCTGGAGACGCAAAACCCTAAGAAAAGTTTTTGGCTTTTATCCCGTAACAGTTTCATTTGAGAGTGAATTGGATACATTTTCATTCATGAGCAACTCTGAGATTTCCTCCTTGTTTCTTCCCCCTTTATGGACAGGCAAACAATCACATACAGTCAGTTTCATTCTGTTTTTTCGATACTTTCATATTGTCTTTTTTTTTTTTTTTTTTTTTCTTCCACCCTTGGAGCTGTGTGGTATGGTGGAAGAACACTGGTGTCAGAATTCTAAGACTTGTTTTATCCAAGAGAATTTGAGCAAACATTTAATTTTCTCCCTGTTTTCCTATCAGTGAAATAAGAACACTGATGCCTGCTGAATTTAGCTCATGTGATTTTTGCGAGGATTATATGACTACTTTAGCCAACTCTAATTTTATTCAACAAGCATAACCAACAAAGAGAATCTAACATGTGCCATGCACTGTGCAAGCTGCTTGGAATAGAATGATTAAAAAACACAATTTAAAATTTTCTTAATTAATTAATTTTTTTCAGACAGGGTTTCACTCTGTTGCTCAGGCTGGAATGCAGTGGCACAATCTCAGATCACTGCAGCCTCAACCTCTCGGGCTCAGGTGATCCTCCCACCTTAGCTTCCCAAGTAGCTGGACAATGGGCCCGTGCCACCACACCCAGCTAATTTTTGAGTGTTTTGTAGAGAGGCGGTTTCTCTATGTTGCCCAGACTAGTCTCAAAGTGCTAGGCTCAAACAATCTGCTCTCCTTGGCCTCCCAAATTGCTGGGATTACAGGCATAAGCCACTGGGCCTGGCCCTAAAATAAATAAATAAATTAATTAATTAAATAACACATTGCTTTAGTCAAGAATCTCACATTCTGATAGAAAAAGTAGACAAATAAACTCATAAATGTGGGTCCAATAATGTGCTCTTTTGGAGCACTTTGTCCTATTAGATTTATTATAGCTTATAACTCTTATTATCTCTCCCCTTCTACTTCTTTTAATGCCTCTTTTCTTTACAAGGTTATGAACTCCATGAGGGCAGTGTCTGTTTTGCACACTGCTCTATCCACACTGCCCCCAGCATAATTATCTAGGAATTGGGAGAAAAAAAAAATAAGTCTGGTAAGCCACTTGAAACATTCAGTGTGATATTATTTTTAAAGCCATTAGATCTTAAGTGACATTTCCACTTTAATCTTAAGAAGAGGAGAAAATCTCAACCTTCCATTGTTACACAACCTGAGAGCTTATAATTCTTTACAAATCAGTTAACTATGTGTAATTTCTATCACCGGACGTCATTTCTTCTCTGCCCTGATTTTGTATTTGTAAAGAATCAAGTCAGGTACCAGTTCTCATCCTCTCAGACTAAATACATTAAACCAACAACAGTGAAAAAGGAAAATGAAATTGGCTTCATTTCCCATGTACACAAGGATGCTCAGTTTAAATAATAGCCTTTAATAATAGCGTTTATTGTATATTATAATATATAATATATATTATATATATAATAACAGTTTAATAATAGTGTTCCGTGGTTAGACTCTTTCTACACGTTTCTGGTATCAAGCTGCAACCTGGTTGTCCTTGCAGTAAATAAATCAACAAGGTGCATAATCTTGTTCTGTAACCTCCTGCAAATCCCAGGGATGTTCAGAATTCATCAGCTTCAAGGCATGTGAGGCTGGAATTTGAAAAGAAAATCCTTTCACTCTTAAAGAAATGCCCTTAGCAGGGATTTATACTGATAAGTCACCTTCACTGTTAGTGATGTGAATGTCTGTTTAATTCTTTTACCAAGAAGAGTTTATGGAAACTGGGATCCTGAAGGAATGCTGGGTTGCGCCAGTGTCTGCCATTAATTTGTTTTGTTTTCTAAAGTCTGATTCCCCAGCAAAAGGATGCATTTGAAATTATAATTAAAAACAGTTAATTCTGGTTCAGTTGACATTATATATCAAAAGGATATGCATTTATAATTTATATTGTGTCCTACAAATTAGAAAACCAAATCAGAATAATGTTCATAATTTGGAGAAATTTTAGAGATTCTCTAAGTTATTTTTCTACTTTCAAGAATGATGGGAAAGGAGAAGGGAATATATGGGTATAAAGTAAGTAGGCCCTCTGGCTCTGAAAATCAACTCAATAGTAAATGGCTGAGATTTTCTAGCCATTCTGACCCTATTTGAGAAGATTATATTGCTTTGTCAGATCAGACCTTGTGTCAGAGAACCAAGTGTCAACTTTCCACTTAAAGATTAAGCAGCAAGAGTCAGTACGTCTGGTTACACAGAACACAATCTCTTCTTGACCTGTAGCATTACGCTTCCTCTTTGCTGCAGAAACAGGTTTCCTAGAGATCTCAGAACAATGCTGAGGTGTAGGAAAGAAACGTTCATCTCCGTATTTCTCCCCAAGCAGCAGACACTACAATGTGATAGGAAAATGAGAAGTTTATTGAGTTTTCCTAAGGGCATCAACTTACTACCCTCAAGTCTGGTTTTGTTTTATTTTGTTTTCAAATCCCACTAAAGGCTAGAATCTACAGCTTTTTAAGAAACCCCGTCCTGGCTGGGCACAGTGGCTCACTTTGGGAGGCCAAAGCTGCTGGATGACTTGAGGTCAGGTGTTCGAGATCAGCCTGGCCAACACAGTGAAACCCTGTCTCTACTAAAAATACAAAAGCTAGCCTGGTGTGATGGCCAGCACCTGTAATCCCATTTACTCCAGAAGCTGAGGTCGGAGGATCACTTGAACCCGGGAGGCAGAGATTGAGATGGTGCCACTGCTATCCAGTCTGGGTGACAGAGCCAGACTCCGTTTCAAAACAAACAAACAAAAACCACAAAGGAGAAGATTTTGCTATTGTGTATACTTGAATATTATGTCTTCAAAAGGTGTGAATAATAATTTATTATTGAAGAATAATCTAGTTTCATCACATTGTAACTTAAGAGCCATTTATAGTGTTTGAGAGAGAGAGAGAGAGGAAGAGAGAGAGGTATGTATATGTGTGTTGACGGTGGGGGGATTACTAAAATCTCTTAACCTAAGTTTGTCAGTGTAATTTGATCTTTCTGTCTGAGGTGCATAGGGAATAGCATTTACTGAGACTAATGTTACTAAGATGGTGAAAACTGGCCATTGATATGTAGACTTTCAAATGCTGAAGTAAATGTAAATAGGCAATGCTACTCTTTGTTACTCAGTTAGTTAGGAACACTATAGTTCCTGCCCCCTTTCCTGCTAACTCTCCTTTCTCAGCACATACTCTCCACCACACAAAATCTGTTTCTGAATTTATAATCAAATTACAGGCATCTGGAGAACCCAGCCACTGAAGTAAATTGTTTTCCATAAGTCATGTTTGTGATTTGCAAATGTTGAAAAAGCAAATACTAAAACTGTAATTTTTAGATGATATATTACCATTGGAAACATTTCATTTAAAAACAGCCATATAACCCCAAACCCTAAGCTTGGTGTATTTGATTTGGCTCTTTTTGCAAAAATCCATCTTTTTTTTTTTTTTTTTTTGGCCCAAGTCTTAATACATATGATGAAAATTAAGATAATTAAAACCTAATATTGAAAAGTTTTAAAAATACTTACAAGTTGATGTTATCCTTCCTTTAGTACACTTTAAAAAATTGAATAGGCTCAGAAATGTTGGTATAAATTCAATTCACCATATGTCTGCTTAATAATTATTTGGAAACAACAAGGAACAGACCTCCCACAGACAACTCTCTGTGTTACTAGATTTCTTCAAAGCATGGACTCAGAGTACAATTTGTCTGGGTGACACAAAGGCTGATTGGGGGAAAAAAAAAGAATACAATTTGTATTGAGCTTGAGAATGGGTAAGAAGCAGGCCCCATGTAGACTAGCTAATGAATTTAATGATTTGTTGGATGGTTACTCAGGATGACCTTTATTTAAATACATACAATGGGCCAGGTGAGGTGGCTCATGCCGGTAATCCTAGCACTTTGGGAGGCTGAGGTGAGCAGATCAACTCGGATCAGGAGTTTGATGGATCAGGCAACATGGCAAAACCCTGTCTCTGCAAAAAAAAAAACAAAATTAGCTGGGTGTGGTGACAGCGTATCTGTAGTCCCAGCTACTTGGCGGGTTGAGGCAGGAGGATTGCTTGAACCTGGGCAATCGAGGCTGCAGTGAGCCACAGTCATGCCACTGCACTCCAGCCTGGGTGATAAACTGAGACCCTGTCTCAAAAAATAAATAAACATATATATTTATGTATATATAAAATATATTTATATAAATATATATTTATGTGTATTTATATGTATATAAATATGTATTTGTGTATTATATGTATACAAATAAATATGTATTTATATGTATATAAATATATATTTATGTGTGTTTAT
>NW_012101874.1:0-138783 GCF_000951045.1 Mandrillus leucophaeus | reverse complement strand
TAAAATGTGTGCAGTACCAAGGGATGTTGACGCTGGAGAGAAAAGATTAGGGCTCAGGTTTGGCCAAGTACCCAGTTTTAGCATCTTTATTTCTAATATGGCAATGTAATAACTATTGCTCTTGGTTCTTGTAAAAATTAAAATAGATGAATATGGAAAATGTGAATTATAAAGCAAAAGCACTACACGAATAAGATACTTTATTATTCTTTGAATTATACAACAAAAAAGGTCTAGGACATCTATATACAGTAAAGCAGGTTTTTGGTGGGGGGATAATGTCAGTGTGTTAGATCTGGCTCATGCTGGTTTGCACTGGCTTGTGACAGCTGATAAATTTTTAGGAATTATGTGAGCTGGTTGACATCATGTTGATAGCCTGAAATCCTCACCTCCCTCCCAAGGACCAGTTGACCAGCACATCATTGGGTAACTTATTCTGTATGTTTGGATAGTG
The DNA here is from genome assembly GCF_000951045.1 of Mandrillus leucophaeus. Taxonomy (NCBI): domain Eukaryota; kingdom Metazoa; phylum Chordata; class Mammalia; order Primates; family Cercopithecidae; genus Mandrillus; species Mandrillus leucophaeus. The sequence goes on along the minus strand of NW_012101874.1, from coordinate 138,326 downwards.
TTCTAGTAATCTGTTAGTGTGTAACAAAACCAGCTCAAAATTTGGCAGCTTAATGCAACAGCTATGCTACCATCTATTATATCTCACATTCTGTGCAGTGACTGGTCTCAGTTCAATAGTGATTCTGCTTCATGGATGGTCAACTAGGGCTGCAGTCATCTAGAGGCTTAGCTGGACTGCATTACCCAAGATGGCTCATTCTCAGGTCTTGCAGTTGGCACTAGCTGTTGATTGGGAGCATCAGTTGCTTGAGACTGTCTATAGGAGCATGTAAATTATCCTCTACCTGGTCCCTCATATGATTTGAGCTTCTTACAGTATTAAAGCTGGGTTTCCAAGTGGGAGCTATGGATCTCTTAAGGCCCAGTCATCAGAATTATACAATATTACTTCCATTATAGTCTGTTGATCAAAATAAGTAGAATTTGCTACCATGTTTAATTCATCACAGATATTATGATACCCAAATTTATATAAACCCAAGAGTATTCATTAAGTTGCGGATGCCAACATTTTAAGTAATTCTCTCCTCTAATTTCTTACACTGGAGATAAGCTTTACCACTTTATGCTACATATTTTGTCAAGCTTAAAGTTTCCTTGAGTGAGGTCAGGTATGGTGGCTCATGCCTGTAATCCCAGAACTTTGGGAGGCCAAGGTGGAAGGACCGCTTGAGGCCAAGAGTTTCAGACCAGACTAGTCAATGAAGCAAGACCCCATCTCTACATAAAAATTTAAAAAAATTAGCTGGGTGTGGTGGGCACCTACAGTGGTGGTGTGCACCTACAGTCCCAGCTACTCAGGAGGCTGAGGTGGGAGGCTCTTTGAAGCCCAGGAGGTCCACTGCACTCTAGCCTGGGTGATAACATGAGACCCTGTCTCAAAAAAAGAAAAAAAAGTTTCCTTTAGTCTTGGTGTACCACCTATGTATCTGGCCAAATATATCAAACTACCGAAGACTTTCTGAAAATAGAATTTTTAAAAAATTTACTACATATTCTTTAAAACAAAATGAGGGTTTAAAGGGGTGTATTAAATATTCTGAAAAATGAAAGGAAGCCAGTCATAAGCCTAATCAGAAATCATTTGAGTGGCTGGATGATTCAAGTTTGTAAGGCACAAAAGACAGTCTCACATTCATCTTGTTATAGAAACTATAGATCTATCTATCTATCATCTATCATCTATCTATCTATCTATAGATCAATCGATCTATCTAGACAGCTAGGTTAGATGTAGACTGGAATGCTACAATACTTAAGTCTGGGGAGGTCTTGTGACTAGTAAACAATATATGATATGGGATATGGTCAGTTAGAATGCTCCCAGCTTCAAGAAACAGAAAATCTAATTAAAAGAGATCTATCATCTCACATAATAAGCAGTCTTGAGTTTGGTGGTTGCAGGGTTGCTTAATTTAATAGCCCATTCATTCAAATCAAGGTTTCTGCGTCTGCTTTCTGTTTTTTCTGTGGGCAATGGCCCTCACGGTGGGTGGCACTATATTGTATTGCCCAGACCCAAACATGAACTCCACATGTAGCAATGTCTACAGACAGAGCAGCCAATGGGAGCAGGTGAAGGGCAAAGAAGTGGTAGCTCCTCATCTCTGTCTCTCTTTTCATTTGGGAAGAAACATCTTCCTTAGATAATGCTTCTCAAATTCTTATTGCATCTCTTTGGCCAGAACTGATGCCCATCCTTTAACCAGGGGGATGGATTAATCATGGTTCAGTTTGGCCAGCCTTCTGGAACTCTATGGATAGCAGTCTAATCTTTCTTGAACACATTATTATCTGATACCTGGACAAAACTGGAAATGTACCAGCAAGGAAGAAGTGGGATATGGCTACTGGGGCAATCAACAGTGTCTTCCAGGATTATCCTTAAAATCTCAATATGGTTCTGTGACATCATCTCCTTTAGTAGCACCATTTTTCAGGAGCTAGAAGCACAAAAACATGGTGAAAGACCCAAGGAGCAGGTGTAAGGCTCTAGACAAGTAGGGTGTGGTTCAGGGAAGTCTCCGCAGAGAACAGAATAATTACAGAAAGTAATTTAGATTTATTGGGCACTGACTATGGAACAACCACTATGTGAGGAACCCCTCCAGCCCATCCAACATCATATTTAATACTCAAAAGGAAGATATTATTAGCTCCATTTTAGAAATGAGGCTCAGAGAGAAAACTGTTAGGAGTTACTAGAGCTAGACAGTAAAATTCAAGTCTTTTTAACCCCAAGGATAATCTAACTCAACCCATGCTGATGAGCAGCTATTTCATGCTCTACCTGATAGTAATACTCCTCTTTCCCCACTTAACTCCCCAGCATCTTCACTTTCTCAATCATCCCCACACCAATGTTGAAACGGAGGAAGGCAGTGAGTAATAAGAGCCAGAAGCCTCCAAACTTTCCAATACATCCCAATCCACCCTCTCAATGTTCTGTCCTGAGGAAATAATGAGAAAAGCAAAAAATAGCCATACAAACCATAGTGACAATATGTTGCAATCCTTTATTTAATGTCACTGACCTCATCAATTGACCAATTTGATGATTGGATGCATCAATATCAAGAGTGAACACCCTGAAATACTCAGATCAAAACTCAAATTGGTTTTGAGATTCAGAATTATTTCGATATTGGATATTTTCACGGCTAATGGTACTAAAAGACCTCACTGCATAAATGCTTTGACCTCAGAAATTTGGTGAGATATAGAAGGAGATTGCCTGTATGTCCTTATTCTTTCTAGCTGTTCTGATGGAGAAAGTGGATGATTGACCTCTGTTATAGAGGACATTGTAGCAAGAAAACAGCCATGGGACTCTTCATATAAATTTCCTTATCAGGCAGCCAAGTTTATCAAAGATTATTATGTTTTCCCCTTTATCTCCAGGAGGCCACTATATATAGGCTTCTGTCTTTGGGAAATATTTTCAAGAGGAACATATTCTAGGAGGCTTTCTTGTGGGATGAAGGTAGCCAGGGCTCCATTTTAACAGGATATTTTCAGCCCATAGATTAGGTTGTTTACGGGCCTGCAAACACATTGCCCTACGTTAAAACAGAGTGAAACAAACTTACCTCACTAACCATAACGTTTTCTAACATATAATGTTTCTTTTTTGACATAGAAGATATTTTGAAGGATGGCAAATATCCAGAGGGAATTGCAAAATTCAGGCAATTACTCAGATTCTCTAATCCCAAAATGTTTTCTTAAAATATTTTGCAAATGGCTACATAATTGTCTATCTAGGTTTTGCAGCTTTCATCCTAAAAAACAATGCCATTTAGACTGTGCTTTAACTTTAGGTCTGCATAAGTGGTATCATGATTACAATTCTCTCTCTCTCTCTCTCTCTCTCGCTCTCTCTCTCTGATAATGCCTTGTTTTCAGTAAAAGAGATCAAGAACTTGGTGATAATGGAATGGGAAACAAAGGAACAGCAACAAGTAAACAATCCAATAGGGCCTTTATCCTGGTTTCTCTTGGCTCAAAACACTCCCTGCAAGTGGCAAGCATTTCTCTAGGGAGATGATCCAACCAACAGTTTGAAAAAATAGTGCTTCTAGAAGCCTTTGGTTGTGGGAATGAATTGAGGTGATTAGAAGGGTGTTTGCCTGGCCAGATTCTTTGTTTCAGTACTAAATTGGCAGTAGCGAAAGATGGAAGAAAAACTCACTCGAAGAAAAGAAAAGCAATTCAAACAAAAACGCATTGCACTGGCTATCGTGGTCCTTAGGTTCTGGGGCAATTGTCCCCATTGCCTCTGTGTCGGGTGTGTGGTACAGGCTTATATTGGGGAGGGGAGGGAGCCATCCTGCCACTGGGCATCTGGAGGGAAAAATCCATCCAGCTGTTGCTAATGGATCACCTAATTCATACATAATGCAAGCAGTCAATTCTGCATGCCCATGCATATTATCAGATATATATATATATGTCACAGAGGGAACAAACAGTCATTTTCAACCTCAAGTCCTTCTAGGGAGGGAAGAATGAAAAACCCTTTTGTCTTTTTGTGTACCTTGAAGGTGGGTCTGAAGCTAGGTCTACAGGCAGGGCCTTGAGGGAATCCCTGGCACCTGGCACCCACTGGGAGCCCCTCTTTGACTCGTCTGAAGGAGAAATATTTTGAAGCATATGTTAATAAAATATATATCTGATTATTAACTCACTTTGATGGGAAACATAAACTGTCTGCTTAGTTTCTCTTAGGATTTCACACACAATGCCATCAGAAAAATGTATCTTAAGGTTTTTCGTCACCTACTCTTTCTATTTAATCTCCTTCAGACATCATGATCAGGAAGAAATTAATTTCCTGCTTTGGTGGGGAAAGTTTTAGCTTCCAAAATAGACCAGACTTTCCTTCCTGCTCTCTGTTTTTTAATCCCTTTCTCTTTGGACCTTACAAGGAAGAAATGCTATAATGACAAGGGTATACATTTAGAGCTTCTTTCCAACTAAACCCTGCCTGCCATCTTTTACTGAATTACTATGTTGTAAGGTGATATGTTTGACAGATATCTAAAGAAAATCAGAAAACTGCATGATGTACACATTTATGAAGCTGATAAGTTATAAATACATATGATGAATCTATATGGTGAAGTTCATTAGTCTCCCTCCCGAATGCTTCCCTTTCCAGAATCTTCTGTCTTTCTTTGTCAACTCCATCCACAAGGTGTAACAGAGACAAACATGTTACACTGTAACTCAGATCTTAATTTGGGGTTATTATTTCAAGGTTAGCTAATGAAGTAGTTTTTTTTCCTCAGGACAAAGAAAATGGGCCATTCTTACTATTCAGAGCTGTAAAATTCCAAGATGTTGGCTGTAATGTTTTCCACATGTGGCCAAAGCTGGTCTGTAGTGATAGAAAAGGTTACTCCTGACAATTTGGTTGTGTGTGGTTGCAATTTCTTTTTTTCTGAGATCAAGTCATATTCCCTTCTTGATTTCCCTGAAACATCTCAGGGTCCTCATTAATAATAAATAATCGTCTTTGCTTAAACTAGTTTGAATTAGGTCTCTGTAACTTACTGGGAAAAGAGTCCCAAGTGATACAGCAGCTATCGTTCAGAAGAAAGTCAAAACTTGGCTCCTGGTATGGGTCTGTGTTCCTTGCTGCGAATCAGGGGTAACACCTTGGCTTAGTGAAAAGACAAGAGGGTTTAGCACCGACGGTTGTTTTAAATTCTTGTTTTGTCATTTACTAGCTCTGTACCCTGGAGTAAATCACTTAACTTCTCTGATATTATTATCTCCCCTGCAGTGTGGTTCTTAGGTTTAGAAATAACTCATGTAAAATAGCAAGCATAGTAAGTACCCAATGAACAGTTAACTCTACTCTAAACCTTCCTATTGCAATGACTTGAAAAGGACTCTCAAAAGTACAAAATGTCACAACTGGGTGCAGTGGCTCATACCTGTAATCTTAGCACTTTGGGAGGTCAAGGTGGGAGGATTGCTTGAGCTAAGGCATTCGAGACCAGCCAGGCAACATCATGAGACCCTGTCTCTAAAAAAAATTTTTTTAGATTAACCAGGCATGGTGAGACATTCCTGTGGTCCTAGCTACTGAGGAGGCTGAGGTGGGAAGATTGCTTGAGCCCAGGAGTTGGAGGCCGCAGTAAGCTGTAATGGTGCCACTGTACTGCAGCCTGGGTAATAGAGTGAGACCCTGTCTGAAATTTGAAAAAAAAAAAGGACTAGGTATGGTGGCTCATGCCTGTTATCTCACCACCTTGGAGGGCTGAGGTGGGAAGATTGCTTGAGCCCAGGAACTCGAGACTGCAGTGAGCTATGATCGTACCACAGAGTGAGCCTAGGCAACAGAGTGAGACTGTGTCTCTAATAAATAAATAAGTATAAAACTACAAAGCAGAGTCAGGATTTATTTGGCTCAGTTTTCCTTCTTTGCTCCCCTCCCTCTTCCCTCCTTTCCTCTTTCTATCCCTTTTCTCTCTTTTTCTTTCTTGTTTTAGTTTCCTTTTAGAGAACCAGAGATGGCAGAGGAGTTCAAGCATTCACTCATACGATTGCTAGGGGTCAGCTTCAGGTGTAGTGAGAACTCATTATGAGCATACGTTCTTGCCAGAAGAATTTTTGCAGTTGTTACAGATCCTACTGCTCTGGGTCCAGAATTCTCAACGTGACTCTCTGTCTTAGGTTGGAGGCCTCAGGGATTCAGAGGCAGAGATGTGCACACAGTGGTTGACTGGGGAGTGCTCTTGGGAGCAGCACCTGTAGGCTAGCCAGAGAGCCAGCAACAGAATAGGGCAGAGGGAGAATTTGACCTGGGAGGCGGGTGCAACAGGGGCCTCAGCCCATCCATCCCATACACGAGGAGCTCTGGAATTGAGATGACCCTTCAGAGTTCTCCCTGGATCCAGTGTGAATCATGGAATCCAGGTAATTCCCAGGAAGGGGAGTAACCTGGGTCAAGGCTGTTTTCTTCATCCAAACGTAAATTCTAGAGAGAGAACTCTCCACAGTCAGCAGTTAGCACGCCCAGCAGCTGGCAGAATGAAGGGTTCTGAAGTGTGTATCTGACCTGTGCAGCACAGCATCCACCACTCTCCAACTCAGGAGTAATCTATGTCTTTTAATTCATCATTGTAGTAACTGAATATTGAGCAAAGGGCTCTTTATACAACAGAGGAGTCGACCATATAAAACACCTTAAGAACAGATTTTTATTCTTTTAGTTAAAAAAATTTTTTTTTTGAGACAGGATCTCACTCTGTTGCCCACTGTGAAGTGCAGTGGCCCAGTCATGGCTCGCTGCAGCCTCAACCTCCTGGGCTGAAGCAATCCTCTTGACGTAGCCTCCCAAGTAGCTAGGACCATCGGCCTGTGCCACCACACCCAGCTAAATTTTTGAAAATTATTTTGTAGAGATGGGGGTCTCCCTATGTTGCCCAGGCTGACATCAACTTCCTGGGCTCAAGCAACTCTGCCTCTGCCTCCCAAAGTGTTGGGACTGGCATAAGCAATCGTGCCCAGTCAAGAATGTATTTTAAAAATATTACTTTTTGCTTCCTTAACTTTGGAGTATCTGTTGACTTCTGTGATGTGGGAAAAATATTCTTCAGTCACAGCCTACCACAAGAAAAAAAAAAAATCCTGTGGTAGAAAGTAATAATAAGACATTACCAATTATAGCGTCCTTTTTAGTCTCCAAACAAGGTGCTGAATTCCATGATTTGAGGCCATCGCTTCCATTTTAAGATGGTGCATTTTAAATCCCTAGATGGGCTGATCCTAAGAAATGTATCCACTAATCTCTGTAATCCAATAGGGCACAGAGACAAAAGACCTGCATTGTCAGCACAGGCTGGGAAAGGGCCCGATGTACTAAAACTGATGAGGCATGAAATTCAGGGCCTTTAAGGGCTAGATAGAATGGATTAATAAAAAAGAGAGAATAAATAGAGGAGAATTTAAACTTTCACCCTGCCTTTTTATGTCTTTCATTCAAAAGAGGATGACAATATACGTGATTATTTTAATCAAGTTGAAAATCGTTCTCTCTGAGGATGTCTGAATGATTCATTATAAGCTTTATTTGAGTCTCAAAGCTGGGGCGTTTACCCTTAAACGATTCTGTTGTGAGAACGCCACATTTAGGATTTTGGTGAAGACTCAATTATTATTTTATTTTTTAGGCTCCTACAATACTAAAAGGCATTGAGTAGCCCTATTTATGTTTTCTAGTAATTCTTTTTGCTACCAATGTGCCTATCTAAACTCTAGTCAAGTGACTAAGTTCGTAGTGGGAGAAAATATTACCTATTGTTTGGCATGATGCTTTTGAAATAATGTATTGATAGGACAATATACTTTTAAGCTAATAATGTCGATTTATGTACCATAGTAGATATTTGTGGGTTTGCAATGAATGTCTAGAATTTTTTTCTTTCTTTCTCCTGGAAACTATTGGCTTTCTAATCCCACTCATATTGTTGTATCAAGGAATACAAAGTTTTTATATGACCATGCCATGCGCCTGCCAGAGTTAATTGTCCTAAGGTTGAGCATTTGACCAAGACTGGGCCAATGTTTTCTGTTTCCAGAATTCTAAAGCCGGAATGAGGGCAGGAAGTAAGACTATCATTGCCAGTGGGATCCTCCAGATGTAGGCCTTGAAGACCAAAGGTGGCTTTAGCCCTCACCATGTAAAGCATGCCATTATATAGCAAGAAGGGAGAAAACTAATAGATGGAGAGAGAAAAAGAGAGCATACAATGCATAAGTACCTATTTCCAATTTTTTTTTTTTTGATACAGATTCTTGCTCTGTCACCCAGGCTAGAGTGCAGTGGTGTGATCATGGTTCACAGTAGCCTCAACATCCTGGGCTCAGGCAATCCTCTCACCTCAGCCTCCTGAGTAGCTGCCACTACAGGCATGCACCACCATGCCTGGCTAATTTTTTAAAAAAAAGTAGAGATAGGGTTTAGCCATCTTGCCCAGGCTGGTCTCAAGCTCTTGCACTCAAGCAATCCTCCCACCTCGGTCTCTCAAAGTGCTCACAGGTGTGAGCCACTGAGGCTGTCTTCCAATGTTTTTTGAGAGCTTAAATGAATCCCTAACCTTCACAAAGTTTGACCGGTCGGCCCTTATTTGATTATTTCTAATACCCCAATATCTTTTCCATGAATACCCTTTTCTGCTAGCCCAAACTGTTTACATAATCTCTAATTAACGATTACCACTTAATATACATGCTCTAATATGGAACATCAGAACAATGGTGATTAGTTTCTTAGGGCTACCATGGCAAATTACGGCAAACTTGGTGACTTAAAACCATAAATTTGTTCTCTTAAAAGTCCAGAAGCCAGAAGTTGAAAATCAAGGCTTTGGGAGAGCCACATTGTCTCCAAAGCCTCCAGGAAAGAATCCTTCCTTGCCACCTCTTGCTTCTGGTGGCCAGAGGTTTTCCTTGACTTAGGGCAGTATTACACCAATTTCTCTCATTGTCTGACATTGCCCTTTTCCCTGCCTGTCTGTCTCTCTCCAGTCTTCTCTGCCTTTCTCTTATAAGGACATCAGTGATTGCATTTAGGCTGGACCCTAAATCCAGGATTGTCTCACCTTGAAATCTGCAAAGACCATATCTGCAAAGACCCCTTTTCCAGATAAGTTCACGTTTACAGGTCAGCTCCTGGTGGGAGCATCTTTTAAGGGGCTACTATTCAAGGTACACTTGATTCTCATGCAGAAGTGATTTTGCCCTCTAGAGTTTGTCCAGCTTGGAAACATTTTTGATTGTCCCTATTTGGGTGGATGGTGGCAACGACATGTAGGGGACCAAGGTAGGGCTACAGTTCAGCATCCTACAATGCCACAGGATGGTCTTTCACAGCAAAGGATTATCTGATTCATGATGTCACTGGTGGTTGAGAAACTCTGCTTTAGACATATGACTATTGCGGTAACATACAATCTGGCGAATGCACTGTGCACAACTAATACAAATGCTAACTAAATACTGAGACTGATCTCATAGAATTGACTCTCCCTTAGGGGAGTCATTATGACATAATTTAATAAATAACCTATTGAAATTAATAGAAGTGTCATGAAGCAGAATAATTATCTAATTATTTCACACTTGTAAAGTCTTATAGTCCCCCAAAAGCTTACATTGGTATTTCTGTAAGCTTAAAAGTCATATTTTTCACATTTTAATCTTTTGAAATCTGAAATGAATATAATATATACATTTAATATGTGCATTCGATGTGACATTGATTCTTACTTTGCCTTAAAAACTGGCTCAGGCACAGTGACTCGCACCTGTAATCCCAACACTAACTTTTCTTTGTTTCTTGACCTTGACATTCTTGAAGATTGTGTGCCAGTTATTTTTTAGGGTGCCCTTCAGTTGGGGTTTGTCTGATGTTTCCTCATATTTAGTATAGGCTATGCATTTTGGCAGGAATGTCACTAAGTGGCATTGTGTTCTCATTGCATCACCTCAAGAGGCATATGATGTCATTTTGTCCTTATGCTGGTGATATTAGCTTTGGTCAGTTACAGTGATGTCTGCCAGGTTTATCTACCATACAGTTACTATATTTTACTTTGTAATCAATAATTAATTTGCAAGGAGATACTTTGAAACTATGTAAATTTCCTCTTCCTCATTAAAGTTTTACCACTAGTTCTAGCATCCATTGATGATTTTCTAACTCTGTGGCCCCTTCCTCTATGTAGTAGTTGACATCGTATTGTCAGGAAGAGCTGTCCTTTCTCCCTCATCTACTTACTCAACCCTTTGTTCGTGGTATTATATAGTGGTGGATCCTCTGAGTGTTTGCATTGGTCAAGATGATCCTAATGGACACTAAAGTTTGGGAACCACCATTTGAATGAAGAAAGTGATGTCCAAAGAGGTCAATTAGCTTATTCAAGGTCATATAATTAGTGGAGGACTAAACCCCTCTCTCCAAAATTCATGTCTATATGTTCTTCCTGCAGTAATCTCCAGATCTGAGGAGTGGGCACCTACTGATTATCTAAATGTGAATCACCTGAGAAACTTGTTCAACTGCAGCTTCCGGGTCTCATCTCCAGAGATTCTGATTCAATGCCTCTGGTATAAGGCCTTGAAATTTGTACAGAAATGAGAAAGAACTCATAAAGCACTTTTTCTTTACTTACCTCAGTACTTTTTAGAATGTAAATATAAATTACGATGTTATATCTTTGTTTCTAAGATAGCATGTATAATAAGAAGCACTATCAATTTAATATGTTATTTTTATATTTATTTATTTATTTTGAGACATTGTCCCACTTTTTCACCTAGGCTAGAGTGCAGTGGCACAATCATGGCTCACTGTAGCCTCAACCTCCAGGCTCAAGCAATCCTCCCGCCTCAGCCTCCAGAGTAGCTACAACTACAGGCACACTCCACCACACCTGGCTAATTTCTGTATTTTTTGTAGAGATGGGTTTTGTCATGTTTTCCACGCAGGTCTTCAACCCTGAGATCAAGCACTTCCAAAATGCTGGGAGTTTTATAAGCATGAGCCACCACACCAGGCTTTATTTACTTGTTAACTTTTGTGGAAGGCAATCAACACAGTCACTATCAGAAGATGAGTTCATGCACCTAAAAGGAGGGACAGAAAAGGCATTGAAGGCAGCTTTCAGTGAAGCCCTTTGTAAATGCCCTGGAATAGAAGTCTCATACTTCAACATGCATAAAAATTACATTGGGACCTTGTTAAATGCAGATTCTGATTCAGCAAGTCTGGAATAAGACCTAAGAGTCTGCATTTCTAACAAGTTCCCAGGATCCTACTGTTCTGAGCATGACACTTTAAAAGTAATGCTTAGTCAACAGCAGGCATCTTCAGACCTGCTGCCCACTTTTGTAAAGTTTTATTGGAACATCTAGTAGTGTCCGTTTGTTTACATATTCTCTGTGGCAAAGTTGAGTTGCTGCAACAAAGGCTATTTAGTCCACACGTCTTAAATGTGTATTAACTGACCCTTTTGCAGAAAAAGTCTGAAGACCTCTGGTCTAGAGTGATTACTATCACGGAAATCTGGAATCAGAATGTCTTAAGTTTGTGTTTGGGCTTTGCCACATTTGTCTTTGTGCCTTGTCAGTCAGCTTCTCTGAATCACAGTTTCCTGTCTGCAGGGAGAGGATAAGAATAGCACATGCTTCATAGAGCTGTTGAAGGATTAAGCAAAACAATACCAGTAAAGAGCTTAGCACACAAATATAAGTATGCTTCAGATACCTGGGGACCATGTATAAAGTTTATATTCCGGCCGGGTGCACTGGCTCATGCCCATAATTTCAGGACTTTGGGAGGTTGAGGTGGGAGGATTACATGAGCCCAGGAGTTTGAGGTCAACCTGGGCAACAAGGCAAGATTCTGTCTCTACAAAAATATAAAAAATTACCTGGGTGTGGTGGTGTGGTGTGCATCTGTAGTCCCAGCTACTCAAGAGGCTGAAGTGGGGGAATCGCTTGTGCCTGGGAGTTTAAGGGTGCAGTGGGCCATGATTGCACCACTCACTACGGCATGGGTGACAGAGCAAGACACTGTCTCAATAAATAAATAAATAAATAAATAAATAAATAAATAAATAATACAAAATGCAATAAAAGCTGCCTAGAATGCATTTTCTTTTTTAAAAAAATTCTGCATTCCTAGGTTCCACTTGCAAAGATTTGGTTCAGGAGGTCTGGGGTGGGGCCTGAGAATCTGTTTCTGAAACATGTTTTCTAGAAGTTTTTTTTTTTTTTTGAGACAGGGTCTCACTCTCTCACCCAGGCTCAAGTGCAGTGAAATGATCTCGGCTCACTGGGCTCACCTTGGCTCACCTGGGCTCAGGCGATCCTCCCACCTCAGTCTCCTGAGTAGCTGGGTCTACAGGTAGGAGCCACCATGCCCGGCTGATTTTTGTATTTTTTGTAGAGATGGGATTTTGCCATGTTAGCCAGGCTAGTCTTGAACTCCTGGCCTCAAGTGATCCCCTACCTTGGCCTCCCAAAGTGCTGGGATTACAGGTGTGAGCCACTGCACCAGCCAGAAACATGCTTCCCAGAGCATTCAGATGCAAGTCATCCACAGGGCCACATACTGAGGCAAATTATTTAGCAACTTCTCTTGTTCACTTCATGTTCACGCCCCCATCCCATTCTGCTTCCTTCCCTCCACCTCTCTTCACTATCTGTATCATCCCCAGGAAGGGCTGCTAGGCCTTGCTGCTCTGCATTTCTCTGGCTCCAGGTGCTCCACTCAACCAGCCCTATGCCTAAGATTGTTTTCCAGCTTGTCCCCAGGACTCCAGTTTTAGACTTTGATCCTAAATTAACAATACCTCTGAGTGGACATATTACTTACTTCGTGCTCAGAACTGCTTTTGAATGATTAGGTTTTCTCTCCTTTGCAGATCTGTTATTGCCCTCCCTTGACTCCATTTTAAGACAGTGTTCTGTAAGTCAGCCTGGCTATGGCCCGAACTCATGTTTCGGATGGCGTCCAACCATCATTTAGATGGTAGAAACTAGAATAGACCACTGAGTGTGGGTAAGTGGTTCTTACTGCTATTATCAGAGGACAGATGATGGAGCAACTGATATCTGGTGCACAGGTGCTCTGAGAAGGTTATTATGGTTGCCGAACATGTGGCTCTTTCCTTTGAAAGTACTGTGCCCTAGAAATAGTAAGTTCAAAGTTTTTTGAAAACCAGTGTGATTCATATCCTGCCTCACAATATAGAGTCACTAATATAACGGATGACTTTGCAAGATTTCTCAACTGCCTACTTACTGCCTACACACACACATATACAACAACAACAACAACAACAACAAACCCTTACTAATTTAAGCGAATTTTATTTCTGAAGAAAGAAAGCTATAAATGAGCCTGGGCAACATAGCAAGACCCCATCTCTGCAAAAAATACAAAAATGAGCTCTGCGTAGTGGTGTGCACTTATAGCCCCAGCTACTCAGAAGGTTGAGGCAGGGGGATCACTTGAGCCCAGGAGTTCATGGGCGCAGGGTGCAGTGAGCTATGATTGTGTCACTGTACTCCAGCCTAGGTGACAAAGCAAGATCCTGCCTCAAAGAAATAAAAAAAAAATAAAGCTACAAAATAAATATTGAAAGCCTGAATATCACCAGTTTAAACTCCAGGATTTCTTAAGAATGTTTTTTTGACCTGTCAACAATTCGGTGGTGTCTAGTAATTTTCATTTTGTAACAGTAATTAGCTTAGTGGTTAACAAAACCAGACTCTGAATCTTTTTGAGTAGCCTCAAATTGCCCTTTGACACCTCAATTACTGGAGGAATAAAAGGTGTCATTTCTGAAGACGTGAAGAGTATTAGAGTTCATTTCTGATCTAATTAAGAGTCACATTTTAATATCTTTTTTACAGTTCAAAATTTCTAGTCTAGAGCTACCTATGACCCTTGATTAAGACTATTCTGAGTGTGATTTTTTCCTCAGTATAAGCAAGAAATATCTAGCTTGATGAGAGTCTAAGATATTTTGTAAATGCTTTTAGTTTTTTTTCTATGTGAAGTAAAGGAAAAAGAAGAGTCATATTTATCTAATTTTCTATCTTTTTTGGTAAAGACAGGGTCTCACCATGTTGCCCAGGCTGGTCTGGAACTCCTGAACCCAGGTGATCTGCTTGCCTTGGCCTCCCAAAGTGCTGGGATTACAGGCGTGAGCCACTGCGCCTGATTTAATATTTGGCTTATTTTATATCTAGTCCTACATATTGACATTTCTTTAGTTTAAGAAATTGAAGCCCTGACTATACACACAAAGTACGTTGATTGAAATTCACTTAAGTTGAAATAGTTGCATTTGGTTGATTTTTATATTTTATTATTCCATTGTGGCACAAAATGTAGTTTGTTTGTTTTTTTCCACTTCTTAGCAGCATGTTGTATTTTAAGTTACTCTTCCTTCATTGCCTGTTTGTGCCCACTTTCTCACCTCATTCTATAGTTAGGGCATATTAATATATAGAATCAGAGTTGTAATCATGAAAAGCTGAACGAATGGAGAGAGTTAGGTCAAGCATGATAAGAACATGAGGAAGAAATTCGTCTTGTGCTATGGTTTTGATATTTGTCCTCTCTAAACCTCATATTGAAATTTGATCACCAGTGTTGGAGGTGGGGCCTAATGGAAGGTGTTTGGGTCATGGGGGTGGGTCTCCTATAAACTGATTAATGCTCTCCTTCAGGGATGAGTGAGTTATCACTCGATCAGTTTTCAAGAGAGTCGGATGTCTCAAAAGAGCCTGGGACCTTCCCCTGCTCTCCCTTACTTACCATATGATCTCTTACCATATGATCTCTGCACACACCAGCTCCCCTTCACTTTCCACCATGAGTGGAAGCAGCCTGAGGTCTTCACCAGATGCAGATATTGGCACCATGCTTCTTGTATGGTCTGTAGCACCAGAAGCCAATAAACCTCTTTTACTTATAAATTTCCCTGCCTCAGGTATTCTTTCATAGCAACACATAACAAAGACATTTGTATTTGTGCATCATTTTTGGGAAGAATCATGAAAACCCAAATATGAATAAAATAGAAAAAATCAACATTCTTTCTAATCTAAGAGAAAAACTCGATATCATAGCAATGATGCCATTTATTGATTACTTTTTGCCAGGCTATGTGCCAAAAAATTTATTTATTTTTTCATTCATTAAAAAAAAAATATTTATTGGCCACGCACAATGGCTCATTCCTGTAGTCCCAGCACTTTGAGAGGCCAAGTTGGGAGGATCACTTGAGGCCAGAAGTTCAAGACCAGCCTGGGCAAAATAGCAAGATCCTCATCGCTACAACAACAACAACAAGGAAATTAAATTAGCTGAGTGTGGTGGCATGCACTTGTAATCCTAGCTACTTGGGAGGCTGAGATGAGAACATCATCTGAATTAAGTTTTAAGTTTAATTAGGTTGACAGGTTGAGAGAAAACTGTAGGAGCCCATAGGTGAAAGCAAGATAACCAATTAGAAATGCTTGAAATTCATGTCTCGGTGGAGAGTGACAGAGATTGGCTGGTGGTTTATCAAATCAATTTTCTCTTTCTCCTAGACACAGCTGGATTATTTCTCAGATGTCTTTATAGTTACATATGACTATCTGACTGAGCACTGGCTGATATTATATGAATAGAAGTAATGTATGCCACTTCCAGGCCTGGTCCACAAAACTCCTGATGTGCAACCCACCGTGCTCTTTTCTTTCTGCGGCTTTAGATGCTAACATTGAAGATGCACAACCACAAGGATGTAGGAGACTGGATCCCTGAATCGCTTGGATGATAGCAACAAGCTTCTTTGGTGTTAAACAACTTAGATATTCTGATAAAGCATCTACTATTGCCTTAATTAAGGAGTGATGGATAATATTTTCTTGGACAAAAGTGACAGAGGTGAAGATGAAGAGAAGCGGTCAGATTCTACATACAATTAGCAGAGAAACAGGAGTTCCTGAGAAAGTGGATATGATGAGAAGGTAAGAGAAGAGCACCGGATGATCTGAACGTTTCTGCCTTGCACATTTGGAGGAAGGAGTTGCCGTTTATTGTGCTGGAAAGATTGGAAGAGGACTAGTTCCACAGGCAGAAAACACAGTATAATTTTGGACGTGTTACTATTGAGATGCCTGGTGTTATCTTCATAACTTTATATAAATATTATTACCTTAATTTCTTAATTTTTTAGCTGAGGAAATAGAGGCCTGGCAAAATGATTTGCTCAAGGGAGTAAGTTTTAGGACAGGAATTGTTTTGTTTTCTTCTGTTTTGTTTGAGACAGGGTCTCACTGTCACCCAGGCCAGTGTGCAGTAGCATAATCGTGGCTCACTGCAGCCTCGACCTTCCTGATTCAAGCAATCTTCCTGCCTCAGCCTCCCAAGTAGTTTAGACTATAGGCACGCACCAGTATGCCTGGCTAATTTTTAATTTTCTTTTTTGTAGAGACAGGGTCTTGCTTTGTTGCCCAGTGTGGTCTCAAACTCTTGGGCTCAAGCCATCCTCCCACCTCCGCCTCCCAAAATGCTAGGATGACAGCTGTGAGTCACCATGCCCGGCAATATTTTATTTATTTATTTTCCAATTTTTTTAATGTTTTAAATAGACACATAATATTGTACATATTTATGAGTACATAGGGATGTTGTAGTACATGTAATGTATAGCAATCAGATCAGAGTAATTAGCGTATCCATCCTTTCAAATATTTATCATTTATTTTGTAAGGAAGATTCAGTATCCTCCTAGCTATTTGAAACTGTATATTATTAACTATAGTCATCCTACAGTGCTATACAACACTAGAACTTATTCTTCCTATCTAGCTGTAATTTTGTATCCTTTAACAAATCTCTCCCTATCCATCCCTTCCCCCCACCTTCCCCAGTCTCTTCTAGTTTTTACTTCTATGAGATCAACTTGTTTTAGCTTCCACATATGAGTGAGCACATGTGGTGATTAACTTTCTGTTCACTTCACATAATGTTCCCCAGGTCCATTCATGTTACCATGAAAGAAGTCCATTCTTTTTATGGCTGATTAGTATTCCATTGTGTGTATATACCACATTTTCTTTATCCATTCATCTGTTGTTGGATACCTAGGTTGACTCCATATATTGGTTATTATGAAGTGTGCTACAATAAACATGGGGGTGCAGATGTTTCTTCAATATACTGATTTCCTTTCCTTAACATAAATGCTCGGTACTGGGATTGTTGAATCATATGGTAGTTCTATTTGTAGTTTTTTGAGGAATCTTCATACTTCTTTTCCATAGTTTCTATACTAGTTTATATTCCCCAGAGTGTAGAAAGTCATTCTCTTTTGGCACATCCTCACTGGCACCTGGTTTTTTTTATTTGCTGATTTTGGGTTTTTTTGTTTGTTTGTTTGCCTTTTGTCTATTTGATTAATAACCAACCTAACTGGGGTGAAATGATACCTCATTGTGATTTTGATTTGCATTTGTTTTGGTGATTAGTGATATTGAGTTTTAAAAAATATATTTGTTGGCTATTTATGTGTCCTTTTTTTTTTCTTTTTTTTCTTTTTTTTTTTTGAGACGGTGTTTCACTCTTTCGCCCAGGCTGAAGTGCAGTGGTATGATCTCAGCTCACCGCAACCTCTGCCTCCCGGGTTCAAGTTTCAAGTGGGACTCCTGCCTCAGCCTCCTGAGTAGCTGGGATTACAGGTGCGCGCCACCAGCTAATTTTTGTATTTTAGTAGAGACAAGGTTTCACCATGTTGATCAGGCTTGTCTCAAACTCCTGACCTTGTGATTCACCCGCCTCGGCCTCCCAAAGTGCTGGGATTACAGGTGCGAGCCACCACGCCCAGCCTGTATGTTTTCTTTTGAGGAATGTTTGCTCAGATCATTTGCCTGTTTTTTTAACTGGATTTTCTTTTTTTTTCTTTTTGCTTTTGTTGTGAGATATTTGAGTTTCTTGTATATTCTGGATATAAAGCCCCTGTTGAATGAGTACTTTGCAAATATTTTCTCCCATTCTCTAGGTTGTCTCTTCACTCTGGACTGTTTCCTTTGTTTTGCAGAAGTTTTTTAGTTTTATGTAATCCCGTTTGTTTATTTTTTGTTTTTCTTGGCTGTGCTTCTGACATGTTCATAAATAGTTTTCACAGACCAATGTACTGAAACATTTCCCCTATATATTTTTTCTAGTAGTTTTTATTGTTTTGGGTCTTATGTTTATGTCTGTGATCCATTTTGAGTTGATTTTTGCACAGCGTGAGAAGTGGGGGTCTAGTTTCATTCTTCTGCATATGGATATCCAGTTTTCTCAGTTTCATTTATTCAAGAGATGAGATGGTTATTTCCCCAATGAGTGTTCTTGGCATCTTTGTCAAAAATCAGTTAGCTGCAAATATGTGGATTATTTCTGGGCCCTCTATTCTGTTCCATTTGTCTATGTGTCTGTTTTTAATGCCCCAGTACCACTTTGTTTTGATTACTATAGCTTTGTAGTATATTTTTAAGTCTGGTAGTGTGATGCCTCCAGCTTTGTTCTTTTTGCTCAGGATTTATTTGGCTACTTGAAATCTCTTGTAGTTCAATATAAATGTTAGGATTCTTTTTTTAATTTCTGTGAAGAATGTCATTAATATTTCAATAGGGACTCGAGTTCTTAGCCACTCCAGCATACTGTCCTTTCCTCGAATGTATTAGGAGAGCAAATGTACCCAAATATATTAAATACATGTAGGAAATTAAAAACTTCAAAATTTAGATGGTACTCTCTGACTTAGTTAACGTAAAGAAGAGAAGGGGTGGACAGAGGAAAAAAGGGAGAAGAAGGAGAGTAAAATCCTATAAAAATGGTTTTATTTTAGGAAAAGCAGAATTGATGTGCATTTTTCATTTGCTTTATGTAACGTGAAACCTTCCTTCTTACTCTGAAATGGGCATCCTTTTGCTCTGGGGAAGATTAGGATCGTTTCACAGGAATACTAAGAGGATATTGGAATAAATATTGTCTCTAAGATTTAGAGTAGAATATTTTAGATTCCTCAGCAAAACAGAAGTTTTGAAAGCAGGACTTTGCAGTGAGCAAAGAACTTACTTCTGAACTCTCTTAGTGACCCTTAATATTAAAAAGCAGGCCTAGACTCCCAGATCGTGGAGTTTCTTCTAGAGCATAGTGAGGATGACTCTTACCATTTAGACTGAGCTGTGAAGTTTAGTGCCGTTAAGAAAAAGAACATCATGCCTTAGGGAAAGTCCATTCCAGAGATTTGAATAAGGGGAAAGCCTGCTCTTCCAACTCTAGTGACATATAAAAGAAAAATGAGAATTATTCAGGCACAATGGCTCATGCCTGCAGTCCCAGCACTTTGGGAGGCTGAGGCGGGTGGACTGCTTGAGCTCAGGAGTTCAAGACCAGCCTGGGCAACATGGCAAAACCCCATCTCTACAAAAAATACAAAAATTAGACAGGCAAGGTGGTCCACGCCTGTGGTCCCAGCTACTTGGGAGGCTGAGGTGGAAAGATTGCTGGAGCCCAGGAGGTAAAGGCTGCAGTGAGCTGAGACTGCACCACTGCACTCCAGCCTGGGCAACAGAGCAAATTCCTGTCTCAAAAACAAAACCAAACCTAAAAAATAGAAAGAAAGAAAGAAGGAAGGAAGGAAGGAAGGAAGGAAGGAAGGAAGGAAGGAGAAAGAAAGAGAGAAAATAGACAGTAAAAGATTGTCTATCTAAATCTACATTCTGACATCAATTTCTTCCTCTTAGGCTACAATTTTGACTAGGGGAGAGCATAATAAATTCATTTTGATGTGTAAGGTCTTTCTTAAGGCAGCTGTATTGGTGGACTACTTTCCCAGACCAACCCAAGGGAATGCTGTAGACTGGATGTTTGCACCTGCTCCCAACAAATTCATATGTTGAAACCTAGTCCCCAATATAATGGAGGCAGGGCCTTTGGAAGGTAATTAGATCATGAGAGCAGAGCCTTCATAATTGGATTAATGCCCTTGGGAAAGAGTCCCAAGAGAGCTACCTTGTCCCTCTCACCAACTGAGAACACAGGAAGAAGGTGCCATCTATGTACCAGGAAATGGACTCTCACCAGATACCTAATCTGTGGGTGTCCTGACCTTGGACTTGCCAGTCTCCAGAGCTGGGAGAAATAAATTTTTGTTGCTTACAAGCTACCAAGTCTAGGCATTCTGTTACAGCAGCTCCAGGAGACTAATACAGGGAGGTTGCAGGGTTTTAGATAGAGCCCAGCTTGTGGCATGGGGCTGCCTGTGTCCAGTATGGCATGGAACAATAGTGCTATATTGATAAAGGGAGGCAACTCAATATATGAGCTTGAAAAAGTTTTTCTTCTTCCTGGTGGCTTAAGTAGTTGTTCACAGACTTTAAATATTCCCATGTACCCTGATGAAGCAATATAGGAAGTGCTGAAAGCATGGTAGATTAGCTGAGTCCTGAGGTTGGAACAATGAAGCTGTATAATGCAGCAAGTTTGTTCTTGATGTTGCAAATCCAATATTTGAATACAAGTTCTGGTAAGTTACAGGCCAGAAAGAACCAGCCATATCTCGGGTGATTATAATCTAGAAATCAGAACAAATGAGCAACTTCATGGCAGAAACCAGTGAAGATCTTCTGATAGTCTATATATCCGAGGTCCCTCACAAAGTTACTACCAAACTGTGAGCTGTCACTCTCTCATACATAGATGGCATCTTGAGGATGAGCAAGAAGGAAAGCAAAACCTAGAAAACTGAGCAGTTATCTGAAATATTGTGAGTCATTCGAAAGAGACTATTCTGATAGAAACATTGAGACACCATTATTTGGTAAATTTAAAATCTGCCACCTCATCTCTCATTGGAGTTAAGGTTCATGATGGAGATATGAAATCTGATCACAGCTATAGAAAAGCAAACAGTTTCTCTTTTTTTTCCTTTGTCCAATTAATTCTCTATGTATGGTAAATGGATCACCAATTCTGCCAGTGAGGGTATTTATTTATTTATTTATTTATTTATTTATTTATTTATTTTGACAGGGTCTTGCTTGGTCGCCCAGACTAGAGTGCAGTGGAGTCATCTTGGCTCACTGCAGCCTCAACCTCCTGGGCTCAAGTGATACGCCCACCTCAGCCTTCCCAGTAGCTGGGACCACAGGCATGTATCACCACATCCAGTTAATTTTTTGTATTTTTCTGTAGAGACAGGATTTCACCATGTTGCCCACGCTGGCCTTGAACTCCTGGACTTAAACGATCTGCCCACCTCAGTCTCCCAAGATTACAGGTGTTAGCCACTGTGCCTGGCCCCATCACTGAGTTTTTAATTCAAATGTTACCCTTTCTCTCTCTCTCTCTCTTTTTAAAGAGTTGGGGCATGCACCACCATGCCTGGTTAAGTTTTTACTTATTATTATTTGAGACGGGGGTCTGCTCAGGCTGGTCTGAAACTCCTGGTCTCAAATGATCCTCCCACCTCAGCCTCCCAAAGTGTTGAGATTATAGGCTCCTATGCTGTTTTATATGTCAGGTTGTTCTGGCTCCAGTTTTGTAAAAATGCTTTTTATATTTTAGCCTTGATGGTAAAAATATAGATTAATTCACCAGATAGTTTTTGAGTGACTACTCAGTGCTGAGTAGTCTTTCACTGGGGAGACAAATGATGAATAAGCACAGCCCTTTACTCACATTTATAAGAGACAAGTTGGGGAGTAGGACAAATTAATAATTAAAGCAGAGTGCAAAAAATGCTGTAATAGAGGTATGTAAAAAGCTGTAATGCATTAACGGGTGGGATACAATGGCCCCAGCACTTTGGAACCCTATCTCTACAGAAAATTAAAAATAAATCATTAGGGTAGGTAGCACTAAGTAGAGAGGAAAGGGAAGAATGTGATCTACTCAAGAATTGAGGAATCAAGAAAGGATTGCTTGAGAGAGAAGGCAGAGGCTGTTATTTAATGGGAGGATAGTTGAATACGGATCAGAAGGAGGAAGGTGATGATAGGTGTATCATCAGGGGGAGGGACAGACCAGGACCACCATAAGATGTGGAAACCAAAGGACTTGGTGTGCTCAGGGAATCAAAATTGTTTTTTTGGGCTGGGACGTTGCATTCAAAGCGAGAGGTGGTAGAAAAGGAAACTGGGAAGGTAAAGAGAGGTCAGCATGTTCTTAGGAAGGGTGATGAGTAGCATTCTGATGGGTATGTGCTCTATGCTGTTGATCCTAACAAAGGATTTTAATGGAGTCAGTGACATGATCTTTGATTTTAATAGCCCTAGGAGCAGTATCAACAGGGATTGTTGAGTGCAGAGAGACCAGTTAAGCCAGACACCAAGTCTAGGCTTGACATAATTTTCAGCATTTATAGTGCTAAAGATCACCTTCCATTCCAGTCCTGACAGCCTAGGGAATGCCATAAATCAGACTCATCTACTCAGGACCTAAAAGATCATACAGTTCTTTATTTTTTATTTTTTAATTTTTTGTAGAAAGGAGGTCTTGCCATGTTGTCCAGATTGGTCTCAAACTCCTGGGCTCAAACGATCAGCCACCTCGGCCTCCCAAAGTATTGGGATTACAGGCGTGAGCCACTGCCTCCAGCCAGGTTTTTTGTAGGTATTAACTAAAAATACAGATTTCTTTAGACATAAGAAAAGAGACTTGGGTAAATTCCTTCATGAGAAAAGTTGAAATAAAAAATAAAACATGCATGAAGAGCTTTTTACCGAACTATACCTCATTGCTAGTAACTCCATGAAGACAGTGTCTCAGGCTATCAATGATTATAATTTTAGTTTTATAGAACATCAAAATCATATAACAGCCTCAGAACATGGATTAATACATTGTTCAACATTAAATCCTGTCTTCAGTGATGACACTTACATGCCATCAGATGATATTAAACTATAAACATTGAAAACTCCTTTTTCATTTTTCTCTAAAGTTATTTACCTAGCTAAAGGGAACCACTGTTTCCATTGTTAAAGAAAGAAAATAAATGAGATTTCATCTAATAAAAAAGTCCATTCTTATCCTAAATCCTAGCCAAGGAGCCCCATGAACAATGCCAAAAGACAGCTTGCCATTTCAGCTTTCACCTGCGTGCTAAGTTTTCACAGATTTAACCGTAACCATTAACTGTTTCCTATCACCAGCTTTTTATCAGAAAAATCCATAGTTAGAAACATTGGAAAATCATTTCAAGGACTGGTTCCATGGGCAAGAAAGGAGTAAGGTTTTCTATTTTGAAACAGCTAAACTGTCTTTGTAGAAAATTACACAGAAAGAATCATATATCATACAGCCCACTAAGAGATGTAGTTATGCGCCAAGACATGGAATTATGAAATCAGAGCTTGAAGAGAATAAAAATGGCCAAGACAACTGCGGTAAACAGCAACAGTGCATTTTACTTTTATATTTTCCACAATGCCTCCATAATGGAGTTTCCTGACAATAGAGCAAGATTGCCCTACAGGGACAAAGTATGAAAGAAAGAATTCGCAAGGAACAATTAGAAGGCCAGAGTATGCCATGGGTAGGTCTCCTTGAACAAGGGATTAGACAGAATGGAAGTGCAAATACATATTCAAATCCAGCACGACAGATGGTGAAACATTTGTGGGCAACATACAATGTGCACCCCTCTTCTAGAGATGCTGCCCAAGGTTAAATGAGAAGTTTTCTGGAGGCTGGTTAGCAAAGGATTTAGATTTAGATTCGAATTATACTAATGCACAAATCTGCTTGTTATTTCTTGTGGGACTTGAGAAAATGTTACCTGCACATTCATTCAATTGTCAAATATTTTTGATACCCCTTCTGTGCCAGGCTTTGGGCTAAGTGCTAGAAATTTAGTGATAAACAAAGGAACAGGTCCCTGCTTTCAGGAAATTCACAGTAGAGATATTAATTATTATTAATGAATTATTGTGGTAAGTCGTATAAAGGAAAGATTCGTGTGCTGTGAGAATTTGTAAAAGGGGACATCCACTAGCCTGGGGTACAGCACATCTCTGTCCCTCAATTCCTTTATTGAAAATATGGAAATAGACCAGGCAGAGTCGTTCACGCCTATAATCCCAGCACTTTGGGAGGCTGAGGCAGGCAGATTGCTTGAGTCCAGGAGTTTGAGACCAGCCTGGCCAACATGGTGAAAACCTATCTCTACAAAAAAGAAAAAAAAAAAAATTAGCTGGGCATGGTGGCATACGCCTGTAGTCCCAGCTACTTGGGGGACTGAAGTGGGTGGGTCACTTTAGCCTGGGAGGCAGAGGTTGCAGTGAGCCAAGATCACACTATTGCACTCCAGCCTGGACAAGAACAAGACCTTGTCACACACACACACACAAAAATCAAAAAACAGTGGAAGTGATATTTCTTGTTTCACATCATTGTTGTAGGGATAAAATTAGTGAATATATGAGAATATGTTATATAAAAGTTAAAAATGATGTATGTTTTAAAATATTGTCATGATGATTTCTAGGATATGCTAATATCCCTGATAATTTGCTATACATCTTTACTGCACACCAGTGATTTGTACAGACTTCAGTTACTTAGTTACATTCTAGATACTAAATCCTCAGTAGGTGGCTGGTAATGGCTGACAGGCTTTCCAGCCGGACAGGAGCCTCTACATAGAAATGAGTTGGGATAAAAAAGCAAAAATAACATTTTCTTCACCGTACCTGTAGGCATGATGCCTAGAAAAACCCCAACCTGCATTTTATAATCTTCAGTATTTTCATACCATCTCACTATATTTCATAAGTCATCCAACAGCATGCTTATATCATCCAACAATATTTTTAGCTTTTTTCAAGATAGTTTTGCTATCTGATTTGACCTTTTTATTTGATGTATATATATTTTTAAGAAACAACTGTCAGGTGAAATATTTTTGATTATACATTTGGAATCCATGATTTAAGTATGTCTGGCAGTCATAAATGTCCCAGAAGGCAATGAGATTCATGTCCCAAATTTTATAGCTTTGTGTTTAAATTCTGCGGCCAAACTAAGTAT
Source organism: Mandrillus leucophaeus (assembly GCF_000951045.1). NCBI lineage: Eukaryota > Metazoa > Chordata > Mammalia > Primates > Cercopithecidae > Mandrillus > Mandrillus leucophaeus. Next base: position 113,222 of record NW_012101874.1, on the reverse strand, counting down.
TTCTTTTTTTCTTGAAGATAATTAAATATTATTACAGTGGCTGTTTCTGCCTGAAACAATTTCTTTGACTTGACATTTATTACAACGTTTTCAGCCAGGGAAACACAGCGTTCAACTTTCCAAAGTCCAGATTTCCACATATGTACTATATTATTTTCATCTCAAAAGAAAGGAAACTACTTGTGCTTTTAAAAAGAAGACGCTCAGTCAGGCACAGTGGCTTGTGTCTGTAATCTCAGCACTTTGGGAGGCCAAGGCAGGAGGACCGTTTGAGCCCAGAAGTTTGAGATCAGTCTTAGCAACATAGCAAGACCCTGTCTCTACAAATAATAAAAATAAAAAATTAGCTGGGCACAGTGGCACAAACCTATGATCCCAGCTACTCGAGAGGCTGAGGTGGGAGGATCAGTTGAACCCAGGGGTGTGAGGCTCATTAGAGCCATGGTTGTGCCACTATACTACAGAGTGTGTGACAGAGTGAGACCCTGTCTCAAAAGAAAAATAAAGCAGAGGCTCAGCTTTTCAAATTGTAGGATCCTTTTTTTTTTTTTTTTTTTTTTTTCCCACTACCATAGGCATTCTGCTTAAATGTACCTTAATTACAGGGTCTGCTTTATGGATGGAGACAATAGGTAGCATAGCAGCAGAAAAAAAGAGAGAGACAAAGTTCTTTATTGCAACCATCTTCCACTGTGGGTTTATAAAACAAAGCTCTTTGCCTAAGCTCCTTTACTTACATTATCTGTAACTATCTATAGTTATAATTTTATCAAAGACTTCTTCTTTCTTGGGTTTGTATTGGGTTTTTTTTTGTTTGTTTTGTCTGCCTGTTGTTGTTTTTAATGCATATACCTAATCCCACATTTCTGGATGTCATTTTGCAAAGAAAAAGTTTGAATTCTCTGAGAATTTCTTTTTGAGATAACACAGTAGCAACATTTAATCTCATCTCTGAATCCCAACCCAGCCACTGGTATGCTTTGATAACAAGTAGGAAAAGGAAATGCTTAAAAATTGAAAAGGCTCTCCCTCCCTTGGTTTATTTAGTCTTTTTCTCTATTTTTATTCTGGCGTGCTCTGTCTCGGTGATGGCTGAGTCAGGGGAAGGATGATGTCAAGCTGCTGTCAAGCCAATTGCATGGAAAGAGAAGAATTAACGTGTTCTCCCTTCAAAATGATGGATTCCATGGCTCCACATTCATCATCTGGCTCATCATTACCAAGTCTTTGCAGTCCACTGCAGGGTGACCTTGTTAGCACTGTCTGTGCGCTTTCTGTGATAGTGGGCTGCCTGGAGGCCCTGCATGTGTGGTGTGGGTTAATGAGGGTCTGAGTCATCAAGTTAGAAACTCACCTTTCCAGCCATCAGATCCAGAAGTGCTAGAGAAAGGCATAGGGCTCATAATCAGACATGCCACATTGACCAAAGAGTAATGTCTCATCCTGGTGAGATCATCCACAGGACCTGTGCTGAATAATTGTCAGGCAGCCATGAGACCACAGTGAGCTCCCATACTATCTAGGGGTCAATTTATCATCCAAGATGGCCGGCCTTGCAGATTGCAGCGCGCATATCCTCTGCAGGACCAGGTAACAGGCAGCAGGAGGGGTAGCCCCACGATAACACAGCATGTGTCCCTAGAGCATCTTCTTATTGAAATGGGAGATGTAAAACCTTTTAAAGAAAACTAATGGTCCTGTTTGGTGTCTAAGGATAAAGACGAGTACATTTTAATGGTGAAATAAGGAAACTTCAAATAAATTTTGCACTTGAGGCTGGCCTTCTGAGTCCCTCTCTCAAACCTGCCCCCATCTCATAGTTTCCCACTCCCCTGCTGCTCGGGATACTTCAGTGGGAAAGTTTAAACAAAACATTCTAAGACAGTGTTTTCCAAACAGTGGGTCACGACCCATTAGTGGGCTGTGAAAATAAAATTAGTGGATCACAACCAACATTAAAAAAAAAAATAGGAGCTGGGTGCAGTGGCGTGTGCCTGTGGTCTCAGGTACTTGGGAGGCTGAGTGGGGAGGATTGCTTGAGTCTAAGAATTTGAGGCTTCAATGACCTATGACGGTGTTTGCGAATAGCCATTGCAGCCTAGGCTGGGCAACATGGCAAAACCTTGTCTCTAAAAAAAATTAAAAATAAGAAAAGAAATAAAATAGAACATCTGGATTGCAATGAAATGCATTCTTTATTGGATATAGTGATAAAAACTCTTTCAAAGCTGTTGCCCAAGTGATAAATTTTGGTAACTTCTACCTGTATAAAACATTTACTTAAAAAATCCTGAAAATGAATAAAACAAATATTTTAAAATAATTGATACTGGCCATATCCGGTGATTCACAGGAGCAATGAGGAATAACATGCTCACTCCAACCCTCATAAGCCTTATCACCTTGATATTTTTTCTTGAAGCAATCTCCACATTCTTCATAGAGGAGAATATAACTGATTCAGGGTATGGTGGGGCGTGTGTGTGTGTGTGTGTGTGTGTGTGTGTGTATGTTTGCATGTGAGTATGTAATCTGGCTCCCATGGAAAGAAAACACATTGCTGGAAAATGAAATCACTGGACGTAGTTCCTCATTTCAAGCCTTTTCAGTTACACAGTTTCTTTTAAAAGTTTGACATGTAAAATCGTTGGATATCAAAATGCAAATCATGTAATTTCTCTTCCAGCTGTCCTGCTTAGCTGTGTATTTTCTCAGCCTGTGTATGTAACCCCCATGCTCAGTAACATTGCTTTCTGTTCAAATCATCTGTTTCTATGACCTTTGCCTTTATTGATTCGTTTTCTTTTTCTCTATTTTTAATGTTGCCTTTGAGATTAAAGTCATTTTTCTTCTGCAATAGTAGGTGAACAGTGACCTTGCTACTAAGAAATAAAATTTTTGATAAGGAAAAAAAAACGATCGGTAGTTCTATAAAGTGTTCTGTTGTAGTTGTTTTTGCTGTTGTTGTTAATAAACCTACTCAGAGAGCCATGAGCTGTAAACACTGTCTCCCTCTCGCATAAAAACAAAGGTTATGTAGCTAGAACGCAAAATGATCTAAAGAATAGCTAAAATGTATTGAGCACTTATTATGTGCCTAGAAATATGCTCAGCTCTTTAGAGTTTTAGAGCGGTTTGTATGTCCTGCTCAAATCTCATGTTGAAATGTAATTCCCAATGTTGGAGGTAGGGTCTGGTGGGATGTGATTGGATCATGGGTGCAGATTTCTTATGAATGGTTTAGCACCATCCCCCTGGTGTTGTCTTTGTGATACTGAGTGAGTTCTCACCACATCTGATCATTTTAGAGTGTGTGGCACCTCCTCTCTCTCTTGATCCTGCTTTCTTCATGGAGTGTCTGCTCCTGTTTCACCTTCCACCATGAGTAAAAACTGCCTGAGGCCTCCTCAGAAGCAGGTGCAGCTATGCTTCCTGTATAGCCGGCAGAACCATGAGCCAGTTGAACTTCTTTTCTTATAAATCACCCAGTCTCAGGCATTTCTGTACAGCGAAGTAAGAACAGCTAATACGGAGGTATTATCTCATTTAGTCCTCATGACAAGCTAAAACAAGAGGCTTTATTATTATCCTCATTTTTCTGAAGCTAAAACTGACTTAGGAAGGTTAAGTAGTTTGTCTAAAATGCCTTAAGTAGGCCGGGTGCGGTGGCTTACACCTGTCATCCCAGCACTTTGGGAGGCTGAGGCAGGCGGATCGCCTGAGGTCGGGAGTTCAAGACCAGCCTGACCAACATGGAGAAACCCTGCCTCTACTAATAATAGAAAATTAGCCGGGCGTGGTGGCGCATGCCTGTAATCCCAGCTACTTGGGAGGCAGAGGCAGGAGAATCACTTGAACCTGGGAGGCGGAGGTTGCGGTGAGCCAAGATCGCACCATTGCACTCCATCCTGGGCAACAAGAGTGAAACTTTGTCTCAAACAAACAAACAAACAAATAAAATGCCTTAAGTAATGGATCAAGGATTCCAGAGAGGTGGTCTAACTCCCTTGGCCTTGTTTCCAAACACTGACTTCTTGCTGAGACTCTTAAATCACTACGCTCTGCTATTATACACTCTGCCCTCTTTAGAAATTTAAAAAAAAAAAAAAATTGCAAACAGCAAGTAACAGTTCTCATATTTATTCACACATTTACTCACTCAATTCGACAAATATTTATTGACTATCTACCACATGTGAGGATCTACGCTAGGTGCCAAGAATACACTGATCAACTGAGTCAGAGATAATAAATCCATAGTGCAACGTAAAATATGTAAAAATGTATGTTTCCCAGGCTCCATTCCAATCATAGTTCTCTGTGAACTACGTAAGTGCTTGGGAAAGGAATGAGGAAAAGAGGAACATTCTGTGAAGTCAGTTTTAGGAGCTTTAATAGCAGTACTTCAAGAGTGTATCACAAATTAATTTTGCACCCAGTATCCACTTATTTCTAAATATTGTTCCTAAAAAGAATTATGAATGCGATCAAATTTTAAAGACGATTTGTTTAGCTTCATTATTATACTAAAATAAACTAGCTAGTTTTTAAATACTGTCCCATTCCAATGTTTAGGGAAGCTTGGAATGTAGTGTAGTAGCAGCTACAGCTGTAGCAGCAGAAGGGCCCAAGGTATTTAGCAGGAAAGGGACTTCGGTGAGTTGCATTATCATTCTTGTAAGTAGCATGGGTTCCTTCACCATAAAACACACACCCATTTGGTTCTTCTTGGGTCTTCTTCCCATCACCATCATTCAGTGGTGCACAGTCATAGAGGGATAACCCATCAACCCCTCTATTTCTATGTATTTATTTTATTTGGAGATATGAGGTCTCGCTGTATTGCCCAAGCTGGTCTTGACTCCTGGGCTGAAGCAATCCTCCCGCCTTGGCCTCCCAAAGTGCTGGGATTACAGGCTTGAGCCACCACGCCTGGCCTATCCCCTTCATTTATAGATAAACCATAAACACAAGAAGGCTTCAGCAAAGTTCAGCTGGTGCAAGATGTAAGGAGCAGAGAGTGTGTGGCCTCCAGTGTTAGCAGGTTTGGGGTCAAATCCAGCTGTGTGTCCTTTTTAATGGCTGTGTGACTTTCAGCAAGTAGTCAAACCTATTTTAAATTTTTAAGCTCTTATAAAATATTTAAGCCACACAAAAATGATATGGGTGATATAGAGAATGATATAATGATTACTCATATATTCAATTCCTAGCCTAAAAATAAAACACACAAATAGAGCAGACGCCCCTATGTATATTTTGATTTGACCTCATTTACCTCCATCAGAAAAGAACCATCCTGAATTTGACATTTGTCACTTCTGCCCATATCCTTAAACACTTCCTACATATGTATTTATGCCTAGGCAGTATGTAACACCATTTGGCATGTTTTGAAAAAAATACATAAATTGTATTATACCGTTAATATCCTCTGTCACTTGCATTTTTCACTCAACATTCTGTTTGGGAGATTTATTTATCATATGATGTCTTTGACTTTTAGTTTCTTCATCTGTAAGATGAACACAGTAGACACATTGCATAAGGTTGCTGTGAAGATCTTAAACAAAATAATAGAATGTGTATGGTACAGTATTTGGGACCTTTGTAGATGCTTCAGAGAATGTCATCCCCTTTTCATACCTAGTGAAATAATGTTCTGCATTTGGCATCTGAGAGGCAGCAGCCACTTGGCTTGCTCAACTGTAATGTTCAAATTACAATTTGCCACTAAATATTCCCATTGGTATAAAAATGGCCCCACACAGCAAAGGCGAGCTGATTATAGGCATTAGCATCTAATGTTCCCTGAGAGGACTCCGCCTAAGTATGCTGCTTTACATAGCTATCGTCATAATTTCCCTCTGGTTCTTCAAAATCAGAGTTAGATTTCTGAATATGGAAAATATAAGAGTAATGCTCAAATGCATTCCACACTTGGAATACTCTGAAAATTCTATGTTAATCATCTCTGAAGATATTACACAACATAAGCAAATGGCAGTGTAATTTAATATGCTCCTCTTCTATTTTTTTCCTCAGTCTATTCTTTCCACACACTTGTATACAGTTCTCTATTTTTGTTATTTTGTATTTAATTGCCTCTGCTAAAGCAAACATATTGCAGAATTGCCAATTATCTTATAAATATGTATGGCTTTCATTGAGAGGGCTTTTGTTTTTCTGGAATTCCAACAAATTTCAATCAATCATTTATACTACAAAAATCTAGTAGTTTAGAAATCTTTTAAAAATTTGCCTGAGTTTTAGGTTTCTTATAACATTTGGTCTAATGTTGGCTGAAGGCATGTCTCTATAATGTCAAAACACATGGTAATTCAATCATTGCAGTAAAATTTACTGTCAATTTTTTAGAGGGGAAAAATCAAACTGATGTTTTAGCTTTGTACGGGGTAAACAACTGATTTATTAATTAAATATTTTACTTTTCTCCAGTTACTTATTTGTTGTATAAATATAGGCACAGTTGTAGAGAACACAAACATTTGCTTGCAGTAAAAAACATTAAAAAAGAGAAATTCTCACTATCTCAATGCAGTAAAATGTGCTGGATCACATACTAACAGGAATCGTTTGGTGGGAGGAATGGAGCTTACACTCCAAAGGTTTATTATTTTCCAGCTGAACTTGACTGCCACACAAAAGCCAGCACCAAGCCTTAAATGTGAAACACAGTGGATGGTAGCTGTGTGTAAATCTGATTAAAAACGTATTTGAAAATCCTACTTCTACCAACTGATTTAAGAAGGTGAGCTTGGTCATTCGATTAAAAGGAACTAGATTGCTAAACTATATATATATGCATATATATATATGCATGCAGAGGAGCTAATCTAACTGTTACAAAGGTAATGCTTAAACGATCACTTGGTAGTTTTTTTTTTTTTTTTTCTAAAGACAAAGTCTTACTTTGTCGCCCAGGCTGGAGTGCAGTGGCGCTATCTCAGCTCACTGCAAGCTCCGCCCCCCGGGTTCACGCCATTCTCTCAGCCTCCGGAGTAGCTGGGACTACAGGTGCCCACCACCACACCCAGCTAATTGTTTGTATTTTTAGTAGAGACGGGGTTTCGCCATGTTAGCCAGGATGGTCTTGATCTCCTGACGTCGTGATTCACTCACCTCGGACTCCCAAAGTGCTGGGATTACAGGCGTGAGCCACTGCGCCCGGCTAGTAGTGCTTTTCTTGAAAGGAGCTCAGCCCAAGGTAGATTTAGTAGTGATTTTCAAAACATCTATAAAAGATGATTATTCCAGAGCTATTAGCTTGGCAGAATACTTGTTCCCCTTTTGTAATTATGATCTAGTATGCAATTGCTAAGGAGAAGTTAAAAAGTCTGTCTTATTTACATTGGACATTATTCTTCAGAGGTGGTAAGAGCTACCTGCAAGTCATACAATATGTTACCAAAATACTCAGTTCAACTAAATATTTTTGGTTTTTTTATTTTATTTTATTTTTTTATGTTAATAGAGATAGGGTTTTGCCATGTTGGCCAGGCTTGTCTATAATTCCTGGCCTCAAGTGACCTGTCCACCTTGTCCTCCCAAAGTGCTGGGATTATAGGTGTGAGCCATTGTGCCCGGCCATAATTGAATTAAATATTTTTAACTGAAGATTCAGTTAACATTGACTGGCTTGGCTCCAAGACCTCCAACAACAGACAGGATGAAATTCTTTTCAATGCTTCTCAAAATAGGGGATTAAAACAATAGTAATAGCACATTAGAAAAAGAAGTTCTTTTCAATAACTGGACAGCTTCTTCATACTCCTGCTTTCCCCCTGCTCTGTCCCACCAAAATACTTAATTGCCTTAGAGGAATTCAAATGGGATCAGAATTCATGAATAATGGTCATCACCGATATTGTCTGAACAAGTGATTATGTATAATTTTTTGTTACTTCGTGCCAAGAAGTCACACACACGAAGCAACACAAAATTATCCTAGTTTTTTAAAAAATTAACATCTATCACATTGATCATTACTATTAATAGTTTACAGGTAACAGTAAATTCACATTTTCCATGGGTTATACAAACAGTCCTCAATTCACAGTAACATGTGTTGGTAAAACTAGCCATGCAAGCTGAAATGTGCAAATCTATCTTAATAATCAAGGGGAAAATTACAATAGTTTTATGACCTTTAAAGTTGTTTTTATCAAAACATTAACATTACTGTTAATATTACTGTAAATGTAACATTAAACTCACTTTTAGATTGCTTGATCCTAGGAGTTTAAGATCAACCTAGACAACATAGTAAGATCCTGCCTCTACAAAAATAAAAACTTATCTGGGCATAGTGGCATGTGCCTCTGGTCCTACCTACTCAGGAGGTTGAGGTGGAAGATTGCTTGAGCCCAGGAAGTCAAGGCTCCAGTGAGCAGTGATTGCACCATGCACTCCAGCCTGGGCAACAGTGCAAGACTGTCTCAGGAAAAAAAAAAAAAAAACCCAGTGGTTTGAACAGTACTTGTCTTATTTTCATTACCGAACACAATATGGAGCAAGTAGCATTTTTATGTCTCAACTAATTGTCAAACACTTTTCTAAGTTTTGGATTAGCTTCTAACATTTTATCCTTTGCACTTCCAAAGTCATAAAATATCTGTGAGAAATCCTTTAATGTCAAGATTTTTGCTGGTGTCTTCCTCTGGGACATCTTCACCCATTTCATCACAACCATTTCCTCATTTATGCTGATAAGTTCCCTTTCGTTAAATTCCTCTGTCTACAGATTGAGTCTTTCCAAAGGCAACATTGTCACTCTTCCCACAATCAGCTATTTCTTCTATAACTCTGTTTACATGAAAGTCAACATTCACTTTCAGTGTTATCATTTTTGCTTCTTTGCTGCACTTTCACTTTTCTTGGCCAATTCCCACTCTCAATTACTCATTGTTGTAAAATGTCACAAAGGTTTATCCCTGGGAGACAAGGAGGGAATAGAACTGCATGCTTTGCTGTGTATGTGTGAACTGAGTAACAGATGCTCAGTGACCATTCACTGACAAACGTTGAGAGATGTGACGTGATTAGTTGCTGATCACGATACGCATCTGTTACTCAGTGATTTGTGGACTGAAGAGCTAGCCGTGAAGTTTAGACTTTGTGCAATTACTCACAGCTAATAAACCATGGTAGCTAAACTTGAACCATGTTGTTGGAACTGATGTTACTTAACTCAACCATGGTAACTGAAATTTGTGCATTTTAGAACCATGAGAAACAAGAACTGTCTGCATCTGATTTCTTAAAACAGTTCTTGGAGAAAAGATTAAAACTGCCATCATCAGTGTCACAAAAAGAGAACGTGAAGCATTTACTTTTGTGTACCAACAAAGCACATTCCTCAAATTTAAATCATTAATGAAAAATATACTTTTATCCTTTTTTCCAGTGTAAAAGTGTGTTTTTTTTTTTTTTTTTTTTAAAGGCTAATCTTATTGCCACTCACTCCTTGGAATTAATAAATGTAACTATTGATCAAATTCACAATTAAAATATTTTGTATTGACATGCAAAATAATTTCCTAGGATCATATTTGAGTAATGAACTATCAGTTCTTTTAGAATTTATCTTACACTAGCATAAACCACACACAATCTCTTACTCATCCATGCATACTTAATGACATTGAATCCACGGAATGCACAAAGATCAGAATACAGGTGTAGAAATAGTGCTTACATATGGAATTTACACATTGAATTATAATTATAACATATATACACAAAGTCAGTTCTGCTATAATGCTTGTTTGAAAATATGCATTTGTCCTATTAGAGAACAAATTGAGCCCAATTCAAATTTTCATTTGCATAAGTACAATTTCACACAAGAGAAACACTAGGTATGTGCAGAAAACTGCACCCAGATGAACCAAGCTGCATAGGGCTACACAAAATGCCCACACTTCAAACATTTACCAGCCACATTATTTCACCATGCATATCCTGAGCCATATTTGTCCACACCCATTCTGATAACTGTCTGTTATGTTTTAGATAAACTTTTACAATTTCATAACAAGTAAAAGCTATAATCCTTCAGATGCTTTCTTCCACAAGCAAATATCAGGTCCCTTTCAAGGCAAAATGATATATTTATTATACTATTTGTGCATTTTTTAACCATTTAAGATGGAAAAAAATTGTGTTACTTTTTAAAAATTGGTTTCTGTCTCTTTTTTTATGTATCAGTGACAATGGTATGCCCTAACCCCGTAAGGCCTGTGGTTTTTATTGTGCAATTTTGCATAGTGCAGTGATTTTTTTGAAATGTACACATCGTGTTGCATAGATTTATATAGACTATAAAAAGAATGTATATGACTTTTTCTCTCCAAAGATTAAAATTTACTAGTATAAAATTATTTAAAGTCTGAATGGTGGAGCCCATGGTGTGACATTGTTTTTCAGGGCTTTAAACATCTTCTATATGAGAAAACCAAGTTTAAAAAATAGTCAAAAGGATGATTACCCAATCTAACCTCTAAAAACAAACCCATTTGCCTATTCTATCAGTAAATTCATAGTTGATAAGGAGAATTTTCAGCTTCTGCAGAGAGGTTCTATCTGTCTAGCTTTGAACTGTCTAAACCAGTTGTTCTCAAACTTGAGTGTGCCTTGGAATCACCTGAAGCGCTTGTCAAATGCACAATGCTAAGTTTCTGGATCATGAAGTCTTGGGTAGGGCTCAAGAATCTGCATTTTCAAAAAGTTCCCAGATGGTGCCAGGGCAAACTTATCTACTAGGCACAGTAAACACAGTGCCTGTGGTCCAATTTACTTTTAGTGGGCCATGAAAATAGTTTTATTTTTCTCTCTCTTCAAATCAGAATAAAATAATGAATATGACAATAATGAATGTATATGAGGAATCTAACCTAGAATATATTCATCTTTATATTAATGCAGTATAAAAATATTAATTCTATTTGTTTATTCATTTGTAACGAAGGAGGGGACGTGTGAAGGCAAAAATGTCCCTGGTCCATGGAAGTCATGATGTGGCCCAGGCTGATGCAACTGCCGCTGCAGGAAGCATATGTTGAGAAGCGCTACTCTGAACTCACTGATCTTTTGAGATTTGTTAGTGTTCTGCTTTTCATTCTGAACTCTTTTGACTCTGTGCTGTTTTTACTCAGAAGAAATAAAGTTTTTAAGCCCCCTGCAATGGAAAGGAAGTCAATGGAACAACAAGTTAGCTTAAGCTCAGGAGATGTGAGGAACAACACATGGTCAGAAATGTGTTTCTGATGTGGTCGTTCTTTCCTTACTCTGATGTAAGTTTTAAATTACAACTACATGTGTCGTACCTCCATCATTGCAAATGAACCAGTTTAAAGATCCAACCAGTGAAGAATCTGGTCTATAAGACAATGCCTTAATAACACTCCAGATGCCATACTGTTCAAAAAAACACTTTTCCATTTAGGATCCATTTGTTCCTCACAACCCCCTGTTCCGTAGGTATTGTATTATACCGAACAGCAATATTCTTATATTTGGTAGCAATAAAAATAAACAAAAAACGTCTTCACCCCACAAATCAATCACAGGATAAGCAGAGTTTAGACAAATAGCCCGTTTTTACCATGGGGCAACTCTTATTTTTGTTACAACCCCTGTGTTCCTTTTCTTTCCAAAATCATTGCTACAAAAACTCAATAAACAATGAAATAAATGCATTCATATTGTACTATAACACCTTAAGCGTTCTCAATACTCTTTCCTACTTAATATAATCACTAATGAAAAAGAGGTTATATATGAAACAAACAAAGCATTTGTTGTATTTTTGATATTTTAGACATTTTATACATTCATTTTGGAAACTGTTAAACCTGCTGACTGACAGGCAAAAAGAAGAAAGTAAAACTAATTCATAAGCCCACTTCAGAGATAACCATTGGTAATATTTGGTTATTGTTTATATATATTGTTGGTTTTCATGTACAGTATTTTTTAAAACAGATGATACAGTTTGTGATGTTTACAATTTTACTTTAAAGCTTAGCAATATATTACAAACCTAAAGAATAAATCATGGGATTAAAATTTTTGCATGAAATTCCACATGAATGGAGTTTCTGTTCTTAAATAACCAATTTCTTTTTATTAGAGATTTAGGTTATCTCTTATTTTCTGTTACAAACAAGGCTCTGAAGAACATTTTTGTGTGTGGATGGTCAAATATTTATTTCTTTAATATACAGAAATGGAATCCCTAGGTTAAAAAGACCAGTATTTTTAAGGTTTCTGACTCATATTTTCTAATTGTGCTTTAGCTCCAGGACTCCTCCAATTAACATCAACAAGGAGGCACTATGCAGTGAAACTGGTTCCATTATCTGATATAAAAAGACCAAATACCTCTGGAGGTACATTTAGCAATAATTGAGATCTGGGGCAAAACACATAAAATGTCATCACGAATTGATAAGAATCCACTAAGGCAGGCTGTGGGGTGGAAGAGAGGACACCAAGGAGAAGAGAGAAACTGGACCGTGAGCAACGTGCTCTTCACTTCCAGTCCCTGACTCCTTTTCCACGCATCAGCTCCTGAGGACTCTATGTCTGGACAGAGGAATAGCTCCACTCCAGCAGAAGAGGCAGTGATGGGTGACGGCAGGAGAAAAATTACGTATTTTCATAATTATTTAAATCCTGCCCTTTAAATTTTGGTGCCTTGCGGCAAAGTTGTGACCAGCTCATGTAGTTCTGAGGAACTTCCTGTCTTTACCTTGGTGGCCTTGGAGAAGTGGTAGAGCCCAGCCCCAATGACAGATGACTCTAGAAGAGACCCTTGCAAAGCAGGGTAAGTTTCACCCTTCGGGGAAATCAGGATGGTAAGTTTCACCCTTATTGGAGTGTTAGGGCTCCCTGGAGTGTTGTGTTGAGAAGGATCCTGAGATGCAACCAGAAGAGGTGGGCAGAGGGCTGTGAGTGGTTGATAATGTCTGTTATGGGCGCAGGAATGGAGACTGACAGACTGACACCAGAGTATTCATTAGGCCCTTTTTTTTTTTTTTTTTTTTTTTTTTTAACTCTGTCGTCCAGGCTGGATCACTAGTGTGATCTCAGCTCACTGCAACCTCTGCCTCCTGGGTTCAAGAAGTTCTCATCATGTCTCAGCCTCCCCAAGGAGCTGGAATTATAGGTAAGCACCACACCCAGCTAATTTTTGTAGTTTTAGTAGAGACAGGGTTTCACCATGTTGGCCAGGCTGGTCTTAAACTTCTGATCTCAAGTGATCCGCCCTTCTTGCCCTCCCAAAGTGTGGGGATTACAGGCATGAGCCACCGTGCCCTGCCTATTAGGCCTCTTCTAAATTCCCTTTGAATTAATGCAACTGTTGGTCACCAAAACAACACTCCTCTGATTTACCTACAGTCAGTCCTTGTACAGCACACACCTTCACCTCAATTATACTAATAGGAATCCACCTGCTCTAGGCCTTGTTTCTCTTAAAAAAATAAATTGTTTTTAATAGCGACAGGGTCTCATTAGGTTGCCAAGACTGGTCTCAAACTCCTGAGCTCTCATGTGATCCTCCTGCTTCAGCCTCCCAAAATGCTGGGATTACAAGCGTAAGTCACTGTGCTCCTCCCTTTTTATTAAGTGAAAAGTATTTTAATGAATTTGTATGTTTACAGTTTTATTCCCATTTTCCCTGTTGTCTATTTTTTTAAAAAGGTGAAAAAGTATAAAGTCTATTACCATAAATTTCAGCTTCCTGTTTATATGAGCATTTAATATAAAGTAGAAAAAGGAAAACATAGGGGAAAAGAAAACAGGACAGAAAGTGAGGGAGATAGCAGCTGGAATTTGTAGTGGGGAAAGAAATGTACACTTTATCTTGCAGAGAAAAAAAATGAAGGTAAATATGGACATGAGTTGGGAAGAAAAAGGAAAAAAAGGAGGAAGCGAGAGGGAAGGAAGGAAGGATGGAGAGAGGTCTCATAGTTCTTGAAAAGACTAACTGTGCTAGTAAAAACGAGCAGAATGAATGAGTACAGACAGAAGCAAATCTCAGTTTAGTCTTATCAAAGTTAGTTGATGTAGGCATTGAGATGCTGCCTCATTGGGAGCCCAGAAGAATTTTTGTTGAATATGCAATTACATGAAGAAGCCAACAAATAGTATTGGCCAATTTCTTCTAACATCTTGCTTCCAGGAATGCTTCGCTTCTATTAAGGCTGATAGTTTGCCTAAGGACAATGAATCACAATGGTGACATCTCATAATATTCTGATATACACATTCTCCTAACTCAATAAAAGTAAATGCAAATCTGCTGTCAGAAGCTATAGTGTCTGGCAAAACATGTGATATAAATTATCGGTGTGGGGCTGTCATTGTGACAGCAGGCATTTGAAATGAAACTGAGGTTGCACTGAGGCCACTGGGATTAGTTTTAACACTGGAATAATCCTGCAATATCAATATGCAATTTTGACCAAAAATTTCTTGAGTCACTTCCTAGGAAAATGTTGGGGCTTTTGGAGTGTTACATTTAATTTCTTGACCTGTACTAGACTGATCTGGTCTTTTGTTTCTTCTTGAAAAAGCAAATTGATTTAAAATTTTAAAAGATGTACACATCTAATTTGACATGTAAATAACACATCAGCATATACAATTAAAACTGAATATTTCTTCAAAAAGAAGGGATGGGCCGGGCATGGTGATTCATGCCTGTAATCCAAGCACTTTGGGAGGCCGAGGCAGGTGAATTGCTTGAGTCCAGGAGTTCCAGACCAGCCTGGGCAACATGGCAAAAACCTGTCTCTAAAAAAAATTTTTTAATTAGCCAGGAGTGGTGGTGTATGCCTGTAGTTCCAGGTACTTGTGAGGGTGAGGTGGAAGGATCGCTTGAGCCCAGGAGGTCAAGGTTACAGTGAGCCCTGATGGCTGGTGCCACTGTACTCCTGGGTGGCAGAGCAAGACCCTGTCTCAAAAAAAAAAAAAAAAAGAAGGAATGTTCCTCAATTCCCAGGAGTAATTAAGAGTTTCCTAAGCCTGCATATCCTGCACATGTACCCCTGTACTTAAAATAAAAGTTAGAAATACTATTTCTTTTTTTTTTTTTTTTTTTTTTTTGAGACAGAGTCTCGCTCTTGTAGCCCAGGCTGGAGTGCAATGGTGCAGTCTCGGCTCACTGCAACCTCCACCTCCCAGGTTCAAGCGATTCTCCTGCCTCAGCCTCCCGAGTAGCTGGGATTTCAAGTGCCTGCCACATCCGGCTAATTTTTTGTATTTTTAGTAGGGAACGGGTTTCACCTATGTTGGCCAGGCTGGCCTCAAACTGCTGACCTCAGGTGATCTGCCTGCCTTGGCCTCCCAAGGTGTTGGGATTACAAGTGTGAGCCACTGTAGCCAGCCAGAAATTTTTAAAAAAAAAAAAAAAAAGAAGAAAAGAAAAAAAAAACAAAAAACCACAGTTTCCCCTTTGGCTGTGCCTCCAATGCATCAAGCACACTCTTCAGCCTCAGGGCCTTTGCCCTTCCTCTTCCCTCTACCTGGAATGTTCTTTTCCCACATATGTCCATGGCTTGCCCCTCACTTCCTTTAGCAATTTCCTCAAATATCACCTTATTTTTGTTGTTGTTGTTGTTGTTGAGATGGAGTCTGGCTCTGTCGCCCAGGCTGGAGTGCAGTGGCGTGATCTCGGCTCACTGCAAGCTCTGCCTCAGCCTCCCGAGTAGCTGGGACTACAGGCGCCCGCCACCATGTCCAGCTAATTTTGTTTTAGTATTTTTAGTAGAGACGGGGTTTCACCGTGTTAGCCTGGATGGTCTTGATCTCCTGACCTTGTGATCTACCCACCTCAGCCTCCCAAAGTGCTGGGATTACAGGTGTGAGCCACCGCGCTCGGCCAAATATCACCTTCTTAATGAGGCCTTCCGTGACTATCTTCTCCAACACTGTAGCCCTATCTCTGTCCAGCATTTCCACCACTGCTCCACCCCACCAAGGACTAGAAGCTCCATGAGGCAGGATTTTTTTTTTTGACAAGGTCTTGCTCTATTACCCAGGCTGGAGTGCAGTGGAGCAATCATAGCTCACTGCAGGCACAAACTCCTGGGCCCAAGCGATCCTCCCACCTCAGCCTCCCAAGTAGCCGCGACTACAGGTATATGCCACCACCCTGGCTAATTTTTTTATTTTTTATTTTTAGCAGAGACAAAGTCCAGGTTGTTCTCAAAATATTGAGCTCAAGCAATCCTCTTATCTTGGCTTCCCAAAGTGCTGAGATTACAGGTGTGAGCCACCACACTCTGCCAACAAGGATTTTTTTAAAACTGTTTTATTCCTGCTGAATCCCCAGAGCCCAGAAAAATGCCTGACACATAGCAGGTACTCAGTATGTATTTGTTGAATAAATGAATTCACACTTATTTTTAGAAATATTGGAATATATTATTATACATACAATTTGACAGCTTTTTAAATATACTCAAAAGTGGATCATAGATATCTTTCCATTTTGGTACTTAAAGATATCTTTTATTTCTTTTAATGGCTACATAGTTTTTTTCTTATGAGACAAGTACTATAAACTGGCCGTTCTTCTTATTATTTTATTTTATTTTATTTTTCTGAGACATGTTCTCACTCTGGTTGCCCAGGCTGGAGTGCAGTGGTGCAATCACAGCTCACTGCAGCTCCAGCCTCAACCTCCCAGGCTCAAGTGATCCTCCCACCTCAGCCTCCCAAGTATCTTGGACTACAGACACATGCCACCATGCCCAGCTACTTTTTAAAAATATTTTTTGTAAAGATGGGGTTTCCCCGTGTTGCCCAGGCTGGTCTCAAACTTCTGGCCTCAAGCAATCCACCCACCACGGCTTCCCAAAGTGCATTCTTATTTTAATGTACATGTGATTTTGCTCCAATTTTAATCAATTATTTATTTGCTGGGGAGATGGGGCAGTGCTCCAATTTTTAATTCAAAAAATAATGCTGCAATGAATATCACTGCTCATGTATTCTCTTCGGGCCCTTTCAATATG
Source organism: Mandrillus leucophaeus (assembly GCF_000951045.1). NCBI lineage: Eukaryota > Metazoa > Chordata > Mammalia > Primates > Cercopithecidae > Mandrillus > Mandrillus leucophaeus. The sequence goes on along the minus strand of NW_012101874.1, from coordinate 96,174 downwards.
ACCATAAAGTCCAGGTCACCAGACACTGCTTCTTGGCAAAGCTTTCATATACAGTAAGTCCTCAATGTCATTGTAAATAGATTACTGGAAACTGCTACTTTATGCAAAATCACGTATAACGAAATCAATTTTACCATAGGCTAATTGATATAAACAAGAGTTAAGTTCCTATGGCATATTTCTGGTCACAACAACATCACCAAGTTTCTATATAAAGACTCTAAACACTTCTAATCCTAAAAATTGAAGTAAATAAAATAATTTGTATTCATTTATGTATCCATTTTCCAACCCTCTGATTCCAGGTCAGGGTCTTGGGTGGCCAGAGCCTGTCCTGGCAGCTCACGGTGTGAGGGAGGAGCCAACCCTGGACGGCATGCCATTCAGTTGTGGGGTGCAGTCACATGCATACTCACACTCACTCAGACTGGGGTCCTTTAGACATGCCAGTTAATCTAAAGTACACAACTTTGGGATGTGGAAGGAAACCAGAGTCCCGAGAGAAAACGCACCTAGGGCTGGGGAGAATAGGCAAACTCCACACAGACAGTGGCCCAGCCAGTATTTTTTTTTTTTTTCCCTCATCAACATTATAACAAAACAATGTTGAACAAAATGATATCATTTGAGGACCTGCTGTGTACAATTGGTAATGTCCTGCATTTTTTTGTGGCTAAGAATATGTGATAACAACTTTATGAAATACCATATCATTTCTCTTTATTACCAGCTCATAAATGAGCAAATAATTTTTTTTCTTTAAATCATCAAATAGTGTATCCAACAGAGTCCCTAGCAAGAAACAAATGGCACACTCAAAAAGGGTAGCAGAAGAGAGTTTAGTAAAATCATATATAAAAGTGTAAGCAGGGTTAAGGGAAACCATCAGTAGTCAGTAAAGCACCCCAAGGCTGGCAAAAATGGGAAGCCGTTACTGGTTCTGGCTGAAGGGGAAAGAGAGGAAACAGTTCCTAGAATATAGTGAGACCTGCAGCTGCGGAGAGAGCCATTCACTGGAAGCTGTGTTTTCAAATAGAATTATGTAGTCATCGCTAAGCTATGGCCCTGAAGGGAGAAAGCTGGGGAAACAAAGACCTGAAGCTCTCTCTCCTCTTACCTTTCGAGTTCCCACCAGAGTCTTTCACTGGCTGGATCCAACCAGAAGCCAGGGGGTAAGGAAGCGGTCCATAGAGTATCAGCTCCCTGAGACCAGAACAGAGTAGATAACAATGGAGAGTGAATCTGGAGGGACAAATCAAAAATATCCAGCACCAATAGTTTTCTACCAGCTTTGCTTCTTCCCTCCACATTTGGTTAGCTTACTGGGCATCACCAGGGAGCTCTAATACTAAAATGTCCATAGTAGACAGCACTGCCTACACAAATAGTAGTTTCAGTGGTAGATTGCTAGGGGACACGCATTATGCTCTTCTAGGCTTATAGACAAGAAAGGAGTTGTAAGCACTCTAACTGGGAAGCTCTAATGATGCAAATATGATAACATCCTTTAGGGTACACCATCACAACTAGTACTAACCTTTTTTTTTTTTTTTTTTTTTTTTTTGACATAGGGGCTTGCTCTGTCACTCAGGCTGGAGTGTGGTGGTGCTATTATGACTCACTGCAACCTCAACTTCCCAGGTTCACATGATCCTCCTGCTTCAGCCTCCACTGTAGCTGGGAACGCAGGTGCGCACCACCAGACCTGGCTTTTTTTTCTTTTTTTTTTTTTTAAGTTTTTTTGTGGAGGTACAGTCTCACTTTGTTGTCCAGGCTGGTTTCAAACTCCTTAGCTCAAGCCGTCCTCCCACCTCAGGCTGTCAAACTGCTGGGATTAAAGGTGTGAGTTGCCATGCCTATCCTAGTATTTTAATTTTTAAAGCATGATTTTGGAGCCAGATAATTTCTGGGATTGGATCCTTACTTCTGATCTTGGCTAGCCATATGAACTTGGGCTATCCAATATGGTAGCCACTGACCATATGTGGTTATTTAAATTTGTATTTATATAAACTGAAAGTAAATAAAAACTCAGTTCATTCGCTCTTCCTACAAGACAGGAGCTCAATAACTTCCTTGGCTAAGTGGTTACCATATTGGGCAGTACAAATATAAAACTATTCCAGCATTGTAGAGAGTTTTATTGGACAGTGCTGGGCTTAATGCTTAAACTCTCTGAACTCATCATACAATAGCACTTAACCGGTGGGCTTATCTGAGGATTAAATAACTTAATATACATAAAGTTCTTAGCAAGCTGCAGGTCACAGAGTAGGTGCTCAGTAAATGGTAGCTATAGAACTGACAACAGTAACAACAAAAGCAGCAACATAATTGTGACATAGCATATCCCTGGGGATACTTTCAGCAATATTCTTAAACAAGGCTCTCTGCCAAGGCTGTGGAGGCTTCCAGGCTTCAGCAATAATCACACAGCTGTTGCTGATGAGAACTGTGTGTCACTGAGCTCAGAGGCTCCTGATTATGAAAGCTCCTTGGCATTGCAGAGAACTGACTAGTGGGCCTCCATCTTGCAAGTATGGTCCTGTGTGTCTTTTGAAAATGCTGCTCCAGGCCGGGAGCTCACGCCTGTAATCCCGCACTTTGGGAGGCCGAGGCAGACAGAACACCTGAGGTCAGAAGTTCAAAACTAGCCTGGCTAAAATGGCAAAACCCCATCTCTACTGAAAATACAAAAAGTAGCCAGGCATGGTGGCACACGCCTGTGCTCTCAGCTATTTGGGAGGCTGAGGCAGGAGGATCGCATGAACCCAGGAGGTGGAGGTTGCAGTGAGCTTACATCGTGCCACTGCACCCAAGCCTGGGTGACACAGTGAGACTCTATCTCAAAAAAAGAAAAAAAAGAAAGAAAACACTGCTCTGTCCTGAGACATTTTCCCATAATCTTCTGAATATGGTATGATTCCTATTTTTTCTTCCTGGTGGCTTGAAATGGCTTGCTCTGTCAACATATTCTTTTCACAGAATCTGATTTTGTTTCATTTTTCTTTGTGTCTGCAAACAGAATATGGTTTTAATCTCCCACAGGACTTGTAATTTTCATCTTAAGCTTCTATGTAACCATACTATTGCATCTCTGTATCATGTCAAGTAACCAGTTTGATTCATGTCTTAATGGAAATTGTTTAGGTATCATGTAGTCAAATTTACAGAATATATTAGTGATTTGGGGACATAGGTTTTAGAATCTCTAGAATGAATGCTGTATTCCTTAAGTGGATTGAGAAAACTATTGGTCAGCCACCAAATAGAACTCATTTCTTCCACTTTTCTCTATTTCCATTATTCCATCTCCATATTCCAAATTGCCATTATTTCTTGTCTTCTTATAATCAATTTTCCACCCTGCTTAAGACATCCAATGCCTTCCTGATGCTCTTAGAAAAGAATCCAAATGCCTGTCCATGAGCTTTTATTTTCTTCAGAGAACTTATGTCTAGCTGTAATTATTTATCTGCTCTCCTGTTTACTTTCAGTCTCCCCTCCTGCCACTGTTCCTGCAGATTTCAGCTCCATGGGAGCAGGAATCTTGTTTCCTCATTGAACATTATGTTCTCAGCTCCTGGAAAAGTGCCCGTTACAGGGCAGAAGCTTTGAAAAGGCTTCAAGGCCATCTTCAGGCAGGATGTAAAGAGTAAGCTGCAAGCCTTTAATTTACAACCTAGCACCATGTTTACTGCATTCCGATGTTTTTCTCCCAAAGCCCAATAAGTGGTTTTTAACTTTGTTGTGTTTGTGCCATAACAACTCTGAGTGGTCTAGTGAATCCTATGAATTCCTTTTCTAAATAACGTTTAAATGCATAACATTTTGTAAAAACAGGATGACAAAAGAAGACAACTGCTCATGTACAGCTATCAAAATACTTAAAAATTTCAATGCTTCTTTATTACTGTGTTGAAGAACAAGCTCCAGTGGAGGGCCTAAAATGACTGTTATTTTGAGACTATAGCAGTTCATAAACAATATTTTGAGATGTCTGTAACAATTGTAATAAGATATAAACATATCTGTGATTTCTGCTGGTGACGAAGTCACAGGTACTGTTGCCACTTCTGGGGCTTGTTGCCTGTCTTCTTAATTAAAGAAACTGACAAATTTCAGTTCACGGTGAATAAAAATGCAGATGTAATATTTTTTCATCCACATCGATAGACCTCTTGGATTCTACGCACAGAGCTTTGTGGGTCCCTGGGCCTCAGGTGAAGGGACTTGAACTGAGTGTGAGAGAGCATGTGTTCAGGTGTGCATTTCTGTGCATCGTGGTTGTAAGTGCATTCTCAGCCATGGTGCTCACCTTGGATATAGTTTGCCACCTCGAAAACGATCCAAGACCTTTTTTAGTTACTGGTGTCATTCATTCATTTGTATTTCAAATACTGGGAAAGAAACACAAAAGAAGCTCACATATGATTCCATCATTAAAAATATATATAAACCAGGTGAGAATCACCTCTTTTCAACCACCTTACCTCCCAAAGATCATCACTGTTAAGAATTGGTGAATATGCCGGGCGCGGTGGCTCAAGCCTGTAATCTCAGCACTTTGGGAGGCCGAGACGGGTGGATCACGAGGTCAGGAGATCGAGACCATCCTGGCTAACCTGGTGAAACCCCGTCTCTACTAAAAAATACAAAAAACTAGCCGGGCGAGGTGGCGGGCACCTGTAGTCCCAGCTACTCAGGAGGCTGAGGCAGGAGAATGGCGTAAACCCGGGAGGCGGAGCTTGCAGTGAGCTGAGATCAGGCCACTGTACTCCAGCCTGGGCGACAGAGCGAGACTCCATCTCAAAAAAAAAAAAAAAAAGAATTGGTGAATATAATGATTTAAAAAGCAAAATAGATGTGTGTGAAGGTGTGTGTGTGTGTGTGTGTGTGTGCGCCTGTGCACCAAACAAGAATGAAATGATACTGAACAAATTGATTTACTCTTGGCTTTTTGTCACTTAATATTATATTTTAGACTTGTTTCCAGATTAGATTTTTTTTTAATGACTGCCTGGTATTCTTTTGTATGATGTACCACAATTTATTGAAATTTTCTAGTAAGTGCTTTTAGTTGCCACCACACATAATGCTACAATGAGCATCCTGTATGCATACTTTTCTCTATCCTTGCTAGTATTGTACAAAATAGATTCCTAGATATGGAATTGTTAAGGAGTATGTTTACTTAAGATTTTAATATAGATTACAAATAACTTAAACAAAAAGATATTTAATTTACATTTCAGTAAGAATATCTATATCCTAATTCTCCTACCGAAACTGGAGATATATACAAGTATCCACCCATCAAATTGGCTAACACATATTTTAAAAATATATAACATACATATTTAAAATATACATAGTATATTTAAATCTATTTACCACTATGTAACATACATTTATATTTTATATATTGACTATATATTTAATTATATAATTATAAATATTTAAATACAGTATATATTTACATTTTATATATTAAGAATAAAATATATGTAAATACATATTTGCCTTTTTTTTTTTTTTTTGAGACTGAGTCTTACTTTGTCGCCTGGAGTGCAGTGGCGCAATCTCAGCTCACTGCAACCTCTGCCTCTCGGGTTCAAGCAATTCTCCTGCCTCAGCCTGCTGGGCAGGCTGAGTAGCTGGGGTTCCAGGTGCCTGCCACCACACCCTGATAATTTTTATATTTCTAGTAGAGCTGGGGTTTCACCATCTTGGCTAGGCTAGTCTTGAACTCCTGACCTTATGATCCACTTGCCTCAGCCTCCTAAAGTTCTGGGATTACAGGGGTGAGCTGCCGTGTCCGGCCATATTTGCCAGTTTGATGGGGGAAGCTGTTAGCTTACTACTTTAATTAATTTACTTTCCCCTGATAACTAGTGAAATTGGTAATTTCTTCATTACTTTATTGATCATTTATATTTCCTCCTCTGAGAATTGCCTCTGAATTTATAATATTCATTAGTATTTATACAAGATATTCATCTTTAACACATTAATTATCTTTAACACATTAATTAATTAGTATATGTTCTTTTTATATTGAAGATGACAACTCTATCAGCAGATGTTATAAGCACTTTTTCCTAGTCTTTGTCTTTCTCCTTCGTGTGTGTGTGTGTGTGTGTGTGTGTGTTTTCAAAAACAGGTGGTCTCAATTATCCAAGGAGAACTGATAGAATAATTCTATTTTAAGTAAGTCTGCTTTTAAAGTGGACCAAAATGTCATAATAAATCTATTTTTCAATGCATTTACTCTTTACCTTGTAAAATAAAATGGAAAACAAGGAATTACGTTGATTTTGTCTTATATTAAGTTTAATTCTAAAACTTAGTTAACTGTTAAAACATGCAAATGCAACTATTTTAGTTCGATAATAAGATATAGTTCAAATTTGTTTTGCAGCACTTTAAAAAGACTGACACAATATAAATGCTTTCCCAGTATAATCATTACTATATATTTTGCAGTAACATGAGAGGGCTTTATTCTTTTGTCTAAGGTCCTGTATAGCAGTTGTTAACTGGCCCACCTTTTCTGGATCATTTGTTGGTGACTTTTTCAATGATAAAAACAATTCTTCATGATCATTGCTATCAACTTGGTGACATTCTGAGATATTTATGAGATTTGTAACCTCACAAGTAAAATTTATATGAAATTTAAATTGCATTATTCATTGTTTCCAGCATTAGACAATCATTAATTCATTAACACAATGAGTTAAAATAGGTATTAATCACAGAAGTAGAAGTGAGCATTTTTATATTATGACCACTGAGACCTCCTGAAACTAAAGGAACTTCGGTAATGAATATTCTGAAAACTGGTACCCTTAGAGTAAAATCTACTATTTTACAATTTTTTTCCCATCATGTCTTCTGGTATTCCTTCCATGCTTAGTTTTTTTCCAGCCTGGCAATAATATTTTCATATTTATTTTTTCCAGTAGGTTTTCTTGTTCTGCCTTTTATAATTAGATATTTACTTAATCTGGGATTAATCTGTGAAATATATTAGGTTGGTGCAAAAGTTTTTGCAGTTTTTGCCATCACTTTAAATGGCAAACTAATTACTTTGGCACCAACTAATAGTTCTCTAATTTTGTTAGAGGATTTTTTATTAGAAGACTTGTTTGTTCATCCAAAGAATAACTTGTATTACCAACACGCCTCAGTCCTTTGGATTTTATAGACCAGCAAAGTTTAAGTACTTGTAGAGCTGACATACAGTTGTCAGTCTTTAATTTATCCACCTAGTGACTTCAAAACCAAAATATTTCCATCTACTAACCCCATCATTTTATACAAATGACACCAAAAAGTAAAATCTTAGAATTAAAACAATTCAGATTTATTACCACTTCACTGTTTTAATCTTCTCTCTCCTCTTTCACAGTAGACGGGTGAGAATCTGATCACAGAACCGAACCAGTGTGGGGACCAGTACTTGGCATCAGCTGCTTTAAATAATAACCAAACTTTCCTATGTGAATTAAATGCACACGCACTCATCCATAGCTAGGGAGGCCATTTCAACCCCTGCATCTAAAAGCAGACAGATCACCATCCAGAGTGGAGCGTGTTCTTATACATGGTAATGGCAATACTCCATCCTCTTTCACATTGTAAAGATTCTGAAGCTCTTGAGCACAGTCGCTTTACTGGAAGAAATGAAAAGCTGAAATGGATAGGACTTGCCAAGAATCACGAAGACTCTTTCAATAGAAAGAACCTAACACTGAGCACAGTTCACAAAACCCAATTATGAACAATTGGTCGTGCTGAATGAGGTCAGCTGCACCACGGTCTGATGAGATGAGTAGGTCATTAGATTATCTAGTTGCTCAAATAAAGGCATCGGGTGAAAAGTTGCCGTAACAGGTATTCTTAGCATGTATTGTTGTGCATTCTATTGTTGAATAACACGTTGAAAATTTGTATTTGGTGGTTTATTTTTCTGTTCCTCCATATACACTTATATAAATTATTTAACCCATACCCAGGACGATTCCATTAATACCATAATGAGATATGAATGTCAGTGGATGTGTTCCTTTGTTTATCCCTGTGTCTGGCTGTGTAAGCTACTTATTTACATGGTAGTTCTCAATAGCACTTGTACTGCTATCATTTCATTCATCTCAAGTATGATGTTATCCAAATAAAAATGAATCTCCACAGGCATCAGTTTGGGATGGTTGCCTTTGAAATATAATAGTAAACTGGCCATCTCAGCATCTGTGGAGCTTAGCTCATTCCATCACTTTCCAGAATTATAATTCCCCGCTTGGAGTCTCAGAAATGTAGTGATGGGAGAAAACGGCTATGAGAAAAGAGATGACTGATCAGAGAATTCAGAGTGCTCGAAGATGAATTTTTATGTATTTGCACCTTTTCTTTTCCCTAGACAGGTGTATTTTGCAGAAAAGTCATGTTTTTTAAAAGTTGCCTATATGAATTTCTTTGTAGCAAATCACAGTAGTCTATTTACTTCTATAAAATTGAATGTATGTTTTTCAGGTGGAAAATACTGATCGCCACATATTAAAACTCATACATGTATCACAATTGCATTTTAAGAGCAAAAATCCCAACTTTTTAAATAAAACATGAGGAATAAACCCAAGAAATAAATTACAGAATAGAAACACAGGAAGTTTCAGTCATTTTTGCATTTGGAAGAAGCAGCCTGAAATTTTAAAAGAAAAATAACAACACTATTTTACTGAACAGAACATGCCAGGGGCCAGAACTGTCTTATGAAAGACATTTTTCATTTTTAACCAGAGTATGCCTGCGTGTACAAGATGACAAAATAATCAAGTGAAGAGTGAATAATTCTGCTCATCAACAGGTTGTTTCGTGTTAAACTGATGCAATGCCAACCAGTTGGTTTGGCTATTTCCCCCTTTGGAATATTTGTCTAAACAAATACTCTTAAAGGAAGAAAGCAGCTGAACTTCAGTAAAATAAGCCCTCAACTTAGAGTCCAAAACCTATGGCTATATCTGGCTTTGTTTCTCTGAGATTACTTGAGATTTCTGAATCTCCATTTCCTGATCTAGAAATGAAGGCCACTTTTGGTTTGTGAGGGTAAAGTGAGATAACACACATAAAATTATCCAGCAGATAGTACACACACAATACAGGGCCCAAGAATGGTCCGTGCACTTTTACAGTATAAAAGTATTTTTTATTATATTTTTATACTTTATTTTATAAAGTATAAAAGTATTTACAGTATGCTGTGTATTTTGCAAGATTTTCCATACTTCTGTTTATATATTACTAACAGTGTAGATATTGTATGCAAGGAGAATCTTTTTTTATTTTCATTTTTATTTCAAGAGGTTTTTGGGGAACAGGTGATGTTTCGTTATATTAATAAGTTCTTTAGTGGTGATTTCCGAGATTTTGGTGCACTCATCACCTGAGCAGTGTACACTATACCCCGCTGTGTAGTCTTTCATCCTTCACCCACTCCAACCCTTTCTCCTGAGTCACCAGAGTCTACTGTATCATTCTTATGCCTTAGTATCCATGGTTTAGCTCCCACTTAGGAGTAAGAACATACGATGTTTGGTTTTCCATACCTGGGTTACTTCATTTAGAATAGTCTTCAATTCCATCCAGGTTGCTGTGAATGCCATTATTTCATTCCTTGTAATAGCTGAGTAGTATTCTGTGGTGTATATATATATATGCGCCACAATTTCTTTATCCACTCATTGACTGATGGGCATTTGGGATGCTTCCATATTGCAACTGTGAATTGTGCTGCTATAACTGTGCGTATGGAAGTATCTTTTTCGTATAACGACTTATTTTCCTCTGGGTAGATACCCATTGGTGGGATAGATGGACCAATGGTAGTTCTATTTATAGTTTTTTAAGTAATCCCCACACTGTTTTCCATGGTGGTTGTACAAGTTTACATTTCCACCAGCAGTGTAAAAGTGTTACCTTTTGACTACATCCATGCCAACATCTATTATGTTTTGATTTTTTGATTATGGCCATTCTTGCAGGAGCAAGGAGGTATTGCATTGTGGTTTTGATTTGTATTTCCCTGATCATTAGTGATGTTGAGCATTTTTTCATGGCCATTTGTATATCTTCTTTTGAGAACTGTCTATTCATGTCATTATTCCACTTTTCGATGAGATTGTTTCTTTCTTGCTGATTTGAGTTCCTTGTAGAATCTGGGTATCAGTCCTTTGTCAGATGTAAAGATTGCAAAGATTTTCTCTCACTCTGTAGATTGTCTGTTTACCTTGCTGACTGCTCCTTTTGCTGAGCAAAACCTTTTTAGTTTAAGTTCCATCTATTTGTTTTTGTTTCATTTGCTTTTGGGTTCTTGGTCATGAAGTCTTTGCCTAAGCCAGAGTCTAGAAGGGTCTTTCCAATGTTATCTTCTGGAATTTTTATGGTTTCAGGTCTTAGGTTTAAGTCTGTGATCCATCTTGAGTTGATTTTTATATATGGTGAGAGATAAAGATCCAGTTTCATTCTTCTACATGTGCCTTGCCAATTATCCCAGCACCATTTGTTGGACAAGGCATCCTTTCCCCAGTTTATGTTTTTGTTTGCTTTGCTGAAGATCAGTTGGCTGTAAGTATTTGGATTTATTTCTGGGTTCTCTATTTTGTTCCATTGGTCTATGTGCCTATTTTTATAATAGTACCATGCTGTTTTGATAACTATGCCCTTATAGGATAGTTTGAAGTAAGGTAATGTGATGCCTCCACATGCGTTCTTTTTTCTTAGTCTTACTTCGGCTATGCAGGCTCTTTTTGGTTCCATATGGTTTTTAGGGTTGTTTTTTCAAGTGAAAAATGATGGGCCAGGCGCGGTGGCTCACACCTGTAATCCCAGCACTTTGGGAGGCTGAGGCGGGCCGATCACAAGGTCAGGAGATCAAGACCATCCTGGCTAACATGGTGAAACCCCGTCTCTACTAAAAATACAGAAAATCAGCTGGCGTGGTGGTGGGCACCTGTAGTCCCAGCTACTCGGGAGGCTGAGGCAGGAGAATGGCTTGAACCCGGGAGGCAGAGCTTGCAGTGAGCCAAGATTGCACCACTGCATTCCAGACTGGGCAACAGAGCGAGACTCCATCTCAAAAAAAAAAAAAAAAAAAGTGAAAAATGATGAAGAATTTGAAGAATGATGGTGGTGTTTTGATGAGAATTGCATTATATTTGTAGATTGCTTTGGGCAGTATCATTTTCACAATATTGATTCTACCCTTCCATGAGCATGGGATGTGTTTCCAGTTGTTTGTGTTGTCTGTGATCCCTTTCAGGAGTGTTCTGTAGTCTTCCTTGTAGAGGTCTTTCACCTCCTTGGTTAGGCATATTACTAAGTATTTTATTTCTTTTTCAGCTGTAATAAAAGAGGTAGAGTTCTTGATTTGATTCTCAGCTTGGTTGCCTCTGGTGTACAGCAGAGCTGCTGATTTGTGTACATTAATTTTGTATCCTGAAATTTTGCTGAATTCATTTATCATTTCTAGGAGCTTTTTGGAGGAGTCTTTAGGGTTTTCTAGGTATACGATCCCATCATTAGCATTAGCAAACAGTGACAGTTTGACTTCCTCTTTACCAATTTGAATGCCCTTTATTTTTCTGTTGTCTGATTGCTCTGGCTAGAACTTCCAATACTATGTTGAATACAAGTGGTGAGAGTAGGCATTCTGCAAGGAGACTCTGGATATATATGGAACCTCAGCTTTCCCAGGCATGAGCCAAGAGTGTGTCTTTACACCAAAAAGAAAGCTTTGCTACTGCTAGTATAATTTGACAACCAAATAATTTTTAATCATTCACTAATTCATGCAATAAAACATCTTTTGTTGCCTACCATGTGCTATATGCACATTAAGGCTGACTTACTTGCGAAGATGATATGCAGCAAATGTTAATATGATATCATAAATACTATAACAGACTGGAGAAAAGTATGGGAGGAAGAAATTTGTTTCGTTCCTGAAAAGTCACATAGAGGCAGATATTTAATAAATGATCTTGGTAAAGATTAAAAAACAAAAGGATTCAGCTATCATGGAATCATCTTGCCATCCCTGTATGTATATGTGCAATGCATGCATGTGTTTACATGTGTATTTTTGCATTTTTTCTAATTTATTTGTCAACTTCATAATTTGGCAAGTCTCTTCTTGCATCTTGCTGCTCACTGACTTAACCTCACATGAACACTGAAGGCAACACAGCAGCTAATGGAATCCTGTCTTTCAAAGATGTAACTAGTTTTGATGTGACTAATCTTGCTGTTCAGTCAAATAAAGCAGCTCTGTGCTGTAATATATAATTTATACAGCTTAGATGATTGTCTTTTTTTTTTTCTTTTGATACAGGGCTTCACTTTATCACCCAGGCTGGAGTGCAGTGGTACGATCACAGCTCACTGAATTGTGACCTCCTGGCCTCAAACCATCCTTCCACCTTGGCATCCCAAGTAGCTGGGACTACATGCATGCACCAGCATGCCTGGCAAATTAAAAAAAAAAAAAAATCAGTAGGGGTAGAATCTTGCTATGCTACCCAGGCTGGTCTCAAACTCCTGGCTCAAGCAGTCCTCCTGCCTTGGCCTCCCAAATTGCTGGGATTACAGGTGTGAGCCACTGTGCCTGGCCTACTGCCTTTCAATGTAAAGAAAAACTAAAATAGAATAAAATAAAAATCAGCCATGGTATATAACCTGTACATGATCTGTGTTCCTATATTTTTATTGTCTGACATTCAGAATAAACCACAACCATCAATTCTCCAGATCCTCAGATCATAATCACTGGAATATTTGATTCTGTGGAAGATGTGAGAATTTCTCAGCTTATCTGATCCTAAACAGATGTACTTGCTAAGGAGATTTCATAAGAAGCAGTTTAACTCTGGGCCTCTTAAGTTTACATAAAATGAAAGATTGGCATTAGATCTCTGGGTTTGCTCCCTCCACTGATATCTGATTTTGACTTTTTAGCCATAGAGATTCTATAGGCAGTGCCCCATAGAAATGATTTTACTGTTCCGTTGTATTGTTAGCATCTGCAACTGCCCTATACCATAGGTTTGAGATCTTGTGTGGTGTAAGTGGGCAGAGGGTAAATGAATTGAGTACCTGAATCACCAGGAAATTTTCCCAAAGTGTACATCACTTTTTACACTCCTCCTCACCCCAATCAGTTGTAGAACTCGTAGTCAAATGGCCTAAAATGACCTATGGGTGTGTTCTAAATAGAGCTCAGGGCTTAAACCATTCCCATGTCGACATTACACATCTTGTCGAAAATTGTGTTTATAGGGAGCAGGAAGGAAGTCCAGGAATGGAAAAGATTAGCTGGGAATTTTTTAGTATAGATTTTTATCATCAAATGGAGTTTTATTGACCATTTACACAAGAACCATTAACAGCCAGTCAGGAAACTTCTGAACCAACTTGAGCCACCTTACTTAGCAATTAACTCAAGTTCCCTTACGAATGCAAAACAAGTAAGTTTCACATAAATATGCTGGTAATACATTGCATAAGGGTATCTGCTTGCCATGTTATAAACCAGTGTCGAAGCCAAGAAACCAAACAAACTTGATTAATCCTTGAGCATAATCATGCAGACATGCAAGATGGAAAACTATGATTCACAGATTAATGGTTAGCTGGTGCTTGTTGCTGCAGGATCTTTTCTTTTTTTAACTTTTAAGTTCAGGGGTACATGTGCAGGTTGGTTTCTACAGGTAAACCTGTGTCATGGGAGTTTGTTGTACAGATGATTTCATCATCCACATATTAAGCCTAGTACCCATTAGTTACTTTTCCTGATCCTGTCCTTCCTCCCACTCCCCTACTCTGACGGGCCCCAGTGTATGTTGTTCCCCGCTATGTGTCCATGTATTGTCATCATTTAGTTCCTGCTTATAAGTGAGAACATGCAGTATTTGGTTTTCTGTTCCTGCAGTAGTTTTCTAAGGATAATGGTCTCCCTGCTCCATCCATGTCCCTGCAAAGGACATGATCTCACTCTTTCTTTATGGCTGCATAGTATTCTATGGTACATATATACCATATTTTCTTTATCCATTCTATCACTGATGGGCATTTAGGTTCATTCCATGTCTTTGCTTTTATGAATAGTGTTACAGTGAACATACACACGCATGTGTCTTTATGGCAGAATGTTTTATAATCCTTTGGGTACATACCCAATAATGGGATTTCTGGGTCGAATGGTATTTCTGTCCTTAGGTCTTAGAATTGCCACACGGTCTTCTACAATGGTTGAACTCATTTACACCCCACCAACAATGTATAACCTTCCTTTACCTCCACACCCTCGCCAGCACCTGTTATTTTTTGACTTTTTAATAACAGCCATTCTGACTGGTGTGAAATGGTCTCTTATTATGGTTTTGATTTGCATTTCTCTAATAATCAGTGATGTGCTTTTTCTCATATGACTGTTGGCCACATGTATGTCTTATTTTGAAAAGTGTCAGCTCACGTCCTTTGCCCAGTTTTAAATGGGGTTATTGGGTTTTTTCTTATAAATTTGTTTAAGTTTCTTATAGATGCTAGTATTAGACTTTTGACAGGTGCACAGTTAGCAAAAATTTTCTTCAATTCTGTGTTTGTCTGTTACTCTGTTGATAGTTTCTTTTGCTGTGCAGAAGTTCTTTAGTTTAATTAGATCCCACTTGTCAATTTTTGCTTTAGTTACGATTGCTTTTGGCATCTTCATTATAAAATATTTGCTTGTGCCTACATCCTGAATAGTATTGCCTAGGTTGTATTGCCAGGGTTTTTATAGTTTTGGGTTTTACATTTAAGTCTTTAATCCATCTTGAGTTAATTTTTGTATTTGTTGTAAGGAAAGTGTCCAGTTTCAGTCTTCTGCATATGGCTAGCCAGTTCTCCCAGCACCATTTATTGAATTCCCCATTGCTTGTTTTTGCCTGGTTTGTCAAAGATCAGATAGTAGGTTTCTGGTCTTATTTCTGGGTTCTCTACGCTGTTCTTTTGGTTGAGATGTCTGTTTTTGTACCAGTATCATGCTGTTTCAGTTACTGTACCCTGTAGTATAGTTTGAAGTTGGTAGCCTGATGCCTCTAGGTTTGTTCTTTTTGCTTATGATTGCCATGGCTATTTGGGCTCTTTTTTGGTTTTACATTAATTTAAAAATAGTTTTTCTAGTTCTGTGAAGAATTTCAATGGTAGTTTAATAGGTGTAGCATTGAATCTATAAACAGCATTGGGCAGTATGGCCATTTTAACAATATTGATTCTTCCTATCCATGAGCATGGAATATTTTTCCATTTGTTTACGTCCTCTCTGATTTCTTTGAGCAGTGTTTTGTAGTTCACCTGGTAGAGATCTTTCGCCTCCATAGTTATCTGTATTCGTAGGTTTTTATTCTTTTTGTGGCAATTTTGTATGGGAGTTTATTCCTGATTTGGCTCCTGGTTTGACTGTTGTTTGTGTATAGGAATCCTAGTCATTTTTTTGCACATTGATTTTGTGTGCTGAGACTGCTGAAGTTTTTATCCTCTTAAGAAACTTTTGGGCTGAGACTATGAGGTTTTCTAGATGCAGAATCATGTTGTCTACAAACAGGGATAGTTTGACTTCCTCTCTTTCTATTGGGATGCGCTTTATTTCTTTCTCTTGCCTGATTGCCCTGGCCAGGACTTCCAATGCTATATTGAATAGAACTGGTGAGACAGGGCATCCTTGTCTTGTGCCAGTTTTCAAGGGGAATGCTTTCAGCTTTGTTGCAGGATCTTTTGAGTAGGCCTAGCAGATGTGTTTGGGAGCTATCCACTGGGTGATGTAAGGGGAAGTGGTATTCATTGGCTCCCACCCCACAGTGGTCAAGGGTGAGCTCATGGGTATTAGATCCTGAGTACTTTTGGATTGTGCAAATGTGAGTGATGTGGACTCCCACAAACATCCAAAGCTGACTGTCAGAAAGTTGAGGTGAATTATGCCAGCTTGCACCTGCTAAAGCTGGTCAAAACTTCATAGAACTGGTTGTCACAGCTCTTATTAGATAAGAGGGTTGAAAGGATTTAAAGTTTGCCCAAGAATTTTCTGGTATATTGAAAAATATAACAGAAACTAAAACAATCAGAGGGTTTCCACAGTGAGTATATTCAGTACCCAAACCAATATTGGATATCCGAAGGAGGATCTTTAACCAATAGAAAGCTTGGGAAATTGATTTGGAATAAAAAGAACAGGTTCTAACTCTTTCTGGCAATGTGAACTTGGACAAGTTACTTTCAGTTTTGCTGAGCTTCAGTGTCCTGATCTTCAAAAACGGGGATAAATAATATCCTCCCCATGGGATTCTTCAGTGCTAAATGAGATAGTGCATGTCATAGCATGGTTAGGATTTTGAAAAACGGGGACTCATCATGATAATTATTAGCAATCGATCAGAGACAGCACACAAGGCACTGTCGAGGGGCCCCTCCATTGTTAGGGGCTGAAGATTTCAGTTGACCAGGACTGCAGGAGAGAAAGAGAACAAAGGTGGTAACAGCTGGTGGGAGCTAGTGGAAGCGATTTTTCTGAACCCTGGGGGACTACAGATTGTGAAGAACAATGAAAGCCAAGTTGGGGGTTGGGAGTCAGAGATTACACTGAGGCCACAGGTCAAGTGTGGTTACCTCTAGTCAAAAGCTAGGGAATAGAAACCTCAGAAGCTGGAGGTTAAATCCCTGCCAAGGGTCAAAGGCAGGCGAATGGTCATGCCAGTAGACGCACAACTCCATTAGAGGCCTTCCTTGTCAGGAAGCTTATTGTGGATTCCCGGCTACCCTGAAACAATAGCTGATTTCCTAGGGGAGGTTAGCCAGGTATCTGAGAGATCAAAGATGCACAGCCTTGCAAATGATCATGCAGCAGTTAACAGAAAAGTTCTAACTGAAATGTCTTTATCATGTACTTATACCAGGAGGACATGTGCTATTCTCAAGGATGCATACTACTTTGAGGAGTTCTTGTTTACAATGTGCAACTTCAAGGGATGACTAATTTTTCTGATTTTGTTTGACTTTCCTGCATCTTTCTTCCCTGGTCCTGTAAGTTGGTATTATGGTGTTGGTATTATGATCAGAAATCTCTTGAAATAAGCTCCCTTAGCCTCATACTTCTAAACGCCTTATGTCTTTTTTTTTTTTTTTTCAGGGTCTTACTTCATTGCCCAGGCTAGAGTGCAGTGTTGCGATCATGTCTCACTGCAGCCTCAACCTCCTTGGCTCAGGTGATCCTCCCATCTCAGCCACTCAAGTAGCTGGGACTACAGGTGCACACTACTATGCCTGGCTAATTTTTTTTGCATTTTTTGTAAAGATGAGGTTTCACTATGTTGCCCAGGCTGATCTTGAATTCCTGAGCTCAAGCAATCCACCTGCCTCAACCTCTTAAAGTGTTGGGATTACAGGCATGAGTCATCATGTCCAGCCTGTGTTATGTCTTAAAATGTTTTATATTGTTCCACCCTTTACTGATTCCAAACATCCATTCACTTATCCACTCATTCAACCATTCAAAGATGAAATTATTTCATCAGTTAACCAGAAAATATTGAGTATGTATCTTCTACATTACTGCCTCAAGGGATTGTCAGGGTAAACTGAGATAAAACACATAGGATATCTGGCAAATAGTACACACTCACTACAGGCCTAGTGCTGGCTTATGTACTTGTCTTTTATCATATGCTACACATCTTATAAAATGTTCCATACTTTTATTTCTCTATTAGACTAAGAGTTTATATGTGACATATAAGGAGATAGGTGTGTTGTGATATCCCATTGAGGTCTTGATTTCATTTAAAGGCTAATGGTGTTGAAGATCTCGTCATGTGCTTAATTTCTATCTGTGTATCTTCTTAGTAAGGTGTCTCTTCATATCTTTTGCCAATTTCCTAATTAGATTGTTTGTCTTTTACTGTTAAGCTTTGAAAGTTCTTTATTCCACATATTAATCTTTTGTTGGCTATGTGTTTTGCAATTATTTTCTTCAAGTTTGTAGTTAGTTTTTTCATCCTCTTAGCAGAGTCGTTCACAGAAAAAAAAAGGCTTAATTTTGAGTAGGTCTAATCAAATCTAATTTACCTATTTTTTTCTTTTATGGACTTTGCTTTTGGTGTCAAGTCTAAGACTTGACTTTTTGTGTGTTTTACATTTAAGTCCATTATCTATTTTGAGTTAGTTCTTGTATTAGGTGTGAGTTAGGTCAAGATTGAATTTCTGCTCATGAAAGCCCAATTGCTCCAGCACCGTTTGTTGGAAATGCTATTTTTCCATCATTAAATTGCTTTTTCACCTTTGTCAAAAATCAATCAGGCATATTTGTGTGGGTCTATTTTTTGATTCTCTAGTCTGTTCCATTGATCTATGTGTTTGCCCTTTGCCAGCACCATACAGTCTTAATTACGGTAGCTTTATAGTAAGTCTTAAAATCAGGGAGTTGATTTCTCCCACTTTCTTCTTCTTTTTCAAAATTGGTTTAGTCATTTTAATTCCTATGTTTTTTCATCTACATTTTAGAAATAGTCTTGTCTCAATTTACAAAACTCTTGCTGGGATTTTGATACGAATTGCATTAAACCTCTATATCAATTTGAAGAGAACTGATTTCTTGACTATGTCAAATATTTCAATGCATAAATATGGTATGTCTCTGCATTTAATTAGTTCTTTGATTTCTTTCATCAGCATTTTGTATTTTTCAACACATAACTTCAGTATACATAAGTAAATTTTTTTTTTTTTTGAGAAGGAGTCTCGCTCTGTCGCCCAGGCTGGAGTGCAGTGGCGCGATCTCGGCTCACTGCAAGCTCCGTCTCCCAGGTTCACGCCATTCTCCTGCCTTAGCCTCTCGAGTAGCTGGGACTACAGGCGCCCACCACCACGCCCGGCTAATTTTTTGTATTTTTAGTAGAGACGGGGTTTCACCGTGTAAGCCAGGATGGTCTCGATCACTTGACCTCGTGATCCGCCCGCTTCAGCCTCCCAAAGTGCTGGGATTACAGGCATGAGCTACTGCGCATATTTTTTGGTTGATTGTAAATGGTGTTGTATTTTGAATTTTGGTATTCATGTGTTCACTGTTACATGTAGAAATACAACTGATATTTTTCATGTGTGCTTTTTTGTATTCTGCAACGTTGCTAAACTCACTTATTGGTTCTAGTAGGATCTTTAATTGTTTTGTTTGTTTATTTGCTTAGATTTCATGGCATTTTCTACACAGGAAATCATGTCACCTGGAAATAGGGGAAGTGTTATTTCTTCCTTTCTGAGCTGTATGTCCTTCATTACCTGTTTAAAATATAACTATTTTAAATATTTCATCAGTATACATTTAGAACACATAAGACACTGTTACAATTTTTGCTTCCACCAGCAAACAAGATTTAGAAGACTCAAGAAAAGAAGCAATCCATTGTCTTTGACCATATTTTTGCTCATTGCACACACATTTTATGAATAAACATTTCTCATGTTTTCTCTTTCTTCCTAACATTCTAAGGTCCACATTTTATTACTACTTTTCTGTTTAAAGAACTTCCTTTTACCATTCTTTTAGAGAAGGCCTGCTGGTTATTTAAAAAAAAAAAAAAAAAATTCTCTTAGTTTTCTTTTATCTGAGAATATCTTGATTTCCCTTTCACTTCTAAAGATACTTTCACTAGATACAGAATTGACAGTTCTTTTCTTTCAGCACTTGAAAGATGTTGTACCACTTCCTTCTGTCATGCTTTCTGATAAGAACTCCACTGACATTCGAGTTGTTTTTCTTCCTTAGGTAAGTTGTTGTTTCTCTGTCACTGCTTTCAAGACTTCTTCCTCGTCTTTAATATTTGGAAGTTTGATTATGATGTGCCTTAGATATAGATTTCTTTGGGTGTATCCTATTTGGGGTTAACTCAACTTCTTGATTCTATAGGTCATATTTTTTTGCCAAATTTTGGAAGTTTTTGGCCATTATATCTGGTACTTTTGCAGCCCCAAACTCTTTCTCTTCTTCTAGCACCCCAATGACACAAATGTTAGCTCTTCTGGTATAGTGCCACATGTTCCTGAGGCTCTGTTTATTTTGTTTCCAATCTATTACATCTTTGTTCTTTGTGAGTTTATTTCTTTCATTTTTAAAAGGAGAGATGTATATACAAAAGTCAAAACATAACATATTTCAGATTCTTTCTGATGAATGAGATTAGTAACCATTTCCTTTTAGAACACAACATCTATGAATTTCAGCCCAGGACTTCAGCCCAAACACAGACCAATCAGTTGAAAGCAGTTGGTATAGTAAGGATCCAGGTGCCCCAGAGAAAAACAACAATATATTCTTTATCTTATTTAATCCACACCACAGAGAAGGTACTACTAGCATTACCATTTTACAAATGAAGAAGATGAGGCTTAAAGAGAGGCAGAGTAACTTGCTAGAATCACAGCCAATTAATGGTAGAGCTAGGATAGAAACCATGGGGCACCTTTGAGATTATGCCTCATAGACTTCCAACTACAGGATGCATTATTTATTAAGGGACTCAGCTACTGCTCACTGAAACCCATTGCTGGGAATATTATGATAAGTTCGTTCATTGATAATGCAGGGTCCTGTGACAGCTAACTTTAAGAACTCCTCAAGATCCTTGCCAAATCTCTCCCGAACTTTACTATAGTCTAGGACACTTCAACCCAACCTTCCCTCCCTCCCTCCTTCACCTGCAGTCAGACATGCATCACTGATGATGACTCCCCCAGCCTTTTCCAGCTTCCTCTCGCATTTTCTCCAACACTGGCATTTTCCCTGGGGGGGAAAAAATCCTTGTATGTTTTATCCCATCTTATCATCTGTTTCATGGAGGACCCAATTAATACAATCAGGTAATTCGATGTAAGAGCCCAAGCTATTGAACACCACTATGAACGTGGGAAAAAGAGAAAAAGTATTTCTGTGGGATTATTTGACATTTCACGGAGAGGAACAAAGAAAATATGTGGGAAGATGTTATAATTTCTTAAATGAAATGCAAGTGCAAGTTGTCATTAGTTAAAGTTCATAAAGTAAGGTTTGCCCTGGGTTCTGCCTGTGTTCTGCCACTGGCCAAGGTGTGGATCATTTCTAATTTATCATTTAGTCTAATGATGGCCTTCTTGTGAGAAGTGCAGGCTTATCATTTTAATTTTTATAATACTTAATGTAGCACGTGATTTATCAGGCGTGTTGGTAACATTACAACTCTAAGTTGTTTTTTATCCAAATAAACTGAAATTTGGCAACAAGTTTGTAGAAATTGATGTAATTTGCACCCCAGCAATTATCCCATTCATCACCATTCCAATTTTCTAAATTATCTTTAAACAAGGGTGTGGTGAGTTCCTGGAGAACTGATAATAAAGTACACAACCCGTCCTACTTGTCCTACCTCAGCAGTTATTGAAGGCTCATCTGTTATCATCTTGGTCTCCTCAACTGGAAAGTAAGACTGAGTGTGAGAAGCTCTTGTTCGCTTAGGCCACACCGCCTCATTTGAATGAATCACTTAGCTATGCTGAATAACTAATGGAAAATGATTCTGTTATTGTTGTTAAATGGATTCCTGACATAGTATCAGAATAAACTGAAGCTTACCAAAATGCCAAGAATATTAAATAGGATATTTCAGAGTATATTGAAATAAGAAGCAAAACATGGAAAGATAAGCTGATTACTTGGAGTACATAACACATTGTTCATCTGTGACAAAAACAAGTAAAAGTCATTCATTCCTATATGATTTCCTTTTTACCATCAAAAACACTAAACTGGAAAATATAAAAAATAGGAGGTCAGTTTAAAGAGGGAGCGAAAGCTAGAGATAGATGTGCAGATAAGGAAGTACATGACCATTTTATGAGCTCAAGTCTGGATGAATTACATTCCAAGATAGTAATAATCATGGCAAATATTGACTATAAGATGCAAGGGCTTTAAGTGCCATATATATGTATATATATTAGGGAAAAAAAACCTAGAAGGTAGATTCTATTATCTGCATTTTTCAGATGAAAAAACTGAGGCCCAGGCAGTTAAATAGCTTGCCCATATCAGGGCTGGGATTTGAGCCCAGACAGTCTGACTCTGGGGCCTTCTAGCCAGTGGATGGCCACAGGTCAGCAGCATTGTTATTACCTGGATGCATGTTGGAATTGTGGAATCTTGGCCTATGGAATCAGAAGCTGCATTTTAATAAGATCTCTAGGTGATTCTTACATATACTGTGGTTTAAGAAGCACCGTCCTGGAGCCCATACACTGACCTGCAATCATACGCTTTGCCACCTCCCTCACACTAGAGAACAGTGAATGTGAGTGCAGGTCCCCGCATATAACCTTTTGGGAATTATCAAGTATGAGGGGGTAGAAGGAAATCGGTGACAAACAAAAAACAGGATTTTCAACAGGTTGTCCTCATGTTTAAAGGTGGAGGAATCAACAGGCTAAAAACCAGTGTAACTGATATAAACTCATGGCAAGCCCCAGGCTAGAAAATTCCAAAATGATCACAAAGAACCAAAGTGGGTTCATTAAGAAAGCATTCTATCCTTTGGGAGGCCAAGGCGGGCAGATCACGAGGTCAGAAGTTCGCGACCAGTCTGGCCAACATAGTGAAACCCCATTTCTACTAAAAATACAAAAAATTAGCTGGATGTGGTAGTGTGCGCCTGTAATTCTAGCTACTCAGGAGGCTGAGGCGGGAGAATCACGTGAACCTGGGAGGCAGAGGTTGCAATGAGCTGAGATTATGCCAAAAAAAAAAGCATTCTATAAAATTAACCTGACTTCTTTTTTGGACTGTCACATATATATTAGGAAATGATCACAGTTATGTCACACATGGATATTAGCATCAATAATCAAATTTGGTAAAGTCTTTCATGATGCACTTGTGGATAATATAGACCCATGGGGAGGACTGGTAGCTAATGGAATAATTCTATCCAAAGGAGGCTGGTTGATGAATTATTGCAAACAAGCAAAATGGTTCTATATTCTTTCATTTATTCAAAAATGTTTATCGAGGACTTCTTATAATCCAAGTACTCTTCTCGGTGCTGGAGATACAGTGACAAACAAGATAATATTTTGCTCTCATGAAATTTCACAACTAAACAAATAAATATAATTACAGATGTTAAATAAAAATAAGCATGCACATTATCTAGGGTGGGAAGGGAAGCCTGTCTGAGGTGTTGACATTGACCAGAGACCTGACTATTAAGACAGAAGCAACCATGAAGGGATCTGATGTAAGAGCATTCTAGACTAAGGAACTAGCATATACTAGCAGGTATATGAAGACCTGAGGCTGGAAATATGAGGTTGACACGTTGGCAGAACAGTAAAGAGGCAGATGAAGTCCAGGAGGCCAGGTCAGTGCAGTATTGAAGGCTATAGTGAATGCAAGGGCATTCAACAGAGAATTTTAATTTGGAGCATGATGTGACCTGATTTTTTTTTTTATTAATTCTGTGCCTATGTAGTCACTGATTTGTTATTTTAAAAGATCATAGACTGCTATGTGGCTAAATCAATGATAATGGGAGGTGGCAGAAAGCTGGATCTAAGCTTGATTCAGTTCTAATCATTTTAACCTGAAATTCAGATAAGAACTCTGCAGGGATATTGGATTTAATGATTAAATTAGTACATACAGCTTAGTTAAGGTCTTCTATGGAAGATTTAAGATTTATAATGTAAGAGAAGTCTGGAAGTAATGTCCCAAATTAGTGGATGAAAAGTAAAAGGATATAGACATAAAGTTTTGAGCTTAGGCTTAAAAAAAAGTCTCATGAGTCTAGTATAAGTAGACAGAATCTGGTTTAGCCGGATTTACAGGAAAAAGACAGGCATTGGTTAACTATTGACCAGTTTGAGACAACATTTAATTGTTTTCAAAATTCTAATGGAGTTTTGGGCTGCATAATAAGATGAAAACAATGATTCTTAAAGTTGAGTACGTATCAGAATCACTTGGAAAATGAAGCACACACATGAATGCACACAGACATCACTCTACAATTTTTTCTGGCATTATCCCAGATATATCTCTAAGAGTGGGGCCCAGGAGTCTCCATTTTTAAAAAGGTTAGGTCCATGAACCACACTTGGGAATCACTGTTATTGAGTTTCTAGTACAATAAATAATATTTGCACTACAATCTCAGCTCATTAATCCACACTGGGCTTTGGGTTCACTTTAGGGACCATGGGTTTAGAATGACTAAAAGGTAGCAGGATTTCTTAGACAAAATAGTGGCAAGTCCCTTTAAGGTGTGGTATATAAAATTATTTTTTAAAGCCTTCTTTGTTTCTCTCTTATTCTCTTTCTGGAAAATTCTTCTATTTTTACAGTGATGGAGAGGAAATAAGTAAGTAGCTTATGTTTCACTATTTATATAGCTACTTTCTTATGTTTTACCATATAGAATACATAGCTAATTTTATATATTCATAAACTTTTGACAGTTAGTTGTTATATTTTCTAGAATTAAACACCCCCTTTCTTGCCCCAGGAACATAATGGAAAGAAACATTACCTAGCATAAGTCTGTGTGCATGCTGTAAAAGGGATATATTGAGGAATCAGAATAGTTTTAATGAAAAATTTAAAAAAAAAATAGCAAGGAGTAGGCAAACCACATTATACGAATACTGGAAAGAATTGGGGTGGTTAAATTGAAAAGGTAACTTTTAAAAACTGGTGAGCTAGGTGTAAGAACTAATCATGTGAGCCTCAGAAAACAGGATTAAAATCATTTCAGATGAGGAAGAGCTTTCTAATAACTATTAATATCTAAAAATCGAGTGAATTACCTCTGAAAGAAAGGAGTTCTTCAACCCTGAAGAGATAAACAGAAGATACTAAGAGGGGCCATCTACATTGAATGATGATATTGACCAGGTGTTTGCTAAGATTCCTTCCAGCTCTAATAGTTTGTGATTTTATTTTACCACTTCCATTGAGTTGATTCAAATGATCTGCCATCATACCCTGTTTCCAAAGGAATGCAATCATGGACTTAATCTAATTAAGGCAAGCTGTAGCTATAGTACAGCACTGTAGATCAATAGAAGGGTTATCTTTAAACCACAGCCATCTTCCCATAGCATTCAGTATAAATCCTTACATGTTTTTAAAGGGCTCTGACCTACATGAGAGAGGAGCTTATTGTCGGGACAGTTGACACCCCAACCAAATGGAAAGAAGTAGACTTAGGCTACCTCTGCTAAGGCAAAAATACATAATATAAAAATCATTCTAACTGGCTTTCAATATACTTATAATTCACTCAGACTGACCTAACATTTTCTTTTCAATCACTGTTTTGGTTACATAGAAATGAAATTTCAAATCACTCTTCTACAGAAAATCAAGGTGTTTAAGCCTTCTGGCATAATGTGGAACTCATTAGAATTTTATACTTAGATTGGAATTGACAAGTTTTATATTTTTAATTTTTATTTATTTATTTTGAGACAGAGTCTCTTTCTGTCACCTAGGCCAGAGTATAGCGGTGCGATCTTGGCTGACTGCAACCTCTGCCTCCTGGGGTCAAGCGATTCTCGTGCCTCAGCCTCCTGAGTAGCTGGGACTAGAGAAAAGCACCATCACTCCCAGCTAATTTTTGTGTGATTTTTGTAGAGATGGGGTTTCACTGTGTTGGCCAGGCTGGTCTCAAATTCCTGACCTCAAGTGATCCATCCATTTCGGCCTCCCAAAGTGCTGGAATTACAGGCATGAGCCACTGTGTCCGGCCAGGTTTTAGGTTTTTTAAAAAACATCTATGCTTATGAAACTTAAAAATGTATATCTTATTTGTTTGGATGATCTAATAAACCAAAATACTTGCTTCTAAAATAATACTATGATTTGATTATATATTATATGCCCCTCTACATATCTGTGATCATAGATTTATCACCATTTCATAATTAAAGAAATTGATGCATAAAAGGATCCCAGATTTCAATGGAAGTCTTACAGCAAATAAGGAAGAAAAAAGGAATTGGTCTACTTGATGTGGGACCCTGTCTCGTTGTCTGGATTATGATTTTTCCCTCAATTCTCAAGTCCTGAACTCAGGGATTTGGGCAGGTTGCCAGGAATGACTGCTATCGGGGGCCACTGTTACAGACAGGGATGTGTCATATCCCTTGGCATGGTGGGGTGTATAAAACTGGAGAAATGATGCATCTTAAGCAACCATCCTTGTGCTCTTACTCGAGATACTAAGATAAAGCAGCACCGATTGGTTTTCTTTTAAAGACGTTGTGGCAGACACTCGCAATGCACCCTCAAAATCATCTGCCCGTCCTCAGTGTTAGCAGAGCCTTGTTCAGGAGGCAACACGGCCAGCTTAAAATGCTGGTGTTTTTTGCCAGCTACTGGCTTCCCTGACTTTTTTTTAGAGGTGACCATGTGACACAGTGAAACTCCTGGAAAATGTTGTGTTTCATCACAGGAAGATAGATGCTTTGTATACTGTCATGTGAGAGGCGATCCTTAGGATTCCTCAGTCATCCTGCAACCATGAGAGTTAGGCCAAAAAGTCTCAACAATGCCAACCCAAAGTCACTGGAAATAACCAAGGAACTACCAGCCCTGGACTTATTTTTAAGTGAGAAAATGAATGGTTTGCATGTTTTAGCCCAACGTAAGTTGTGCATTCTGGGCCAGGCTCTGTGGCTCGTGCCTGTAATGCTTGCACTTCGAGAGACTAAAGCAGGAGGATTGCTTGAGCCCAGGAATTCAAGTCTAGTCTGGGCAATACAGTGAGACCTCACCTCTACAAAAAAAAAAAATTTAAAATAAATAGCTGAGCATGGTGGCATGCACCTGTAATATCAGCTACTTGGGAGGCTGAGATGGGAGGATCACTTGAGCCTGGGAGGCAGAGGCTGCAGTGAGCTGAGATCGTGCCATTGTACTCCAGCCTGGGTGACAGAGTAAGACTGTTTAAAAAAAAGTATGCATTCTGTAACTTTCAGCCAAACACATTACAATTTGTAAGCCAATTAGCATTAGCCATTCAAAATCTTTTGCTTGAAATGCTACTTGGATTAATTGTCAGAATAGCACAGCAGTTAAAAATCTGGAATCCAGGTTATACTATGAGGGTTTAAAGTCAGTGCTACCTCTTAACCTTGCAATCATTAGCAATGTGATTAAACTCTCTGTGCCTTTGATTCCTTATCTATAAAATGAGAATAATAATAGTCACTACCCACACAGTTGTCACAAGGATTAAATTAGCACATGTGAGGCATTTTGAAAAGTTACTGGGATATAGTAAGTGCTCAGTAAATGTTAACTACTGTTATTACACTAATGATGCTGTCATTGCTGAAAACTCCTGTAGAATTTTTCATTTGAAATTGCTATTGGAAACTGCCCGAGGATCACACAAGGAAATCATCAAACTCTTTGTTGGTAGCTGTATCTATTTTTTTAAATTACTAGACATTTTTTTAGAGCAGCTTTAGGTTTACAGAAAAATTGAGCAGAATGTACAAAGAGTTTCCATATATACCTTCTTCTCTAGCCCCAGTTGCCCCTATTATTAACGTCTTGATTTTGTGTAGTACATTTGTTACAATTGATGAACGAATATTGGTCCATTATTATTAACTAAAGTTCATAGTTTTTGTTGTTGTTGTGTTGTTGTTTTGAGATGGGGTCTCACTCTGTTGGCCAGGCTGGAGTGCAGTGGTGCAATCTTGGCTCGCTGCAACCTCTACCTCCTGGGTTCAAGCAATTCTCCTGCCTCAGCCTCCCGAGTAGCTGAAATTACAGGAATGCACCACCACGCCTGGCTAGTTTTGTATTTTCAGTAGCAATGGGGTTTCGTCATGTTGGCCAGGCTGGTTTCAAACTCCTGACCTCAAGTAATCCACCTGACTTGGCCTCCCAAGCTGTTGGGATTATAGGCATGAGCCACTGCGCCCAGCCTAAAGTTTATATTTTACATTTGGGATCACTCTTTGTGTTGTACAGTTTCATGGGTTTGGACAAATGCAGAATATCATGCATTCAACATTACAGTCCCATACAAGACAGTTTTGCCACCCTAAAAATCCCCTGTCTGCCACCTACTCATCCCTTTCCTGTTTATTATGCCAGCCCTGGCAACCACTGATCTTTTTACTGTCTCTATAGTTTTGTCTTTTCTGGAATGTCATATAGTTAGAATCACACAGTATGTAGCCTTTTTAGACAGCCTTTTTCACTTAGCAATATGCATTTAAGCTTACTCTATGCTTTTTCGTGGCTTGAGAGCTCATTTCTTTTAGTCACTGAACAGTATTTCATTCTATAGATGTACAATTTTGTTTATCCAGCTGTATCTATTTTTGATCTAAAGTGGTATTAACAAGTTTCATTGCTCATCTTTACCAAAAACCTAATTTTGGTTTCCTTTTGAGGGTTGCCAAAAAATTAAATCCATCTTCTTAAGGCCACATATTAATCATTGGCTATTCAAAAGCCTGTGCTATAAGCACTGAAGAAAACAATACTTATTTAGAAATATTTTTTTTCATTTGGTTATTGGATACATTTTTATTTTCACTTTTCACATGTGTTTGGTGTGTAGTCTATAGAGCCTTTCGTAGATATATTTGAGCATGTCTTATAAGCCAATAATTGTGTATACGTTGGGAGATAAAGGGAAAAAAAATCCTTCCTACTGAGGGCTTTAGAGTACAGTGTGGGAGACAGACATGCACAGGAACATTAGGACAGATAGTGGGAGCAGGAAGCACAGAGATCTATGTGGATATATGAGAGGGTCCCTTGACAGAGACTGATGGGGCGGGGGCAGTGGGGAGTGGTAGGAATTAGCCAAAAAAAAAAAAAAAAGCAAAAACTTTCCTAGCAGCAGGTGCAAAGCAATGTGAGAATGATGCAATAGAGAGGAACTTCAAGTTCAATATAGCTGAAGTACATGGACAAATGCAGATGGAGAAAGGAGCATGTCTTATATCAAACAGCAGTAGTTGAATTGTACTGAATCTTTACTATGTGCCAGGGACTCTTCTAAGCTCTTGCCATATCTTTGCTTTCATCTTCACAATACCCTGTGAAGTAAATACTATTATTTTATTATTTCCATTTTACAGATGAGGAAACTGAAAGATGGGGAGTTGACTTATTGAGTCTGAGCTGGAATCTCAACCCAGTCTGGTGCTAGGACACATACTCTTATCTTCTGTGCTGTAATGACTCTGAGGGATATGGTGTCATAAGGATTTTGATCCCAAAGGTAACCAGGGGAGATAGGAATAATTTTAAAACAGAAACAAAACATAATCTGTGTATTTAGATCATGCTTCCAAGAAAATTTGCATCTTTAAATTCCTTTCTTTGACTACTATATCCTTTTTCTTTTTCTATTTTTTTTTTCCAGATAGAGTCTTATTCTGTTGCCCAGGCTGGAATACAGTGGTGTGATCTCGGCTCACTGCAACCTCCGCCTCCTGGTTCAAGGGATTCTCCTGCCTTAGCCTTCTGAGTAGCTGGGATTACAGGCATATACCACCACGCCTGGCTAATTTTTAATTTTATTTATTTATTTGTTTATTTTTAGAAGAGACAGGGTTTCACTGTGTTGGCCAGGCTGGTCTCAAACTCCTGAACTGAAGTGATCCACCCACCTCGACCTCCCAAAGTGTTGGGATTACAGGTGTGAGCCACCATATCCAGCCTTGACATACAGACAGAGACTAATATCTTAACCGCAATGATATCTTCAATAGTGTGATGTATCCAGCAGGTGGACAAAAAGATTTCATTGAGATAATGAAGTGCCAGGCATTTATTTCTAAATAGGCAAAGTAGCAGAGAATCTCTGCCTGAATCTTACATATTCTCTAGAGACTTCCTTGTGTCCCAGCAATGCCTCTGTTGGGTCTCTAACCTAACCTGTGATGCTATTTTGCTAGCTTGCTCTGGCTTGTTGAATGTGGTTGTGATTGTCTGAGGACCCCCAAAACTGCAGCCAAGAAAGTAAGACCACAATGTCAGTCACTAGAAACATGCACCTCAGAAGATACCTGGTCCACAAGTCACTTTTCCAAGAGGTCAGTGGTTTTGGAGAAGTAGGTGTTATGGGTTATAGAGAAGATGTGGGTCTTCAAGAATAAAGATATTCGGCCGGGTGTGGTGGCTTACATCTGTAATCCCAGCACTATGGGAGGCTGAGGTGGATCACCTGAAGTCAGGAGTTCAAGACCACCCTGGCCAACGTGGTGAAGCCCCGTCTCTACTAAAATTATAAAAATTAGTTTGGTGTGATGGCACTCGCCTGTAATCACAGCTACTTGGGAGACTGAGGCACAAGAATTACTTGAACCTAGGAGGCAGAGGTTGCAGTGAGCCGACTGGGTGAAAGAGTGAGACAGCCTGGGTGAAAGAGTGAGACTTTGTCAAAAAAAAAAAAAAAAAAAAAAGACAAGATATTCAAAAACTCTTGGAAGTTTTTAGATACTTTTTAAAAATGTTTAGATACATTACGGCATCTTAGTGAAGTAAAGAAATTTGCTGGTAGAATCAATATTCCATAGATGAGGGTCCAAAAATATAAAGACATAGGAATTCAGTGAAAAATAAAATCAAGCATCCATTTTAGTTTCTAGTCTAGGCACTTTAAGGGCAAAGATGAAAAAAAAGTTTTAAAGTCCAGTGAGAAAAATAAACAAAGGGGATAATAGCAGAGATATCTACATAATGTTATGGAGAATAATAGAGAGAAATGGTACTTGTTCTGTTCTGGGAGTTCACAAGAGGTTTCCTGGAAGAGATAATGCTTTAGCTGAGTATTAAAAGATGAGTCAGACATAATTAGCCTGTGAAGAAGGGTAGGATGAGCACTCCAGATTGAAGGAATAACTCCTGCAGAGGCATAGGGCTGGAAGCACACGTGGGAAATTAAAAGAGTATTACAAGCATTATAAAGGGAAACAGGGAGTTATCGGGAGGTAACATTGGAGATGGCAGTCAAAGAGGGGCTGGATAATTAGTTTAGTCTTTAGTTCTGTAAATGATGGGGAATTTTAAAAGACTTTAAGCATTTTAAATAGATTATTCAAGCTGTAATGTACAGTTTTAACTAGTTAAGGCAGAAGGCAGAAGGACTAGTTATGGGCAAACCAGGATGACTCTAAGAGCTTGGATTATGGTAATAGCAGTGGGTAGAAATGAAAGGAAACAGATATATTTAAAGAAAAACTAATTAGAATGTAAAATCAGCACAACATGGTGATAGATTGGATATGTGTGAGGGTGGGTGGAGATGAAAAAGTAAAAGGTAACCAGTTCCAGTGACTGGTGAAGGTAGCACCACTAACAAAGCTAGAAAATCAAAGAGAAGAGCAAGTTGTAGGCTAAGATGTTGACTTCAGTTTGGGGCATGTTGTCTGAGGTGTCCACCATACATTCAGATTGAGAAGTCTAGGCTGAGGCTCAGAAGAGAGCTTGGGGCTACAGATAGACATTTGGAGTTCATCAGACTACAGCGGGTAGTTGAAATTCTGAAACTGGGGAAGGTTACCCAGGGACAACAGGAAGAAGCGTGGCAAGATTAGCTGGTCCAAATTTTCCAAATGGATGTCTGGTGACAAGTTAGGGCAAAATCCAGGTGGCTTCAAGCTAATTGGGTCTGGATATGAGAGACTGACATAACATGCTCTGCTCAGGGGTTCGGGTAATTGGTTTAGAGACATAGCAAGTTGCTCCAGCAATAAGGAAAATAAATCAAAGGACCCAATCCAAAAGCCTATAGCTGGTTATTTGAGGAAATCCTCACATTCTATCTCTCAGGAATATAGGTGATTTACACCCTACAGGATGTTTAACTTTAATTTGTTCTTGCTTCATTGAAGTTACAGTGAGATAGATGTGAATGTACAAGACCGTGCCCTTTCTCAATGGCGAATGATTTTTCAAGGACAGAATCCGACAACTTTTCGATAGTAAGCTCAGAAGCCTCTGCTGACCCTGTTAGGAAACACTTGCTAGGGGCAAAGTAGTTGCTTCTGTTGCTTGTTTCAAGCCCTTAAACATGTGCAGATTATCCCAAAGGCCACTGGGCAAATGCTCTCTTGCCCTTAGGAGTCGCCCAACCCTGGAGAAGCATCACTTGGGAGACATCAAATTCCCTGAGTTTGTCCGCATACAACAGCTTGTGAGGACTCCTGAGGAAATAGAGATGATTAAAGAAATTATCATCGGATGGCGTGCAGGTCTGTCTTTCCCACGTCCTATGACTTTTGCTACAAAGCAGATGGTGCTGTGGCACTTGTTAGAAGCCTGGGCCTAATTCAAGTGCGTATCTTTGCTTTCACTAAAGCTACTGAATTTGAGGGGACCTGGGGAGAATTAATATACCTCAATATTCCTCTAACATCTTTTCCCTGTGTGATACATTCATTCTCACCTGCTGCTTTCATATTGTATTCCTTTCATCCCTCTGTCTCATATTGAAAGCTTGCTGTGCTGGAATGCTGTCTCTATCATTCTTAACAGGCTGCAC
This sequence comes from Mandrillus leucophaeus, assembly GCF_000951045.1. Taxonomy (NCBI): domain Eukaryota; kingdom Metazoa; phylum Chordata; class Mammalia; order Primates; family Cercopithecidae; genus Mandrillus; species Mandrillus leucophaeus. The sequence continues at coordinate 63,544 of NW_012101874.1, read as the reverse complement.
ACACCCTCAGAGTATGGCAAATGACAATGCCCTTCTAGTGGAAATCTTTTCCCAGGGCCTCTTTCCCAAATGCTCCAGGCCCGCAGGGGTTAACTAGAGTCCCACCCATAAGTCCATCTCTGGGAAGCTGGCCTGCTTCTACTTGCCTGGCTGGGAACTTCTGCAGCCTATTTCAACACCTTCTTGAGTTGAGCAGGGGAGCTGTGGGACAAGGGTGAGAGCCATTGCTAGCGAGAAAAAGCAAGAGTAGCAATTAGATAGTGAAACTGAACAGTGCCCTTTAATAAATAATTCACCTCACTTTCCAATCATATCTATACTGTGCCTCTCCTCCAAACCCACTTACAGATCCTCTTCTGCCCTTGGAGTTATTATTGCCCTCAATTCAAGTGTCTGAAAGCATGCCTGATGAAAGGCAATGCTCCATTCCTGGCTAGCTGCCACTGGCCACACCCTACAAAGAATGCCAACAGCCCAGTTCGAAGACTTGTCATTAGGTAAGAATCCATTTAGCATCTTTATGTGTGGTTTGCAAGTTATTTATACCTTGTTAGTCTAGATTACAGATAGAAGATAGATTGATAGACAGATAGATAGATAAATAGTGTGATTTTTAATTTTACATGTCAATTTGGCTATACCATAGTGCTCAGAATAATGAAACATCATTCTGAATGTCTTTAGGAAGGTGCTTTTTGGATGACATTAAAATCTAAAATGGTAGACTTTGAGAACAGCTTATTAAACTTTATAATGTGGGTGTGCCTCACTCAATCAGTCGAAGGGTTGAATAGAACAAAGACTGATCTCCATCAAGTAAGACGGAATTCTGTCAGTACACAGCCTTTGGATTCCAACTGCAACTCTTCCCTAAGTCTCTAGCCTGCTGGCCTCCCCCATCAGATTGTGGACTTGCCAAGCCTCCACAATCATGTGAGCCAATTCCTTAAAATAAATCTCTCTCTCTCTCTCTCCATACAGATAGATAAAAACAATCATCTATCCATCTGTGTATCTACATATGTATGTGTGTATCCATCTATCTATCAATCTATCTATATATCCATCCATCCATCCACCGATCTATCCATCCATCCATCCATCTACCTGCATTAGGATTACCCAGAAACATAACCAAGAGGATGTGTCTGTATTGATGGATATACACACATTTAAAGGTTAAATACATCACTGTTTTCTGGCCAGTTCTTATGAGAACACACTCAAGTGCCTGGACTGTTCCAGCCCAGCTCTGTAAGGCAGTCCCTTCCGTCCCTTCACTGAGGAATATGAGCCCCCTCTCTCTTCAGAGGAAATTCCCTCCCTGCCTTTCTGAAACACAACAGGCTCACTTTAACCATTTGCCTTTTTTGGCCTCCCCATATCTGTGCGAATAGTTATTATTCATCTGCTGGACCTTTCACAGAATGCTGGTTGTAAATAGCACTCATCATCCCCCTATCACCACACTGGTAATGAAGAGAAATGTGCTGGTAATGAGGAGAGCGGCCGCCATCATAGTAATGAAGAAAAATGGGCAGAAATGCCAGAGGAAGGCACCTCCACTATTTCCTGGTGTAACTGGCATGAAGTAATTGTTTTGTTTTGGTTTTTTTTTTCATACTTCCTGCCTTCATCTTCACAAACCACCTCCAAATCCCTTACATTCATCCCAAAATAGAAAATTGAACTAGTGTAATAAATTAAAAAGGCAAAAGAGTTTAGCTTTGTGGTCCTAATCTTGAAAGAAAGAAATAAGAATGGTGACGGAATTAATAAAAAGGATAATCATTTGGGGGATTATTCTTTTTTGTTGTTATTTTTGTCATTACAGACTAAGCCTTCTGTCAACTCCATATAAAGACAGACTCCAGCAGGAATAACTGAATATGCTTTAAATACATATGCCACAGCCACTACCACTACTGAAATAGCACCCACTACATGCAGGAGAATAACACACGAGGCAGGTCTATTCTCACTCCTGCTGCTAGGAAACCCAGGCCTAAGAGCAGCGTACAAATCAGCTTTGTATCTACGATGCCTGCGTTCCAAAATAAGCCTTGTTAGGGCAATATTTATAAGTCATGTCATGTTTCTGTTTTGCCCATTTTCAGCACTATACTCTGGTAGGGGTTACTTCAGGTATAGTCCCTGGAAAGACTCTTTTTATTTTATTTCATTTGAGACAGGCTCTGGCTCTGTCGCCTAGGCAGGAACACAGTGGCATGATCCTGGTTCACCGCAACCTCTGCCTCCTGGGCTCGAGCCATCCTCCAACCTCAGCCTCCCAAGTAGCTGGGACGACAGGCGCATGCCACCACACCCAGTTAATTTTTTAATATTTAGTAAAGACATGGTTTTACCATGTTACCCAGGCTGGTCTCGAACTCCTGGGCGCAAGCAATCCACCCACCTCAGCCTCCCAAAATGCTGGGATTACAAGCATGAGCCATCATGCCCAGCTGAAAGATTCTTAAACTCAGGATTTTATAAATTCACCAAGAGAATTAACAATGACTGAGTCCACATTCTGAAAAGAATTTTGTGCAAATACTAAAATTAACTTAGGTATCTGCTATCACTTTAGAGATATGCCCATAAATTCTTTGGTACCTCTGTCCTACCCCGTCCCTTCAGTGTGGGCTAGACTTAGTGACTTGTTTCCAGGGAATAGATTACAGTAGAAATGATGGGATGCCGCTTCCATAGTAGGCTGAGAAATGACTGCAGAAAAAATGGAAACAACATAATACTATTTCACTGCGTGTATATATCACATTTTATTTATCCATCCATCTGTGGGTAAATAAAATGTGGTATATACATGGAGTGGAAAAATATTCAGCCTTAAAAAGGTATGAAATTCTGATACATGCAACAACGGGAATGAATCTTGAAAAATTTTTTTTTTAATATTTTTGTTTTAGAAGTGGGGTCTCACTATGTTGCTCAAGCTGTTCTTGAACTGCTGGACTCAAGTGATCCTCCCGCCTCAGCCTCCCAAAGTGTTAGGGTTACAGGCATGAGCCACCATACCTGGCCAACATGAAGGAGTTTTGAAAACATGCTGAGTAAAATACACCAGACAGAAAGGAACAAATATTGTATGATTTCACTTATAAAAAGAAAAAGGTACCTGGAGTAAGCAAATTCATAGAGACAGGAAGTGGAGTAGAAGATTCCAGGGGCTGGGGATTTGGTGCATGGAGAGTTATTGCTGTTTAATGGGTATAGAAATTGTATTTGAGATGATTAAAAGGGTCTAGAAATAGGGAGTGGTGATAGTTGCACAACAATGTGAATGTACTTAATGCCACTGAATTGTACACTTACAACAGGTTAAAATGGTAAGTTATATATATACATATATATGTGTTTGTGTGTGTGTATGATATACATATTTACTGCAATAAAAAATTACCCCCTCTCCAAAAAAAATAAAAAAAGACTGAAGCTTAAGCTTTCATGTTAAATCTACCCTGCTCCTTTTCTCTTGGACCACTCACTCTGAGAGAAACCAGCTACCATGTCTTCAGGCCACCCAGGCAGTTCTGTGGAGATGCCCACATGGCAAGGAACTGAGACTTTCAGACAACACCACTGAGTAACTGAGGACTCGAGTTAACCTCCTTGTGAGCTTTCTGGAGGCAGGACCTCCCAGCCCATCCAAATCAGATGATGTATCCTCAGCTGACAGCTTGTCTATAACCTCATGAGACACCCTGACCCATGACCACCTAGCTAAGTTACTCCTGGATTTCTGGCTCTCAACTGTGAGATAATAGTTTGTTGTTTTAAGTCACTAAATCTTGGAATAATCAGTGACATGGCAATAGATAATCAAATACAGTATAAATAACTCTCTAAATCCAAATTCACAATAATGTTGAATAATATAAGTGTATAATGTTAGATAATGACAATTATCTAAAATGGACTGCTACTCCTTTCCACAAAGCAATTGGGGGAATCGTTAGCTACTGAGGTTAAGAAAAATGTCTATGTCCTGATCCTATTTCTATCCTTTCCTTGCTTTCATTTAGTTCTCTAAAATATGGCCATCTTCTCTCAGGTTCCATATGGTTCCCTTTCCCACATTTGTTTGTGTGGGAATGGGTATTTTTACTCAACTGTAGAACATTCTTGGTATCTCTGCCTGCAGTAATTCAAAATTCATACGTCAAGTGCAGAATCTGTATTTCCACTGTATATTTAGAGCTCCAGATAGTACTTGGTTATTGCATCGACACGCACTAAATAGGAACTCCACAAATAACCCCTACTACCTGCTTCTTTTTTTTTCCCCCTCTCACTCTTCCTAAATTCTGCCTATCTTTATTACAGTTATGGCAAAAGCAGTTTGTATAGATTGTATATAGCTGTGGAGCTAGTAACAACCATAACCACAGCCATTAACAATTGTACCAACCATTTCGCTACTCCTCAATGTCTGATGGGTGTCTATCTACAAGCAACATATAAAAAGGAAGCCCTGGGAATCTGGTTGATCCAGGAATAGCATTACCTATATGACTTTTGTTTATTTATTTGTTTTTTGTTTTGTTTTTTGAGATAGGTCTCTCTGTGTTGCCCAGGCTGTTCTCAAATGCCTGGATTTAAGTGATTCTCCTGCCTCTGCCTCCAAGTAGCTCAAATTATTGACACTTGCCCCCACTCCCAGCTCCAACTATCTGACGTTGGAAGAATCATTCTGTGATGAAAGACCCAAACAATATCAAAAAACGGAGTTGAGGTGGTAAGACATGAGAAAAACAAGAGAAGACATTAGCAGAGGACAATGTTTGTAACAAAGTTCACAAAAATGGGTAAGGAACTATGTTATGAAGACAGGCATCTAAATCAATCCTCACGGGTGCCATGGCTTGTGCCCGTAATCCCAACACTTTGGGATGCCAAAGCAGGAGGATAACTTGAGCCCAGGAGTTCAAGACCAGCCTGAGCAACATAGTAAGACCCCATCTTTACAAAAAATTAAAAAACTAACTGAGCATGGTGGTATATGCCTGTAGTCTTAGCTACCCCAGAGGCTGACGTGGGAGGATCACATGAGCCCAGGAGTGGAGGCTGCAGTGAGCTATGATTATGCCACTGCACTTCAGCATGGGCAACAGAGGGAGACCCTGTCTCTAAAAAAATAATTAAAATAGTCCATAAATCCATAAATATTGAATATGTTACAGGGCATTCCTTTGCTCAAATTTGGGTCAGGCTTTTATTTTTTATTTTATTTAGAGATGGGGTTTCACCATGTTGCCCAGGCTGGTCACGAACTCCTGGGCTCAATCAATCCTCCTGCCTCAGCCTCCCAAAGTGCTCAGATTACAGGCGTGAACCACCATGCCCAGCTGGGTTTGGGTCAGATTAAGTTAGACCTCAGAAGGAATTGATATCATAGGACCTCCTATATTGTATTAGAAGTATTCCACTCTTTCTCCCTTGCAAACACCTCATGGGCATGAGAAAGTCATTAGGTATTGGCATCCTACAGTCCTTTAAGCATTTGCAAAGCAGTGTACCGAAGTAGGAGGCAGTAGATAAGGGCCCTAAGTATCCTGCCTTCTCTAACTCCACAAGGTGACCAGATAACCTTGGCTATGCTTTTCACCTTTCATGCCCTCTACTTTGTCTTCAGTAAAATGGGGTCATTCTACCCAAGATGTCTGAACTGGATCAAATGATCCATTGAAATTTCTTCCAACTATTAAATCTACGACTCTACAAAGTTGATTTCTGTTGCCTATAGGGTCCTGCCTAGGACAGTCCTAGGGAGCCATCCTAACATGGCCATGTGGCTAGATCAAATAATTTTTTCATCTCCACACTGCATGTCCTCCAACCCAGAAGGGAAGCATAGTTTTTACTCTGAAAACTCAAGAATTGTGAGTTGGTTTAAGAGTAAGTAGGTAGTGAGATTGTGAGCACCTATAGTCAGTGCTTTATTTCCAGAGAAATTCTTATCTTAGCGGGAAAGTGGCCCTCCAAGGGGTGGAAACCTGGCTGAACATCCCATTTAATGGGGAAGGCAAGCCTGGAAACTCTGCCTAGAGCAACAAGGGCATTTACAGGAAACTTGGTTTGGGGAATATACATGGATGGTGTCCAGCTAAGAAGAAAGAATTTTCAGAGGCTAAACTATGTCACTTTCACTGTTTTGGCTGATTCTGATGGCAAATGAGGTTAACTGGTGCTCAGAACATCTTCTGGGAAAGTGAAATAGCAAGCAATTGCTTATTTTTATTTTTTTATTTTTTTTATGAGTTTTTCCATTTCTCATTGAAAGGAAGAATTCCTGTATGGGAGTTCTTAACCAGTAAATGTGGGTAGATCTTGAAACCTGATTTGATGGTGCTCACGTCAGTGGCCTGGGGTTGATAAGTTCCCCCAGGAGGAATGGAATAATCTACTGGGAACTCCCCACCCCCATCTCTTGACCTTAAAGCTTTAAGGAAAATGAAAAGCAGCTTCTCTTTGACAAAAAGATTGCGAACCCTTGCTGTGATGTGTTACTGTTTCTTTAAAGCTTCCATGGAAATGAAAGATGTTCTCAAGCAAAGGTAGGTCAAATCTATTAAGAGAGTGGGTGAGGCGTTTCCCTCCTGAAAACTGGAGAATAGCAGAAAAGAACCTTTTCTGACAAACCAGCAGTATCTTTTTGTTGGATTTTGTTTGTTTCACATTTATTTACTGAATGTTAGGGAGAAATACTTTAATTTGGGTATGAGAATAGCTAATTATTAGATGAAAAGAAGAAAGGATTTCTAAGATGGAGCCACCCCCCCACCCCGCCTCCATAGCTTACACATTGTGTAAACTTGCCTTTGATCCCATCCCCGCTTCTTTAGCAATTCCTTCTCCATACTCTCAGCTCCTAAAGAGTCATCAGAAAGCTGAGTTCAGGGCCGGGCGTGGAGGCTCATACCTGTAATCTCAGCACTTTGGGAGGCCGAGGCAGGAGGATCAGAGGGAATCAGGAGTTCGAGACCAGCTTGGCCACCATGGTGAAACCCCGTCTCCACTAAAAATACAAAACTTACCCAGGTATGGTGGTAGGTGCCTATAATCCCAGCTATTTGGGAGGCTGAGGCAGAACTGCTTGAACCCGGGAGGTAGAGGTTGCAGTGAGCTGAGATTGCGCCACTGCACTCCAGCGTGGGTGACAGAGTAAGACTGTCTCAAAAAAAAAGAAAGCTGATCTTCATCCAATAACACTGGCCTTAAAAGGCATTTTATTTTTCTCTCCTTCTTCAAAATGGACCATCTTACTAGAATTAGTTCCATCTTTGGAGGAGATGGGGAAAGAGAAGACCTGAGCAGGTCTTCCTTCAAATTATAACCACATTTTTTAATTAATGATACCTGCCATCTGCTTATTTCCTGGAAGCTGGGAAGATTCATTTGATATCCAAAAAGCCCTTTAGAAAACCTAAAAAACACATGTAAAGACCGTGTAGTGATTTCCTATATCCAAGATTTCTGGTTTTGTTTTTTGTTTGTTTGTTTGTTTGTTTGTTTGATGTTTCCTGGACACTGGCAATGTTTTGGTCATATAGAGAAGGGAAAAATATTAAACCATTTTTATTTTAGCTGACCTTTACAGAGACAAGAAGTGATTTTGTTTGAATTCTCCGTTTCAGTTTGGGACACTAACAGCTGAGCAGGGATTTTGCCGAACACTTTGTGAGGTTTACACTCAACTTCCTTCTTCAGATTGCTATTTTATATTAAGCCAATAGAGCACTGTTATTGAGACATCAGACTGCTACAACTTCAAGAAGATCCTAAACCAAGTAACTTTTTCTGGACCATGAATGTAAAAGTCTAATATACTTGAAAAATCCATTGCAGCTCAGGAGACATTATAGTGGGATGATCTAGAATCAGACTCTCTGGATTTGAAGAATCTTCCTACCACTTACAAATGCTGTAAATTTGAGAAACAACAGATGAGACAGGTTAAGAATACAGCCCGCCTGCTCTTCCTTCCTTCCTTCCTTCCTTCCTTCCTTCCTTCCTTCCTTCCTTCCTTCCCCTTCCTTTATTTTTCTTTCCTTTTCTTCTTTTCTTTTTTTGAGACAGGGCCTTATTCTGTCACTCAGGCTTGAGTGCAGTGATACAATCATGGCTCACTGCAACTCCAACCTCCCGGGCTCAAGCAATCCTCCTACCCAGCCTCCCCAGTGGTTGGGACTACAGGTGTATGCCACCACCCCTGGCTAATTTTAGTATTTTTATTAATAAAGAGAGGATTTCCACCATGTTGCCTAGGGTGGTCTCAAACTTCTAAGCTTAACTGATCTACCTGCCTCGGCCTCCCAAAGCACTGGGATCACAGGCATGAGCTTCCACTCTCAGCCTGGAAGAATGCAGGCTTTAATCCCAGCATTTTGAGGGGCCGAAGCAGAAGGATATTTTGAGCTCAGAAGTTCAAGACCAGCCTAGGGAATACAATGAGACTCCGTCTCTACAATAAATAAATAAATAAATAAATAAAACAAATAAAATAAGGTAAAATAACATAGGCTTTGGAGCTAGATTGCTTGGGTTGGAATCCTGATTCCTTGATTTACTTGGTGGATGATCTTAGGGAAATTCTTCAAACATCTGGGCCTCAGTTTCATGATCTGTGGCATGGATATATCATAATGGCATCTATTTCTACATGGTGAGGAGACTAATACAATAAGTTGCTACACATCAGACACTTTGAACAACACTTAGCACAGAGTAAGTGCTCAATAAATGTTCGTCATAGTGACGCTATTATTCTTTCCCAAATTTTTGCACTTCTGCCAAAGTAACAGCAAAATCAATAAATAAAGGGAGCTAACCAAGAAAATCTCTGGGGAAAGTGCTGAATTTGGCAAAACTGGGAATCAGGTAGCTCAGATTCTTTGGCATTCTCTCTTCATTTTGCTGTGTCCTGTGAGTGTCCAAGTTCCTCCTGTAACACTGCATCCAAGCTCAAAATTATTTTCTGTGCTCCCCTTCACACCTACCCTCATCAATCAACTTTCACCCATGCCGGTTCTGTTCCCTGAGGACTTTCATCTGAACCAGATGAGAAAAAATATCAATCAAACTTGTTTTAAGGTATTAATGAATACTGACAAGTTAAAGTTATGCTTTTGAGATAGTACATGTTCATTTTAAAAATAAAGATTACCTTATTACCGGGAGAAGCTACCAAACCTGAATAGGTAACATGCAGGGTGAGTAGGTATGATATTTTGGGGCGGGTCGAATATTTGGTTCTCCGTGAATCACAGATAAGCTGCTATTTGGACAACCCATAGAGCTTGTCCTAGAGTCAACTGTTTAATACATAGGGTTATAGACAGACCTTGGGGCTAAAGTGGAACACGCTGTGCTTAAACACAATGTTATTAGGTTGACAGGCATGGCATCAAAGCCCTAGGGCTACTGGTCCCACAGCTCCCAGGGCCACTGTCAACAAGTCAGGACAAATTGGACAAGCCAAACCTTTCAGTCACATCTGATTTTCCTGAAGACACAGATACACCTGCCAAAGATGTTCCAGGCAAGAAAGCCAAGACTGCAGGATAGAGCTAGCAAATAGAAAAAAAATGGCAAAGGCCCAGCACCAACCTTCATCAACTAGTATAGCTCTGGGATAGGTAGCTTTCTGAATTAGAAAAAGAGGCCAAGGGTAAGGGGATTTGAGTTCTAATCTAACTTTACTATCGGTCTTTAAGAAACTCATTTCACTTTATTTTTGAGGGCCCTAGTTGTAAAACTAGGGAAGAGATGATTGAGAGGACTATCTCCTCATCCTCCTCCAGTCAAAGGTTCCAATGGGATTCTGGGAAACCCTTAAAGCCCCACAGAACAATTTAAAGTCCACTACAATGGAAGGCAATGGAGTTTCTTAACCAATGGAAATTATGGGGGAATTAAGATGCTGAGCTTAATCTAAGGGAGGGGAAAGTCATATGGAATAAAGTGGAGAGTAAGCAGATTGGATACAAGATCGCCAACTAGAGGTTTCCATAGCAAAAACGTAGTCGAATAAGGTATGGTAGAAAAGTGACCCTCAGCACTGGCTGCCGCCTCAGGAGATTTTTTGCTTTTTTTAACTGACGTCCAGGCTTTATCCCAGAGCAGTTATACGAAACTGTCTGGGTCTAGGGTCTAAGCTTCAGTACAAAAATTCTTCATGTGATCCTCATGGTGATCCAGTGGTAAAAACCATCAGTGCAGTTTTTGTTTTTGTTTTAACAACTAAAAGAAAAAACTGTATGTAAGAGACTTCTGAAGTTCCACTGAGAAAACTGCCAGGTAATTAGATAGGAAAGAGAAAGGTCAAGAAAGGCTCTACAACCAACTAAGGAGGGAGATTGCCTGAGAGAATGGCAAAGTCATGATAGAAATCTTGGATTTGGTGGACAGCAAATGGTTTTAAGGAAGAAAATGGGTTTGAATTGAATTGGATAGCAGGATATCTGAATGATTCTATTGCTTTACAAAGTAATGGGCAGCACCATTACAATTACAATTACATTATATTACGATTACATAATTGACCATTACAATTCAAGGGTCAATATAACCCTTGAAGTTGACTATTCATTAGCTTTGTTCAAAGCCCAGCTGAAACAAAATGCTAGTAAAAAAAGATGAACTAAGAGGACGCCATATACTCCACATTTGTTTTGTTGGCTTGTTTAATTTCTACTGGAGGTTATAAATTCTTTGCATGTTTATGAAAGCTTTAGACCTAATTCTCAGAAACATACCACTAGAAACATACATATAAAGTTTTGTACAGAGCCCAGGCTAAGAATGTCCTCTTTTTAGAGGAACTAAAGGGGGTACCAAGCCCAACAAAGTTTTTATTGTTATCATTATTATTGTTATAGTTATTTTAAGATGGGAAATTACAGACAGAAGGGAAATACAGGTAGGAAAGGTTAGTTAAAACAGGGGTGCATTATACAAACAGCTTTTTTTTCTAACAATGAAGTCACTGCTGAGTCTCAAGAGGAGGCATTATGTTTCCTAAATGCTTTGGAGCATTTCATGTGTTCTCCTTGTTCTTTACTCTTTGATTAAAATGTTAATGTATTATGTGTACCTGCCCTTACAGCATCCCGGCAACCACAGGAAAGCAGACCAGCTCATGACAACTATCTGCATTTTTCATAACGCCTAGTATTCTCTACAAATAGGATTTCAGAGTCCAAAACTTTTGATTTAGAAAATGAAACAGCTCTTGTTAATTCTAATAGAAAAAGGCAGCTTGATTTCCAATGCTCTGTTTTAATTTGGGTTTTACCAGCCAGTGATTTTATTGAAAGTGAAATCCGTATTCCTGTGTAGCTTTAGCATCTCAACTCTAAAATGGGAAAAATCACAGTTTCAGTAACAGAATTGAGAATGAGGTCCTGGCATCTTTCTTAAAAGGAATTTGGATAAGACTTCTCGGTAAATGCTCACAAATTACTTACACCGTATGTCTAAATATACACAAACAGGTTTAGAAAACCTGGTTGATTCAATGAAATAATTAGGGATGTGGAAAATAAGTGGGGCTTCTTTATAAGGTTCTTATCCACATGGGCGACATTTGCTCCAAGGCAGGGAAGAAGGGAGTAGGGGTGGTGTCAAGGTCATGACCAAGGTGGAATTCATGTGCCCAAGTTCTTTTTATCTCCATGAAGAAGTTCCGCAACTAGAGATGAGGCAAATGGACTCAGACTGAATCTGAAGAGCTTTTCATCAGACTATGGGAGGAGAAAGACGGGACAGCAGAATCCCTGCAGCTTACTTAGTGTTTGGGCTCAGTTCTGGCTTACATAGGGTTTGGCCAAACTTTGGTAGTCTATCAAACCTGCAGCTTACCCAGGTCGCAATTGAGGTGAGTCCCAAAACTTCACAAGGAGCATTTTGAATCCATCAGCTGAATTAAAAACAAAAACAGAAACAAAAAATCCTGAAGTGTATCCCCCTATGGGCTTTACCCTAAAGAAAAGAATAGTTTGTAAGACTAGACATGGCACTGACTCATAAGCCACCTGAGTTAACTCCCCTCACATTGATAGAAGAGGACTTCTTCATATAAAAATACTCTTGGCCAGGCGCGGTGGCTCACGCCTGTAATCTCAGCACTTTAGGAGGCTGAGGAGGGTGGATCACCTAAGGTCAGGAGTTCGAGACCGTGGCCAATATGGTGAAACCCCGTTTCTACTAAAAGTACAGAAATTAGCCAAGCATGGTGATGTGCACCTGTAATCCCAGCTACTAAGAAGGCTGAGGCAGGAGAATTGCTTGAACCCAGGAGGCGGAGGCTGCAGTGAGCTGAGATCGTGGCATTGCACTCCAGCCTGGGAGATAGAGTGAGACTTCATCTCCAAAAAAAAAAAAAAAAATCTCTATGGGAATGTTTTCTTCTCTTATCCTTAAGGGCTTGCCCATCTTAATCTACACCAAGACACAAATTTATCAATGGCTAGAGCCTGGATTTGAACCCCAGCCAATTTGGTGACAATCTAAAGCTTACCCTGCCTGTAGTAGAGAGGAGACAATGTTAGCGTTTCTGTGTTGAAGCTTTGAACCAGAGGATTGACATTAAGTTAGTCTGATACTGACCTCAACATTTCTTCAGACTGAAACTCCCAAATGAATCAAATGACAATGCCTTTGTCATTGCTACTGTTGTTTCTGTTAGCATAACATCTCTGATGCATGTTTGCATGCTTTTAGACTGTTGTCCTCTCTGGGCCACTCCAGTGGCTGAATCAATGGCAGAAGTTCTCAGAGGGAGTGGCCTTCAGATTGCTGGCCAATAGAAGGAAAGAGGAGACAAGAAGTCACAGATAACAACTGCCTCTGGCACATAGCAAAACAATTTATCTTGAGATCAGTGTATCAACTAGCTGCATAAATTACATAAATTGTGTCCTGGTTGTCCACATCATCTTCAAAACAATAATCACAAAGATAATAAGAGCTAGGACTTAAGTGTTCAGCAGTGTTCTAAAAGTATTCATTCATTTAATCTTCATAACAACCCCATAAATACTGCTATTATCCCCATGTGAGGAAACTGAGGCACAGAGAGGTTAAGTAACTTGTCCACGTTAGGCCACTAGAATGTGGCAGAGCTCAAATACTAAGAATGCATCCTGTTGACAACATCACGTAGGCACCTGTGGTTGGCAGGGTAACGGCCCCTCAAGGATTTCCATATCCAGAATCTGTGGATATATTATAGTACACGCCAAAGGAGAATTAAAGTTACAGATGGAATTAAGCGTGCTAACCAGCTGACCTAAAATAAAATTAATGTGGATTTTCTGGGTGGAATCACAAGGGTTCCTTAAATGTAGAAGAGGGAGGCAGAAGAGTCAATATCAGAGTGGTATAATGTGAGAAAACCTTGACTGGCCATTGCTGACTTTGAAGATGGGAAGAGGCCATGAGCCCAGCAATGCAGGCAGCCTCTAGATGCTAGGAAAGTCAAGAAAATAGATTCTCCCCTAAAGCCTACAGGAAAAATGCAGCCCTGATGACATCTTAGTTTTAGTCCAGGGAGACCCATTTTGGATTTCTGACCTCCAGAACCATAAATTTTACATAATAAATCTGTGTTGTTTTAAGCCACTAAGTCTGAACTAATTTATACAGCAGCAATAAGAAACTGAGGCAGTACCTTATTCATAAGTTATTTTGGATAACATATAATTTTTTAAGTGAGAGCTAGAAGGCATCTTTAAAGTGGGTGTAACTTAACTATTCTAACTTTAGCAGTGAATGGAAATGACCTTTCTGAAAGTCACCCTCTCCTTGATGCCTAAAATTACATGATTCAAAACAGATTCCTATGAGTCTCTCATTTGAACAGGCATACAAATGACTTAGAACAAATACAAGAGCATCTTGCCTATAATACTGCATGTGTAGTAATGGATTACCTTGAGTCTAGGTTCAGCCTACACTCCCGGGGAGCCTCTCAGAACTCCATCTTAGCCAGGTTCCTCCTAAGGACGGGATGTAAGAAGGAGGCAAAATGAGGGGCCTTGGCATCATGTAGAAGTGGGCTTAAATCCAGCCATGCCACTGACTGGCTCAACCTTGAAAAGTCGCTTCACCTCCCTGAACCTTTTTTTTCTTTGATTTTTTGATTATAAAATCAAAGTTTGATTTGATTATAAAATCAATGATATTCAACTCATGAATTCAAATGCAGGGTGTAGACAAAGTCTTCAATACACTTTAGTTCCCCTTCCTGTGCTTTCCTCCATTCCTTCTTGAGTCACAGCCAAGGATGATCATGCTTTTTTTCTGGTCAAGGAGTGAGAATTCTTTTTGTCTTGTGCAAACTCAAGGCAGAAAGTATCATTATTTCGTAGGAGGTTGAACATTCACAGTAATTGGAGAATAACATTTAAGATATTTCCTTTGTTCTTTTTTTCTGTTTTACTTTCTCCTCTCTTTTACAACACAGGCACTGTTCCCTTGGCATTTGCAAATTTACTTTTTCACTTCTGCGGATGTAGGTGGATCGATTCAAGAAGAGAAATGGTAGCAGAAAAGAGAAGAATTTTCCCAGTGCAGAATTCATTTCAGAAAGGAGTGTTTTTCATAATTAGTTCAACATTTGAATGTTTATGAAGTCCCAGACACTGTTCCACATATCTCACATGTGTTAATCCATTTAGTCCTCACAACACCATAAAGTAAGTACTTATATTAGTAGACAAGAAAACTATGAGGCACAGAGAAGTTAAGCAAATTATCCAAGGTCACAGAGCAAAGTGGCAGTATTAAGATCTGAACCTAGGCAAATGTAGCTTCAGAACGCAGGCTCTCTACCACTTCAAAAACTTATTTATCTCCTTTTCCCAGGAGCTCATTCTGTAAAAATTGAGCAAGATAGATGAGAAAAACACATATTAGAAGAAAATGAATCATGAAGAGCATCTGAAATAGGTATGGGCCGGGCACAGTGGCTCATGCCTATAATCCCAGCCCTTTGGGAGACCATGGTGGGCATATTGCTTGAGCTCAGGGGGTTGAGACAGCCTGGGCAACATGGTGAAACCCTGTCTCAGCGAAAAATATTAATACAAGAATTAGCTGGATGTGGTGGGTTGGGAGGCTGAGGTGGGAGGATGACTTGAGCCCAGGAGGTGGAGGTAGAAGTGAGCCAAGATGGCACCACTGCACTCCAGCCTGAGTGACAGAGCCAGACCCAGTCTCAAGAGAGAAAGAAAAAAAAAAAAAAAAAGTTAAAGGAAAAAAAAAAAACAAAAAAAAAAAGTCTCCAACTGATAAGATGACCCCACTTAATTTAAAAAATTTAGAAAATAAAAAAGAGAAATAGGTATGGAGCTTACACCATTGAAATCTGATGCTGTTTTCAAATACTCATAATACAAACACTAATGTCTTAAATATGGAGAGGTAACTCAGTCTGACCAGCCTTGTTTTTCTAAGTAATGGCGTCAGAAAGCCAGCTGAGAGTCCTGAGAAAGGGTTTGGGGTTTGCTGTTAGTTCCCAGTGTTAAAATTCCTGCACCAAAAACAATCTCAAGATTTCAAAGGGTAGCCAAAATATCAAGCCTGCTTTCTCTAAGGGAGAAAATATTTCCATCTCAAGGAGATGAAGTGGACATTTTCTCAGCTGAGTGTTTGATAGTGTTTCTTTACTGGAATTAACTACATGTCTTCTTCGAAAACCACACTTCTAGGTTGTTTTTGTTTTATGTTTATTTATTTATTTATTTATTTGAGACGGAGCCCAGGCTGGAGTGCAGTGGTGGATCTCAGCTCACTGCAAGCTCCGCCTCCCGGGTTCGCGCCATTCTCCTTCCTCAGCCTCCCAGAAGCTGGGACTACAGGCGCGGCCACCACGCCCGGTTAATTTTGTGTGTGTGTGATTTTAGTAGAGACGGGGTTTCACCGTGTTGGCCAGGATGGTCTCGATCTCCTGACCTTGTGATCCACCCTCCTCGGCCTCCCAAAGTGGTGGGATTACAGGCGTGAGCCACGAAGCCCGGCATTTTTTTTTTTTTTTAATCTAAAATAAGGCCACTAGTACTACTTCCTTCCTCCCCTTTCAATGCTAATAGAGAAGAGATCAACTCTCTGACTTACCTAGAAGCTGAGCTAGGATTCGAATCCAGTTCCCTGACTCCTCTTCTGGTTCTCCAGCAACTCAGCCACATGGATTCTTTCTCTTACACACAGGCTCTTTTTGGCCACAGTAAACACACTGACCTTTGAAATATGGAAAGAAAAGCGCTTTGAAATAAAACTGGCACAAACAGCAGTCAGACAGCCGTCATCTGGAGGCTGAAACAAAGAGGAGCATAGTTTTCAAGCTGTCTTCGTAATTACACGAAGCAGTTATCACTCAGGCCCCAGTCTGCGCATTGCCCCCCAAACAAACAGCCGAGGGCTGAGAGAGCACATAGGCCACTTTGTTGCGCCAGCATACTGGGGAGTGGAGAGCCCCCCCAGCTAAAATCACATGTGGCTTGGAGTGTTTTCCAGGACTTCAGGCTTTTTCCTTTCTTCCTTCCCCATTAAACCCCTCTGCTCTTCTTGGCAAAGGCCTTCAGGTGAGGTAAGCGCCAATTAACAACAAAGAGCTTGATGTATTGCAAGTTTATGGCTTAGAGCTGGGTTCTCATGAAATATATTCTCCTCTGATCCAGAAGCCTTGATGGGCAGAGAGCAAGAATTCTGAGTGTGGTTGAAATTTGGTTCATTTTTGCTACTGCCCTAAAAGTGATTTCCCTTTTGGGGGTTTGCTCAAATAGAAAGCAAGGAAAACAAACCCAGAAAAGGGCAAAACCAATTCTGAAAACTTCAGCTGCAAAGATAACTGGAGCAGAAGGCTCAGCAAATTGGGTTTTCTAGGGGGAAAAAAAAAGTGGTCTTAAACTTCTTATGGGTTCTTTGGAAATAAATATAGCCAGACTTTGGAATGAGTAGGAGGGATGAGAATATCCAATCCAAACGATCTCTAAAGCCTTTTCCAGCTTCCAAATTTGGATTTGATTTTTCTATCCTGGGAATGGTTTTAATCATGTTACAATCATTTGAGTGTTATCATGTCAGTTTATAAAAAATATTTTTGTGAATTGTTTTTAGGCTACAGTGATATGAGATCTGACCAATAAAATGATCTCACTGGACATCTCAGAGGCTTTAAAGAGCAAGAGGCTTGGCAATAGGAACATAAATAGGTTAAAATACATTCCAAGACAATTCCTCTAATCATTAATTGTACTCCATTGTTTAATATTTTCAGAGCCTACTGAATTTAGCAAAGGGAATGACAGATGCATATTAAAATGCATGCAAATGCTACACACAAGCCACATTTTAATATATTGTTTTGCATTCATAATTTTAGTCTTGTGATTTGTATTTTCATTTGCTTGGGAACAAAGACTTTCTTCTTTCCCCACTTGGGAAACAAGGCAAGAGTTGTTTCTGCCAGCATCTTAATAGTATTCCTGAAAAAGCAGCAAACTTAATGGTTCAGGAACTACTCTCCACCACCTGCTTACTGGCCCCTAACAGGGCCTGCATTTACAATGCATTGAAAAGGTGAAAATATGCAATCAATCAGTTGCTTTGTTGCAGAATGGCAAGCAATCATATTTTTGTTGTATTAAAACTGAACAGAATCCTTTAAAAAAAAAAGAATCTAAACTGCTTAAATGTACAGCCTCTTTTCAGCTACAGGGTGTGGCAGAGTGACTGTTGTGCATTCACCAAATTTCATTCCTTTTTAATCTGGGGACACATACAGACCATGTTGCTCAGCTTCCTCTGCAATTAGATGATTTCTGGCCAATGGAATGTGAGCAAAATAATGCTTACAATCTCCATCCAAGTCTAGCCCCTTGAAACTATGGTGCAATTCCCTATACTTGTGCTTTTCCCTTGCTCCTGACCTTCTGGCAAGATACAGAGGATCAGGTGGAGAGCATCAAGGGCACTAGAGGAGCCTCTTGATGATGGGAGGCTGGGTTTTGGAATCAAAAGCATAGAACAGAGTCTCTGACCCATCTGTCTCCTCTGACCAATGACTCACAATAAACTATGACTCTTAATCATGGTGTGGTAGTCAGTCTCCAATGGTCCCTCTCTGCTGGTATTCATACCTTTGTGTGTCCACCTCCTACATGCTACCAGGATCTGTGTGACCACTGACATATGGTAGAAATGATGGGATGTTATTTCCAAGACTGAGCTATAAAGGACTGCAGTTTCCATCTTGGGTGCTTTCTCATTCATTCTCTCTCTTAGATTACTCTCTCTGGGGAAAGCCAGCTGTCACGTTTTGAGGTCACTCTAACAGCCTGTGGAGATGCTCACATGGTGAGGAACAGGGACCTGCCTCCAACAGCCAGCAAGAAATTGAGGCTTGCCAATAATCAGATGAGGAAGCTTGAAAAAAAAAATTCTCCAGCCTAGTTGATCCTGTAGCTCCAGTAAATAGTTTGAGTACCACTTTGTGAGAAACATGGAGCTAGAATTACCTAGCTAAACTGCTCCTGGATTCTTGACCCCCCAGAAACTGTGTGAGATAAATGTTTGTTGTTTTAAGTAGCTAAGTTTTAGGGTAATTTGTTACACAGCAATAAATAGTACATTACTATGAACAGGACTGTAAGGTTCTAAGGGTGAAGACTTTGGTTTGTTCTTGAAATTTCACTGCCTAATGAAGTGCCTGGATGACAGCAGGCTTAAATAAACAATGAATGTGTTTTTGGTAAGATTTATAATGTGGTTCTTTACATATAATGTGCAAAGTCAACATGTTAGAGCAGCTACCACTTTAAGGCTAGACGGTGAGGTTACTACATATCTCATCCTGGAAGATGGGATCAACTGCACCTAGATTCAGAAAATGTGATTCTAGAATCACATTTCTATCAAATGCATAGATTACAGTTTCCCAAACCTTTGTATAAAGAAGAGAGAAACTCAGCTATCCAGTTATGTTTGTGTTTTCAGATTATCACGCTTATGCTTGTATAGACTAGGTTCTCTTCTAACAAGCTACACATGTTAATTTATTTAATCCTTACAACAATCCAGTAAAGAGCATGTTGTTACTCTTCTGATTCTAATGATGAGGAAACAAGCTCTGGACTTGCATATTCCTAGGATCTTGAAGTTACCCATTATACTCCATTGCCCTCTCACTTTAACTCGTCAAAGAGAGCTGAAAAGTACAGGAAATGGTCACTACATGGATGAAGTGGATGAAGAGATAGCCCTGTAAATATAGAAAAGAATAATTAAAACTTTTAGACTTGACAAACCCAGGAAGCGCTATTATCAAAATTTATGAAATCCTGAAGGACATGCATTTATTTACCCAAACTGATACACATCGCAGGAATGGGGCCCGCCTTGATGTTTATTAGAGATCATTGAGGAGAACCTGAATGCATGCTGCTTCCAAATGATTGGATATACATTCTGCCTTCATTCCAGCGGCATAGAGACAAGACCCACCATCCCAGAGGCTGCAGTGGAGAGGAAAAGAATATCTCAAACCACAGACAACCACCTCCTTGCCGCGCAGCCAACAGCGGTATGCTTGGCCTCCCTGCTAATTAGCAAAAGCCCTCACCAATTGCTTCCAATGCTTGAAAAATCAGCGCTAGCCTACCAAAAAAAAAAAAAAAAAATTTCAGAACTGGGCCAAAGAAGCGCTGGGAATGAGTAGACATCTCTGTGTCTGCCTCTCCTGATAGCCCCGTTCTTACTTGTTTCTCATGGGAATATGTGTGTATGGTGAGAACTCAGGGTGTGTAGTTGCCGCAGGCAGTTTCCTCCGGTTTCTTAGCTCTGTGTTGTGGGAAGGAATGGAAGTTGCTGCTTACAAGGAACACTGCCAATGGGCTAATGGGAATTTTTCATGACTTTTGGATGTTTGCAGAACTGAAGGCTTTTGAAATCTGATTTCAAAGCTGACCTAAAGTCTTGGTGACACAGATAATGACCTGTGGAAAGAGGTAATCGTGAACACAGAAAATCCTCACTTACTCCGTCTTTTAGGGATTTTGGTTTACAAAATATGCTCCTCTTAATTTTAGGTAGTAAGACAGATTGTCAATCTATAACAGTTGGTGTTAGGCAGAGTTTTAAATTTATCTTTCCCTTCATGGGGCAATGAGTTTGCCAAAGAAATGAATGATGCCTTAAACTTTTGCTGGGAGAATATTACAGTTGGGTAGAATAATACGCTACAAAATGTGGAAAGACTGTTTACATAGGAAGAAATTGATACGTCAATTACAAATTACTCTCAATAATTTATTTAAGCAGGCCCTCAAGGGTCTAATTCTCACAGGGACTGAGTTTGAATTCTTATACTTAAAAAGAAAAATGAATGCTTTATAATGTTCCCTAATTCCGAATGTTCACATATTATGCTGGTAATTGTTTTCTCCTAATCATTCTGAATTGATGAAGTCTCACTAAAGAAATGAGCCTGCATTTATATATCTTTGTAGTCCTTTCCAGCTGTGGCTCGCAAAACCAATTACTTGGCATTAATTCATCACATATAGGCTTTTCCATTAGAAAAAGGATACTTTTTTTCAAATTGTCAGTGACTGTCATTGTATAAACAAATTTAAAGTCCGCTAACAAATGAATCACTAATGTGCAAAAGACCTTGTTCAGGGCCATCACCAGAAAGAAGGGGCAGCTTTAATGGATTCCGGATATTCTCCTACACTTGCCCCAGTATTTTCACGTGTGTTTCATTACCACACTTTCCTTTAATTAGTTCTCTCATGCCTGCACTAGGGATTACAGAAGCTGGATTTAAAAACTGCCATTGGCTAGGGATTACAGAAGCTGGATTTAAAAACTGCCATTGGCTGGGCACAGTGGCTCACATCTGTAATCTCACCACTTTGGAAGGCCAAGGCTGGAGGATGGCTGAAGCCCAGGAATCTGAGACCAGCCTGGGCAACATAGTGAGACCCCGTCTCTAACAACAACAACGACAAAAAAGCCAGGTGTGGTGGCATGCTCCTTTAGTCCCAGCTGCTCAGGGGGCTGAGGCAGAATAATTTTTTGAGTCCAGGAGTTGGAGGCTGCAGTGAACTATTGTTACGTCACTGCACTCCAGCCTGGGTGACAAAGCAAGACCCTCTAAAAAAAAAAAAAAAAGAAAAAAAAGAAGAAGGAGGAGGAGGAGGAGGAGAAGGAGAAGGGAAAAGAAAATTGTCATAAACGTTTTCTTTGGCTTTTACCTGAATTTTCTCCTTTTGCTTGGCCTCAGTTGGTAACCCTGCACCCCAGTAATGACCTTCACCCACTTCACATGCATTCTAAGCTGACTTTTGATTCAGATTCATGCCACCCTGGACTCTACTTGTCAGTATAGGGAGTTTATCAACCTTTTCTGAAGGACTGAGTCCACAAAGAAACTTAGAAAAAAATTCTCAGTTCCAGGAGCTGAGGCTAGGTTTCCAGAATGATTACCAATTCCTCTCCACAAAGAATACTGGTTTTCCTCAAAGATCAATGAGCAAATTTGATCACTGGCAGTAAGTTGATTTTTGGTATAGCGTCTCTTGGGGTCTCCATAATTCTCAAAGAAAGATCTTTAAAAAGAAATACTTTATGTATCCATTCATGTATTTTTTAAAAGGGTGGTTATAACAGGAGGGAGAAAGTGATTGCAGGTGAAATAAAGACCTGTCAAATGGACAATGAATTTAAAGAACAGTGCCAGGATCTCAGTGTAAGCTCTATTTTAAAATTTATACATATAAATATCCAAATACCTATTTTATAGAGAATCAGGTCCTCCTCTGTCTTCTCCTGATCATGTAACTTGGCTGGATAACTTGCAGGTTCTGCACCTAGGGCAGAACAATTCAGAGGGATTTCATGGATTCACAATTGGTCCAAAGTATACTGCTTTCCACTCTACTGGGTTCTCATTCATTCATTCATTCATTCATTCAACTTATATAGATGCTGTTGATGCCTGGCCATATCCCCTTGTCCTTGCCACTAGAGTGCATGCCGGTGGGACTTCTAACTGTCAGAACCTGCATTTCTTTGCCTGAGTCCTTTCTCTGGCCCCAAAGTTGCTTGACTGCTCCATGGAACGGCTGAAAGCACTGAGAATTAGCATCCTCCCACCCTACCCTAGACGCCCTCAAGCAGTGAGAGATGGAACTGGTATGTAAATATCCACTGAATGGGATAACTCTGGAGTGTGTGTTAATATTGGTTACCCAGTAAGACTGAGCTCCAGCGGCCCACTCTTTCCTGACTGCCTTCCCTTCTGTGCTCACTAACCCACTTTCCTACTGTACTGTCATCTTTATCTCCAGAGTAAACTTCTCATACTTGAGCCATTGTTTTGGGTCTACTTCTGTGTACAACTAGGATACAACTGACCAGCATTTACTGAGCTTCTACTGTGAGTTCAGTATTTAGTTGGGGAGAAGTACATCTGAATGAATAATTCCAAAGTGATAATTACAATGGTAGATACCACACAGAGTTTTTCAGAGCATGCGGGAAGGAATTCACCTGGTTTGGTGAGACTTTAAGGATAGAGGAACTGGGCAGAGATGTGAGGTCAGATAATTGTGCAAAATCACTGTTGTCTTTACATCCAGCTGCAGAACCTGTAGACACTTCAAAGTCATCGTGTTTCAACTGAACACATGATCACAACAAGCTTTTCTTCTTGTGTGTCATTTCCTGATTAATGGCATCTTCATTCACTTAGTTATTCAAATTGGAAATATTTGCATTGTCTTTCTTATCAGCCACGTCACAAAACTTAAATATGACTTATAAAAAAATTAACCCTACACAGCTCAGTGTCACCTCGATGATCACACTGGTCTCTTTTCCCAAGCATGACAAGTACATATTCTCCTAAGGGAATATAACATTCTTATGTCCCTTGCAACATGAGCAGCCCTCAGCAGTCATGTTTTGTGCCCTATAAACCCCTTCTACTGAACCACAGATGATTATGCCACGGATTACCACCTTCCCCATGCACAGCAACCCATGGACTGGCCAGTGACCTATTAGAAAGCATGGCATGGCGAGATGGGATGGGCCCATTGGACTCTTTCTCTTGGAATTTCAAACAGTAAATACTGAGAGGATGAGGCAATAGAGTGGGAATTAAAGCAAAAGAATGTTGTGAGACAGAATCATGGCCCGGAGGAATGATGGGAAAGTGAAGTTCTAAGGGAGTAAAAATTTTGAGTTGGAAGAAGGTATGAGGGAGATGCAGAAGACAGAGGAAGCCAGTGAATGAGGAGAAAGGTGAGAAGCAGGTGCAGAAACAGGCCGATGAAATGCCGGTGGTGGACCTCCCAAGTGAAGGTGCTGGCAGCCTGGCTCCTCTGTGATTCCAGCTCTTCCTGTGGCTCGGTTTCCACACAAATACCCTGTGTGTATGTCTATCATTGTCATGATCACTTTGTAATTATCCATTCACATGTGGTTCTCCCCAACTGAATACTGAACTCACAGTAGGAGCTCAATACATAGGAGCCTTTACAGCCAATGAATACTTTGCATATTTATCCTGACAACAAACCTATTATTTTTACCATTAACAACACTAATAGAGAAACTCCTAACTTTTCCCTGCCCCCTATCCTGTTTGTCTCCTACCAAATATCCCATTGCCATCTGAATGATCTACCTAAAATGCAGATTTAATCACCTAACTCCCCTGTACCTCTGCTCTGTATTCACAGGGCACCGAAATAGGTACATTCTCTCCACCTTGGTGTCTTGCGCCTGCTCTCGTCTCTGCTTGGGATTCTTTCTCTCCCTTGACTGCTTTACCTGTGGTATTGTCTACCTATTTAACTATACATCATTCTACAAGATCGGATCTAGATCTTCATCTTGGAAGCCTTCTATGGCCTCCCAAGGAGAACTGAGTTCTTCTCCCTTTGCACCTTTACTGTGACAGGGGCTATTTTAAGCAACTGTTTGTTTATTTTACTTCTTTTTAAATCAGTATTTCTCCAAATACGATCCAAAGCACAATTACTTCAGAAATACCTGCCTATAAAAATGCAGATTCTTTGTCCTCGTTTTATTTTATTTTTATTTATTTATTTATTTAATTTTTGAGATGGAATTTGGCTCTCGTCATCCAGGCTGGAGTGCAATGGTGCAATCTTAGCTCACTGCAACCTCCATCTCCCGGGTTCCTTGTCCTCATTTTAAATAGGCATCCCTGGGACCTCTGGGGTTACTAAAGTTTGGAAACTACCCCACTGAACTTTAAACTCCTCAAGGGCAGGCATCATCTATTACTCTTCCTTGTATTACCTCTATCTGGCTCATGGTAGGTAATGAACTGAAAAACAGTTCATTGCTTTTGAGCCACGGGTTAGCCTTCTGTAACTCCTGCTATGTGTAACCTTAAAAAAAAAAAAAAAAAAACCTGAGACAGGGTCTCACTCTGTCACCCAGGCTAGAGTGCAGTGGCATAATTACAGCTCAAGTGATCCCCCCACAGCCTCCCAAGTAGCTAGGACTACAGGTACATATCACCATGCTCAGCTAATTATTGTATTTTTTGTAGAGATAGGGTTTCGCCATGTTGCCCAGGCTGGTCTCGAACTCCTGGGCTCAAGAGATCCACCTGCCTAGGCTGGGATTACAGGCATGAGTCACTGCTTCTAGCCTTAGGTGTAACTTTTTACGAATGCAGGAGCTCAGAATCCAGCCTTTTTCACCACCCTATCTACCCTACCCCAGCTCCTAACCCAGGGCCCTGGCACGTGATGGGCACTTAATAAACACTTTTTCACTGACTGAAAGAAAAGATGGTCTACAGAAGCTGAGTGCTGTGCAGCAGGGCAGAAATACAGCCAAAGCATCAATAAGATTAGCACAAGGACTGTTCAGTTACTCAGGAGGAGATGCTAAGGAAGAGCAAGAGCTGGCAATGCTCTGCTGTTCCTTTGTAGAAATCCTTGATGTGGGCTGTGAAACGTCAAATCCAGATTTGATTAAGCACAACTCCAAATCCCTAAGGCAAGTGTGTATCCACGGTCTTAATGTAATTATTGGAGCCACCTCCGTCTGCTACATACTTTCAAAAGGGCTGAGCTAGCACCCCATCCATTGATACCGACTGCTACAAAATGAGGCCTGCAATTAATTCATCACGTCCCAGACAGATAATGCCTAAAAAGCTTCATCTGGCTCCTTCCAGAAAATTGAAGCATTAAATTGAACAAACAAACAAAAAATCCCTCTGATCTACTGAAAATTCAGGAGGAAGGGCGGATCCTAACAGCCACAATGAAAATCAAAGCTTTGCTTCTTTTGGTGTCTGTTTTGGAACTTTCCACTTCCTCCTTCAAATGATAACCTATCAATTTTCAGTTCAACTATATTTTAAATTTTTTTAAGGCAGAAGCCAATAAACAACACGAACTGTTACAAGGGCAACGGACTTCTAGTAGAATGAGTCAGTGGATACAAGTGGGAACTTGGCTTCCCTTACTTATACACACTTGAGGTTTGGGCAAAAACATCAGGCCAAAACCTCGTCTGGATTCAGAGTAGGCACATTCAGATCGATCAGATCAAACCCAAATGCCACAGCTTCACTGGAGCAGCCCAGATATTTCCCCACTGCATTCTCAGAGGGAAGAGGGATGAGGGCATCTGCTCCCAAGCTCAACCACAACCCAGAGCTCCACTTTGTTCTGTGAAATTCAGAACACATTTGTTCCTCCTCTCTTTCTTTTTTCTTTCAAAATGTTCTCCTGCCCTTTACTTAGGGTCTGGATGGAATCAAACTCCTGAGGGCCAAAGACACCAGGGGAAAGGCTGCTCTATTGTGAAATCCAATCTGAGTGAAAGCAAGATGGATCAGCAATCTTTTGACCTCACCCAATGGCAAAGTCTAAACTGATCCACATGGTTTAGAGAACTTGGAAAAGATCTGATGAGTTGTCATACCACTAACACTTGAGTTTTGTTTGTCATTCTGTGTAGAAATGATTCTGGAGTTTTTTCAAATTTCTGGAGCTTCTTAAAGCAAGACCAACAAGTTTCTGGGTGACCTTAGAACCAATTCATGTTTCTGCAACTCTTGAGATCAGCCCAGGCCAGATATTTAGAGGCTATAATGTCATACCACTAACACTTGAGTTTTGTTTGTCGTCCTA
Organism: Mandrillus leucophaeus; assembly: GCF_000951045.1. NCBI lineage: Eukaryota > Metazoa > Chordata > Mammalia > Primates > Cercopithecidae > Mandrillus > Mandrillus leucophaeus. The sequence continues at coordinate 37,328 of NW_012101874.1, read as the reverse complement.
TATATAGATGATTCCGGAGTTTTTTCAAATTTCTGGAGCTTCTTAAAACAAGACCAACAAGTTTCTGGGTGACCTTGGAACCAATCCATGTTTCTGGGATTCTTGAGATCAGCCCAGGCCAGATATTTAGAGGCTATAATGGACACTATTGGATCAATCTGCACTAGACTCACCACAAGAGATAGATCATTTCCAAACCAACATCTAGCATGGGGGACGGGGGAAGTAAGTGGATTTTCACTATCTTTTGGTTCCTGTTTCAAGAGCTAATCCCAGACATGGCAGTGACATTAAGGCTTGAATTCTTGCAAAAACTGCGACTAGAAGGACTGGCTTACATATGACAGCAGTTTTTATGCACAAATTGTATTAGACATAGACTGTATCTTTCAGGAACTTCCTTGCCTAAAAGCACCCATTGCCTCATTCTCTCTAGAGCTACATATGAAATCTAAACTCACATAAATCCCTTCCAGCTTGCACTCATCTCCCCTTTCATCTTCTCCCTATCCTTGCCATGCATTCTGCCCTCTGGACCAAAGACTGACACAGTTTTTTTCTACAAAGAGAGAGCCAAATGCTAAATATTTTGGGTCTCTAGTTCATGTATTCTCTGTCATACGTACTCAACTCTGCTGTTGTAGACAAAAGCACTCATAGACAATATATGCACAAATGAGCATGGCTATGTTTCAATAAAACTTTATTTACAGAAACAGTGGTTGGGCATAGTGGCTCATGCCTGTAATCTTAGCACTTTGGGAGGCCAAGGTGGGTGGATCACTTGAGCCCCGGAGTTGGTGACTAACCTGGGCAACATGCAAAAACTCCATCTCTACTAAAAATATTAAAGGTAATGGCAAAAACCGCCACTGCTTTTGAACCAACCTAATAGAAAAATTAGCTGGGCGTGGTGGTGTGCACCTGTGGTCCCAGCTAGTTGAAGAGCTGAGGTAGGAGGATGGCCTAAGCCCAGGAGTTGGAGATCGCAGTGAGCTCTGATCACGCAACTGCACTCCAGCCTGGGTGACAGAGACCCTGTTTCACAAAGGAGGAGGAGGAGGAAGAGGAGGGGAAAGGCACAGTAAAGAGAAAGAGGTGTTATTTTAGAGTGCTTAGGAAAGGCCACTTTGAAGAGGCCATATGGGAGTAAAGATAAATATAAAGCATGAGTTCAAGTTATGTGGATATGACAGGTCGGGAAAATATTCCAGGCAGAGAGAAAAGCAAGTGCACATGTTTGGTATACTGGAAGAAGAGAAAGGAGGCCAGTCGGGTTGGAGTCCAGGGAATGAATGGAAGTTGAGACCGAAGAGGTAGATGTGGGTAAAATTGTGTATGTCCTTGCAGGCTGTGGAACATACTTTGATTTTTATTCTTAATGAGACTGGAAACCACTGAAAGAAGAGTGACATGATCTGCCTTCTTGTTTACTGAGATGACCCTAGCAGCCATGTGAAATAGACTTTAGGAAGGTAGGAGTAAATGCAGAGAGACCTAATAAGAGGCTATTGTACTTATCCACATGACAAATGATGTCCAGGGTGATCAGAGTAGAGGGGCTAAGAGTTGTCAGATTCTGAATATATGTTGAAGGCAGAGATGAAAAGTAGAGTTGGAAGGAAGTATGGCAAGGAGGAGCCAAAATTTTTTACCTGATTAGGTAGGAAAATGTAGTTTTCCTTTATTGAGATAGTGAAGACTATAGAAGAAACAGATGAGTGGAAGTAATCAAGATTTTTTTTTTTTTAATGATGATATGTTGGATCTCTCAGTGGAAATATTAAGTAGGTAGTTAAGTAAGTACTTTGGAGTTTAGTAGCAATGTCATGGGTAGAGGTAAATAGTTGGGAGTTACCTGAAATAGATGGTACTTAAAGCCGTGAAATGAGGTTGGAGGATCACTTGGGAGAAGTGAGAAAAGAAATCAGGGACTGAGCTCTGGGACACTCAATTGTTTTGAGAGTGGGAAGATGAAGAAGAGCTAACAACAACAGCAACAAACTTATAAAGAGTGACTAGTGAGACAGGAAGTGAAGTGAGAGTGACCCCTCAGGGGCTAAGTGAAGAAAGTGTCTCAAGAAGGAGGAAATGAGCGACTGTGGGAAATATTGCTAACATATTGAGCAAGATAAGGAGTGAGACATGACCCAGATTGAGTATCATGGGAGCCATTGTTGACTTTGACAAGAACAGTTTGAGGAGGGGTAAAGATAAAAGCCTGTGTGGAGTGTATATAACAGAGAATGGGAAGGGCCCAAATGGTATCTTCAGTCTGGGATCCTAAAATACTTTATACTCTATGATAACATTTTTCATAATGAGAATTATTGGCTTACATAGTGATCTTAGTGAGCAATTTAAATGTTGAACCATTTATAAAATTATTAATCATCTTTTACTTGTTATTTTTGTTTTTCACACTCCACAACACAACACTAGGCACCTTGTACATACTCATTAAATGTTTGTTAAATGAATATGACATTGTAATTTAAGAAGGAAAGTTTTCATATAAATGAATATGAGTGCCATTTTGACTGGAAAAAGTAATACTTAAAAGCAGAAGTGTAAAAGGATGGAATGAGTACTAAGTGCTATATAGTATTGTGACACTATAGATATTTGGTTATACTCTGACCATGTTACTCCTCTTTCGATTCTTTCAATTATACATATATCATCCTCTATAGCATATAGTGAGATCCCTCAGGAGAACTAGTCCAATTTTACCAAAAACGATAGTGGGGCTCTGGAGGAGTTAGGAAATTTGCCCTCATTCTGTAGATTGTGTATATTTGGTAAAAGAGTCCATAAAATTTGTATCACTGCTTCCTTTTGCGGTTCCAATGTTACTAATTCACCATAATTGTAAAAAAAACTCCAAAAATTTTCACTTCCTTATCTTTTAGTTAAAGATCCACTTAAAAAAGTGAGAATTACTACAATGACTTACTTTGAGATCTGAATAACATTGGATTGATTAATTCTCTCTGTTGCAATGATTATTTGAGCATGCAGTCGTTAGAGTCATGACTATTAAAGCACAGAAGCACAAATTATTACGTGATGATTAAAGTGTCTTTGTAGATATACTGCTCAATAAAATTAACACTGAGATCTGAAACACCATGTTCAAAAGTCAAATGATTTTTCCAAGATGAAAAGGGAACCTCATTTTAGCAGATAAAAATTGCAATACTTATTATCTCTGAGTAAGGATTAGTTAGTATAGTCAGTTACTGAAAATTAGTGATCTGACTATATTGTATTTATTTAATATAGGAAGAAGTCTTTATAAATGTTGGGTGAGTCATTTCATAAGACTAAAGCCAAACAAAATTAGAGCCCTCCTGGTTGAAGGTATTTTTATTGCAATGAGGTGGTTTCTTTCTGAGTGTTAGACACACAAGTGTGGTCTAACTTTGGCGTGGAAAGTAAGTCATGAATTCTAAGGCAAAGACTCTTAATTTCTTGAATATGTAATGCCATAGACATATTTAAATACATTTACTATAAGAAGCCAAAAACATATGCAATCAAGGAAATTAAGTAGAGGCAATTGAATATTTTTTTCCTTTACATTCCACTTGTCAATGATCTCAAGGACCAAATACCTGTTCTTTATACAAAGGGCATATTTTTTTTTTCTGTTTTACAGAGAAATAACCTATAGAAAACTACTATGAGTACTCTTTAGTCTCTAGTGAGTTTCCTATTTTGTAGGCCATAAATTTAATAGGCTGTAATGCTATTCAAACAACACAGATACTTAATATACCATGAAAAGCCCATAAGTTACGGGAAATTATGAAAATATCTCAATGCTGTGGTCACAAAAGTGAACAATCTTCTTGACAGGAACTTCAAAGGTAAAATGAAATTGCATTTCCCACTTATTTCTGAGGCATTGACTGGTAACTTTAGTCTCCTGTGATTTCACCCATGCTTCTCCTAGAGATGATGTTCTATCCAGCCAGCCAACAATTTTCAAGCGGAGTGGCTCTAGAAACTCAGCTCTTGAAAACATCACGGAGCTTTATCAGTGATAAGGCCAAGAGGTTGCAACTACTGTTATCTTTGGACACACAAAAGAATCGCCTGGTCCAGGTCAGAGAGCACTTTTCTGGTATTCTTGGTGTCAGTATAATGTGCCATTTAATTAGGAGTCTGGTTTAAAGAGTGCACCTAGCCACAAAGCAATCAAATGACAAGCACACATTATCATGATTGATTTTGATAAATACAAATAACAGAGATTTTTCATTGTCATCTAATAATTATAATGATATAGATAATTCATTTTCATTTTAGAATTTGAAAAATACACAAAAAGATATAGAGAATGAAATATGACAGTCAGCACTCAGCAGGAGGTTGTACAAACATGAATGAAGGAAGCTTCTGTTCTGTCTTTATGTTTCTTATTTTCACACTTTTTAAGGGAAAGGGGAAGTTTAAGAAATTTTATTTGTTAGACTCTAGAATTTTATACTTTCTCTACTAAAAGTAACAAGTCAATTATCTTCTCCAAAGAAATCATGATCACCAGTTGATAAAGAGGATCAGATGTTCACTCAGTGAATTTTTAGTGATTATAGACAGGCACTGTTTGCATCAAATTCAACAATTGGCTTTTAAATACGGCATTTCTCGTAATCACTCTTGAAAACAGGGTAACGAGATAGCATGCATTCTGTATTACATGGTCTCTCTGCAAACCAGGGTGTTCTCTGCTCTGCCTTGCCCTAGGTTTGAACAGTTCTGAACAGCCACCCTTCCTTTCTCCCCACCATTGTTCACATTGTATGCATGAATAAGAAATGCTTTCATTTCTTTCTTTCCTTGTTCTTTTGTTTCATCCTTCCAGTCTTCCTTTCCTCCTTCAAATATTTTCAAACCGGTAGTATGTTTTTTGAAAGGCAGTTTAGTATAGTGGTTAGTATAAAGGCTTGGAACTAAAGAGCCCTGGGTTTCAGTCTCAGGTCTGAGACTTGCTAATGGTGCTCCCTTGGGCAAGTCATTATACTTAACTCCAAGTATCAGATTTTTCATATATAAAATGGTGATATCCATAATTACTTCCATGGTTATTGTGGTGACTAGGATAATAAAATTAAGAGACTGAACAGAGTACAACATTAGTCATAGATATTATTATTGAAAAAAATTGACTTAGTAAAAACACATAGGAAACGTTAACATTATTTCATATAAATAATATTTGTAAGGACCTAACAGAGCCACTAACACGCTGCAAAATTAGCTCAAGACATTAATAGGAATGGAATACAGTCCTTTGACACCCAACTCTAGGCAAACCTCATTTAGCAAAGACACCCAGAAAAGACTGAGATAGAAAAAAAAAAAATATATATATATATATATATAGAGAGAGAGAGAGAGAGAGAGAGCAGCTAAGCTGGCATTTAAAAATTGTATATTTCTGCTCTTCATTTGACCCAAGAGCATATATTGGAGAGAATATTTGGCCTAACAAGCTGAGAATGGGTGGTATGGGTCAATTAAGGTTATAAAATAACACAAAGAGTAAATCCTTATCAGAGCTTTCTGCTTTACAATAGAGAGATTTAATCAGCTTAAATGGGCCTGGGTGTCTCTTCCTTACTCTTAGAAGAAGGAATCTTGCTTTATTCCAGCTATTTCCTGAAGAGAGCCCTTCTCCCTCCCTCAAGTATTTAGGCTAATTACAACTGGTGAGGTAGTTTCCAGGCTGAATAAGAAATCAAAAGGGAAGGGAAGGGGGGCGGGGGCAGTGGTGTGGATTTCAGAGAGAAAAATAACTTAAGAAAAAGTATGTTCTCAGAGGGGGGAAAATTAGAGAATTAGGTCACTGATTCAGAGCCAGGAAAAATCCACATAAGTGGAAATTGGAGCAATGAAAGTATTTCATATTAACACATGCAAAGGCTGAATGTGCCCAGCCCAGGGGATGTTCTTCTCCTTCCTGGACAGTGGCTAGAGGCTGAAAGACCTCTGGGCTTTTCTGTGTCTTATTCATTTGCTAATCAGCACCATTCCGCCAACAGCACACGTGGTCATGTATGCGGTGCCCTGGAAAACTCGAGGTCCACATAGCAACGATTATAATCAAAACCACTGGAGACGCTCATTTCAGCTTCTAGAATATCAAGCTTCAAAGGCAGACATGCCTCCAGTGAAAACCAGCACTTTCTTTTGCTTTCTTTCTTTTCCCTTTTTTTCTTTTTTTTAAATTCTGTTAAGTCTAGAGTTTTAGATTCAAGTATTCGACATATATCAACAGAGACAGAATCCATTTTGCCTAATGCAAAGATATAAATGGTTAAAAGGGCAGGCAAAGTGTCATATGTCAGCAGATACTAGTTGAGGTTAAACTCTGCTGATGTGACTAGAATATTGACATCTCAGTTGAAGTCAATATCTAGAAATTGGTGGTGTGGCTTGGAATACATATGTCCTTAATGACTTTCCAGTATAATACGAAAATACCAAATAGTACTCCACACGTCTGAGAATCGTAAACTCCTTTCCCTCATGCTTTTGCCAAAAACTGTCAAACCCTTATTGTTATCCAAATTTTAGTTGAAAATAGAATGAAGCACAAAATACAATCCTAAAAATCTTGCCCCCCCACCAAGAAAAGCTGTACTTTCCTTTAATTATAAGGCTAATTAGGTTGCAACTGACGAATTACTGGGCCTAAATTTGGGGGGTGAAGTCCTATTATATTGCTCAGGACGAAAAAGAGGAGTGTTCTTTTATTTACCTGTTTACTCATTTGTCTCTAATTGCTGTGTTCTTCTTTATTTACCTTTCTGCAGCTTGCCCAACCTAATATGGCATGTTGTAGTTGACTGGGAAGGGGCAATTTTCATTTTCTTTTGGTTATCTCATTAATCCGGGATATTAAGGCCTTGCTAAAGTCTTATTACTCTGTTTTAGCTCAGTTTGACTTTCTAACTTGGTGTATAGCACTTATGGTTCTGGCTAGATCAGTGATTCTGAACCCTAGTTCTATGTGACAATTTAAGGAAGAGCTTTTGAAATACAATCCCTGGGCCTAATCCCTGACCAATCAAGTAATATTATGTGGACAAGGGGTCTGGGAGCTAACCAGTACCGTTTAATACAAAAATGGCAAAACTCTGTCCCACATACTGTGTTAGATGTTTATTGCCGTGTAACAAACTGTCCCAATACTAATGACTTAAAGCAATAATGATTTACTATTTTCCATCATTCTGTGAGTCAGGGATTTGGGCAGGGCTTAGCTGGCTGGTTCCATATGACGTCACCTAGAATCATTCAGCTGCATTCAACCAGTAACTGGATTGGGCCTGAAGGTCCAATAAGGCTTCACTCACTAGACTGGAACCTCAGTGATCTTCCACCTCCACTCTACATGACTATGCTGGGCTTCCTTACAGTATGGTGATCTCAGGCTGGAAAGACATTTTAGATGGAGGCTGGCTTCCAAAAGAAAGGATGCAAAAACTGCTGGCCCCTTCCAAGGCATAGCTTGAGAAAATCCTAAATCATTTCTTCCAATTTCCATTTGTCAAAGCAAGTCCTGCGGCTAGGCCAGATTCAAGAAGAGGGGAAATCAACTCTTCCTCTTGATGTGAGGAGTAGCATGCACATACAAGGTCTGAGGAATTGCTGGTCATCACACTTAAGAGACTATAGAACACATGCCACCAGTTCCTGATCTCAAAGCCATGGCAGACATTTCTAACCCAACATGGTGGTTTCCCCTGTTGGTCCTGGGTATAGTCTGAGTTCTTCTCAATACTGCATGACATGGTTTGGCTGTGTCCCCACCCAAATCTCATCTTGAATTATAGCTCCCATAAACCCCACATGTCTTGGAAGGGACCCAGTGGGAGGTTATTGAATCATGGGGATGAGTTTTTCCCATGCTATTCTTGTGACAGTGAATAAATCTCATGAGATCCGATGGTTTTATAAAAAGCAGTTCCCCTACACACTCTCTCTTGCTTGCCACCATGTAAGACATGCCTTTGTTCCTCCTTTGCCTTCTGCCATGTTGTGAGGCCTCCCCAGCCATGTGGAACTGTGGGTCCATTAAACCTCTTTTTCTTTATAACTTACTCAGTCTTGGATAAGTCTTTATTAGCAGCATGAGAACAGACTAATATACTGCACCTCAACGGTCACTGTCAGTAGATTGGAGTTGCCACAAAGTTTAAATTGTTCAACAAATCTACTCTGTTGGAAAGAGCTGAAGTTCTATTCTTTCCCTACTGTGGCTTATGAAACAGAGTATTGGTACTCTTCTGAAAGACCAGGAAGGTGCCAGTAGGACCCATGGCCCTGCCTGTGAAGACAGTCAGGCTCATGAGTTTCACTGTAATCCTGTGAAGTAGGAATGGCAAGTTTGAAAAAAAAAATTTTTTCCTGGTTTGCAAATGGAGAAATTGAGGTGGACTGAACTCAAGGCACCATTTTAGGTGCTACAAAGGACACAAAACTTTCTTAGACATTGTTGCAATTCTCAGTATCATTTTCTGGCAGAAGAAAGGCATTTAAACAACTAACTCTAATACTTAACAGAATGAAATGAAGGTTGTCAGAGAAGTATGGACAAAATGATTCTGTAAGTCAAAGACAGGAAAAATTAAATCCAACAAGAGGATCTGGCTGTATTTCATGGGGAACAAGGATGATAGCAGGATAGATTCTTCAGGAAAAAAATGATCTGAACATCAGAGAATTAAGAGAAACACTGAGAAAATAGAGCAAGTCATAATTTTTTTTTTTGTAAAAATATTTCCTTTATGATTATACTATAAAGAAAAAGATGTCATTTCATGCCATTTTATATTTTGGTTGCAAAAATTATTCTCCTCCACCCCACAGAAAAAAACATTTCTGGGTTAATTTATTCCTTTTTAGTGCCAAGCATTCCTCCATAATTATATATCTATACTATGCTTTAAATATGTATAATATGTAAGAGAGAGAGAGACAGTGTGTGTGTGTGTGTGTGTGTGTGTGTGTGCGTGTGTATTTCAGACAGGGTCTTCTCTGTTACCCAGGCTGGAGTTCAGTGGCATGATTACAGCTCACCACAATTTTGAACTCCCAGGCTCAAGCAATCTTCCCACCTCAGCCTCCCAGGTAGCTGAGGCCCCAGGTGCATGCCACCACACACATTTAATTTTTTTAAACAAATTATGTAGTGACAGGGACTCACCATGTTTTCCAGGCTGATCTCAAACTCCTGAGCTAAAGCCATCTTCCTGCCTCAGCCTCCCAAAGTCCAAAGTCCTGGAATTAAAGTCAGTTTCATAATTTTAGTTTTGTTTTTCAAAATGAACATCCAATCAAACCTATTATATTTCACAATTTTAGTATAAAATTTAGGACTTTGCTTTTAGTTGATTTATAAGTGACATTTTTCTGCCACCAATTATTTCTAAGTAATAAAATTAATGTATGAGACTATCATAGTGTGAATGCTTAATAAATGTTAATCATTTATTATTTTAAGTAAACTTTGTGTTTTAGACCAGTTTTAGATTTACAGAAAAATTATGAAGAAAATACAGAATAGCCATATATAGTAGTTGTCTTTTATCTGCTGGAGATGCATTCCAAGACCCCCAGTGAATGCCTGAAACTGCAGATAGTACCAAGCCCTATATATAGTTTTTTCCCGTACATACATATCTATGATAAAGTTGAATTTATAAATTAGACACAGTAGGAAATCACCAAAAATAATAAAATAGAACAATTATAACAATATACTGTTATAAAAGTTATGTGAATGTGGTCTCTCTCTCTTTCTCTTTCTGTCAAGATACTTAATATTAATATTTCTGAACCACAGTTGACTGTAGGTAACTGAAACCATAGAGAGTGAAATTGCAGATAAGGGGGGAACTACTGTATCCCATGTTCAGTTTCCCCTGTTTGTATCTTAAATCTATATGGTACATTGTATAGTACATTGGCTACAATTAATGAACCAATGTTGATACATTATTCTTAATGAATGTCCATACGTTGTTCAGATTTTCTTAGTCTTTATCTAAGGCTTTTTTCTGTTCCAGGATTCCATAGAAGATACCACGCTACATTTAGTAGTCATGTTGCCTTAGGCTCCTCTTGGCTATGACAGTTACTCAGACTTTATTTTCATGACATTTGCAGCTTTAGAGAGTACTGGTCGGGTATTTTGTAGAATGTCCCTCAACTGGGATGTGTCTGATGTTTTTCTTATGATTATACTGGGATTCTGGATTTTGAGAGGAAGAGTGCAGAGATAAAGTGTCATTTTCATCACATCATACATGCTATAGACATGGCATTCTTGATGTTAACCTTGATTACCTGGCTAAGGTGGTATTTGTCAGTTATTTCCGTTACACATTTACTCCTTTTTCTCCCTTTCCAAACTTTGCTCTTTGGAAAGCAGTCACTATGCACCACCCACACTTAAGGAGAAGGAAATTATGCTCCACTTCCTTAAGGGCAGAGTAACTACATAAATCATTTGGAAATCATCTGCATGGAAGATTTGTCTATTTCCTTCTTCTTCTGCTCCCTCTCCCCATTTATTTGCTTATTTGTATCAGTGTGGGCTCATGGATGTTTATGTTATATTTTGGGCTATCATTAAATATTGCTTTGTTTTAATTGCTCAAATTGTTTCAGCTTTGGACACTGGGAGCTCTTGCAGTTGATTCTTCTTTCCTTTTAACACATTCTCATTCATGTAAGGATGCTTCGTGTTGATATGGTGCTTTGTTTGCTTGTTTTGAGCACTTCCTTACTTTCTGGCGCCATAAGATGCTTCAGGCTCAGCTTGTACATTTCCTGCCCCCATCCTAGACCAACCATTTCTCCAAGGAGCTTTGGTTCTTTGTGTTGGAGAATGGCATCAGACACCAGGATCTAGGTGCAAGATGTGCTTATTCCTACTCTGTATTGTTGCCTCTAGGGCCCCTCAGCTGACAGAACAAGAAAATATGTGTGTATGCAAGTCCATGTGTATTCATGTATCTGTAAACATTTCTATATGTAACTATCTACGTCAGTATTAAGCTAAACATGAGTTCACACAAATGTCTCCAACTCTAAATCTATTGCTACATAGATCACTCTGGCCTCCTTCCCTTGCTCATCTGTAACCCCCCAATTTAACAGTGAGAAAAGTAGCTTCAAATACCTGGCATCAATTTCCTTGTTTCATTCATGCATACATGTATAGTGGCATCAGAATTGTTAACCAACATCTATCAAATAGAGCACAGTGCTTATGTATAATTTTTTTGCTTTAGTCATATAGACTCCATTCATTTCCAAAATTACTCAGTTTGGCATCCTTCCCCCAACCCCCTCAGTGAGGTTATTTCATGCATTTGTAATAAGCTAGGCTATTTTCTCATATTCTGCATTCCATTCAGCCTTCTAAATTATTTGTGTAATTTGCATATATTAACGGTCACTCTTTATGCTCTAAATTTCCATGAGTTTTGGCAAATTCATGGTGTTATATAGTCATATTCACTATGCCATTATTATTTTTGTTTAAGAAAGGTTTATATGGTATTTACTATGTAATAGAACCTAGTCATTTCATTTGTATAGCAACTTTATTAGACAGATACCATTATCACATAATCTCTGCTTCAGGTACAAAAATTAAAGCATAGAGAAGTTAAGTAACCTCCTTAAGATCACAAAGCTAGCATGGGTAGTCTTGGGTTGAAAACCTAGGGCATTTTTCCTCCCAACCATTGTATTGTCCCACCTCCCTGGAGTCATGATTATTTCTTCTCCTACTTTACTCTCATGGTTTTCTTCTATTCATTTTTTCTCTCCTGAAAAAATTCCTTTTGCTACACGCTGAATTTAACTCTTACCTGCCTACAACTCTTTGCTAGCCTTCTCAATTATTAGTGATTTCAGAAATTTTAGGAGTGAAGACAGATAGGGGCACCATGCTGAAATCACCCGACAAAAGCTGACAGTTACTCTGAAGCTACTAGCATGCTGTTCATGTAAGTGGATGCAGTTGACTGGCCTTTTCTGTTTTGGAATCAAAGGCGATTAAGTATCAAACTTGAAATCTAGAGGAAAGGCAATTTTAAAAGTCAATACAACCTCTCAGTCTTTTGCAAATGGCCTTCCTTTCCCTATCATTCTCAGGAAAAAAAAGATAAAAGAAAGAAAGAAAAACTCAAAAGGAGCCTATCTCTTTTAGAAACTCTAGGAGCTGTTGAAAAGTGGATCATATTTTGGAGAACTGGATTCTAATCACCTCTATGTATATTTGGGAAAAGAGGGTGCCTATGTTGGAAATATTCATAAAAACTTTCAAGGTGATACAAGATCTGGATAAGAAGCTTTCACTATTCTCTTCTCAATGGATTTAGAGTAAAAATACAAGCGAACAGAGTAGGCAAATTTATCCAAGCAAATATCACAGGGGTATTAAGAAAGAAGGTCATCCAATTAACTAATTACTTCTTACATATCCTGGCATACTAATCAAAATCAGTTGCTATCAGAAATCTGGGCTCAGAGAAAGCAGGCAATCCAAGTTGGAAATCCAAGTTGGCTTTTAAAATCTCAAAAGGCATCATTCACATGTGATGGCTATGGTACAACTAAATATTGACATGTGATATTTCTTGGAATTTGAAGACATTTTTCTTTTCATTGTACTCCCTATCCATTCCTTGTTTCATTCATGTGTACATGCATAGTGATATCAGAATTGTTAACCAATACCAAACTCGATTAAATACAGCACAGTGCTTATGTACAGTTTCTTTTGCTTTAGTCTTATAGCCTCCACTCATTTTCAAAATTACTTTGTTCAACACCCTTTCCCAACCCTTTCAGTGAGGTTGTTTCATACATTTGTAATACAGCAGGTTGTGAAAATTATGCTGCCAGGGAACTTCAGGGGAAAGTTCCAACGGATAAAAAGGTGAAGGGAATTAATGTCTATCGAGTGTTTATTAGGTACTCAACAATTTTTATGTATGTTCCATTTAAACCTCATAACAACCTCATATAGATCTTGTAGACCAACTAAGGAAATTATTGTTATTTTTAATGTAAAAGGAAGCTGTTAGATGTGAAAAACACGAGACTATGGGAGATATTCAGTTTCTTTCCCATCCCCGCAGAAGGTAGAGTTAGGATTGGAACTCAGACTTTAAGTTTTTTAGCTTCATATTCATTTGTTTCACAACACCTGTCATTAACCTCTGAGGTCCTGCACTGGATCTCACCGGATCCTCCCACCGCCAAGCTGGTGGGAAATGGGTGTAAGTAGTGAGAAGGCAGTTATTTGGAAGAACAGTAAGAGACAGAGGAGGAGAGTACAAGGTAATGAAGTCTAAGCAAGGCACTGGCAGGCCAAGGAAGACTTGAAGAGGAGCCCATACATGGATGGGTTGACTTAAGGTCCCCAGTTTAACTGAAAGTTGTTTGTCTTTTAGATCCAGTTCGTGGGAAGTTTCCAACTGCCCAGTTGGAGGTATCTCCCTTCCACTGGAGACATCATGCTAACCAGAGATCTGAGGTGTTCCAGACTTTCTTCAGCATGGCAATATTTCCTGTCTTTGGCCGATTTTCCTTGGGCCAAGCTCCTTAGAAGTCTTGGCTTCTCTGCCAAAGAGACCTGGGATCATCAGGCAATAATCCTCCAATTTATTGCCCCTGTTCTACATTCCTGATCCATGACTATTTGCAGACCTTGGGACCAGCTTTCCAAAACCCAGCATAAGCTGCTTTAATTTTATCATTGTCCTATAATTTCATGGAAATGGCTGCTGCAAAGCCAACAAATGACTAATAAAATCCCTCAGCCCACTCATTTTTAATGTCATTCTGGAACTCCAGAACAGAGACCATCTGGTCACAGTGCTTACTTTAATATAACAGAGGAGCCGAATTGAAAATCATATTTCTGAGAGAACACTGAAACAAGTGATCGGCTTGTAAATCCAAAGCACAGCACAACAAGTCAAATGTTTCCTTGAGCAGTGATAAAATACTCTAGGTGCTACATACTCAACTTTGTCTGTATACACACACACACACAAACAGACACACATGATAGACAAACATCAGTCAACACTCTACTAGTAATAACTGTTCCATTCATTGAGTACTATCCTTGTGCCGGGCAATGTACAAAACACCCCAGATTATTTTGCAAGGGTATTATTAGTATACTCATTTTATAGGTGAAATAAATAGAAGATAAGTAAACCTGCTCCAAGTCACACAGCTAGTAAATAACAAGGCCAGGCTTAGGACCAATGTCCATCAGTTTAGTTTCTACACACGTGCCCTGAGCAACTGAGTTATTTGACTTTGTGTGTGTGTGTGTGTGTAAAAGTTATCCTGAGCAATAACTAATTTTTCAACTAGGTAGAATAAATTGTTTTTAATTTTAAATTGTTTTAAATTGTGGAATAATGTTATTTATTTATTTTTATTTTCATAGGTTATTGAGGAACAGGTAGTGTTTGGTATATGAGTCAGTTTTTTAGTGGCAACTTGTGAGATTTTGGTGCATCCACTATCAGAGCATTATACACTGCACCATATTTGTAGTCTTTTATTCTTCACCTTCTTCCTGCCCTTTCCTCCTGAGTCCCCAAGGTCCATTTTATCATTCTTATGCCTTTGCGTCCTCATAGCTTAGTTCCCACTTATGAGTGAGACGACATGATGTTTGGTTTTCCATTCCTGAGTTACTTCACTTAGAGTAATAGTCTCCAATATCATCCAGGTTGATGCAAATGCCATTAATTCATTTTTTATGGCTGAGTAGTATTCCATCGTGTATGTGTGTGTGTGTATATATATACACACCAGTTTCTTTATCCACTCATTGATTGATGGGCATTTGGGTTGTTTCCACATTTTTTGCAACTGTGAATTGTGCTGCTATAAACATGCATGTGGAAGTATCTTTTTTGTATAATGGCTTCTTTTCCTCTGGGTACATACTCGGTAGTGGGATTGCTGGATCAAATGGTAGTTCTACTTTTAGTTCTTTAAGGATTCTCCACACTCTATTCCATAGTGATTGTACTAGTTTACATTCCCACCAGCAGTGTAGAAGTGTTCCCTGTTCACTGCATCCATGCCAACATCTACTATTTTTTGATTTTCTGATTATGGCCATTGTAGCAGGAGTAAGGTGGTATCATATTGTGATTTTGATTTGCAGTTCCCTGATCATTAGTGATGTTGAGCATTTTTTCATAAGTTTATTGGTCATTTGTACATCTTCTTTTTGAGAATTGTCTATTCATGTGCTTAGCCCACTTTTGATGGGATTGTTTGTTTTTTGCTTGTTGATTTGAGTTTGTTTTAGATTCTGGATATTATACCTTTTTCAGATGTATAGATTGTGAAGATTTTTTTCCACTCTGTGGATTGTCTGTTTACTCTGCTGACTGTTCCTTTTGCCATGCAAAAGCTCTTTAGTTTAAGTCCCAGCAATTTATATTTGTTTTTATTGCATTGGTTTTTGGTTTCTTCGTTATGAACTCCTTGCCTAAGCTAATGTCTAGAAGGGTTTTTCCAATGTTATCTTCTAGGATTTTTATAGTTTCAGGTCTTAGATTTAAGTCCTTAATCCATCTTGAGTTGATTTGTGTATAAGGTGAGAGATGAGGATCCAGTTTCAGTTTCCTACATGTGACTAGCCAATTATCCTAGCATCATTTGTTGAAAAGGGTGTCCTTTCCCCACTTTATATTTTTGTTTGCTTTGTTGATGATCAGTTGGCTATAAGTATTTGGGTTTATTTATGGGTTCTCTATTCTGTTCCACTGGTCTATGTGCCTATTTTTATGCCAATGCTATGCTGTTTTGGTGACTATGACCTTATAGTACAGTTTGAAGTTGGGTAATGTGATGCCTCCAGATTTTTTCTTTTTGCTTAGCCTTGCTTTGGCTGTGGGGGCTCTTTTTTTGGTTCCATATGAATTTTAGAATTGTTTTTTCTAATTCTGTGAAAAATTGTGGTGGTATTTTGATGGGAATTGCATTGAATTTATAGAATGCTATTGGCAATATGGTCATTTTCACAACATTGATTCTACCTATTCGTGAGCATGGGATGCGTTTCCATTTGTCTGTGACTTCTATGATTTCTTTCATCAGTGTTTTGTAGTTTTCCTTGTAGAGGTCTTTCACCTGCTTGGCTTGGTATATTCCTAAGTATTTAATTATTTTGCAGTTATTTAAAAAGGGGTTGAGTTTTTCATTGATTCTCAGCTTGGTCACTGTTGGTGTATAGAAGAGCTACTGATATGTGTACATTAATTTTGTATCCAGAAACTTTGCTGAATTCTTTTATCAGTTCTAGGAGCTTTCTGGAAGAATCTGTAGGGTTTTCTAGGTAAGTGATCATATCATTAGCAAACAGTGACAGTTTGACTTCCTCTTTACTGATTTGGATGCCCTCTATTTCTTTCTCTTGTCTGATTGCTCTGGCTAGGACTTCCAGTACAAAGTTGAAAAGGAGTGGTGAGCATGGGCATCCTTGTCTTGTGCCAGTTCTCAGAGGGAATGCTTTCAACTTTTCCCCATTCAGTATGATGTTTGCTGTGGGTTACAGATGGTTTTTATTATATTGAGGTATGTCCCTTGTATGCCAAGTTTGCTGAGAGTTTTAGTCATAAAGGGATGCTGGATTTTGTAGAATGCTTTTTCTGCATCTATTGAGATGATCATGTGATTTTTGTTTTTAATTCTGTTTATGTGGTGTGTCACATTTATTGACTTGGTACATTAAACCATCCGTGCATCCCTGGTATGAAACCCTCTTAATTATGGTGGATTATCTTTTTGATATGTTGTTGGATTCAGTTAGCTAGTATTTTGTCAAGGATTTTAGCATCTATGTTCATCAAGGATATTGGTCTATAGTTTTCTTTCTTGGTTATGCCCTTTCCTGGTTTTGGTATTAGGGTGATGCTGGCTTTATAGAATGATTTAGGGAGGGTTTCCTCTTTCTCTATCTTGGGCAAGAGTATCAATAGGACTAGTAACAATTCTTATTTGAATGTCTCGTAGAAATCTACTGTGAATCCATCTGGTCCTGGACTTTTTTTATTGGTAATTTTAAAATTACCGTTTCAATCTTGCTACTTGTAATTGGTCAGGGTATCAAATTCTTCCTGATTTAAACTAGGATGGATGTATCTTTCCAGGAATTTATCCATATCTTCTAAGTTTTCTAGTTTATGCACATAAAGGTGTTCATAATAGCCTTGAATGATCTTTTGTATTTCTGTGGTGTCAGATATAACAAATCCCATTTCATTTCATTTCTTAGTGAGGTTATTTGGAATGTCTCTCCTCTGTTCTTAGTTAATCTTGTTAATAGTCTATCAATTTTATTTATCTTTTCAAAGAATGAGCTTTCTGTTTCATTTATCTTTTGCATCTTTGTTTGTTTCTTTCAATTTCATTTAGTTCTGCTCTGCTCTTTCCTTTCTTCTGCTGGGTTTGGGTTTGGTTTGTTCTTGTTTCTCTAGTTCCTTGAGGTGTGACCTTAGATTTTCTGTTTGTGCTCTTTCAGACTTTTTGATGTAGGTGTTTAGGGCTATAAACTTTTCTCTTAGCACCACCTTTGCTGTGTCCCAGAGGTTTTGATAGGTTGTGTCCCTATTGTTCAGTCCAAAGAATTTTTAAATTTCCATCTTGATTTCATTTTTGATCTTATAATCATTCAGGAGCAGGTTATTTAATTTTCACATATTTACATGGTTTTGAAGGTTCCTTTGGAGTTGATTTCCAGTTTTATTTCACTGTGGCGTGAAAGAGTGCCTAGTGTAATTCCAATTTTCATAAATGTATTGAGGCTTGTTTTGTGGCCTATTATATTGGAGAACATTCCATTCACTATTGAATAGAATGTATATTCTGCAGTTGTTGGATGGAATGATCTGTATATATCTGTTAAGTCCGTTTGTTCCAGGGTATAGTTTAAATCCATTGTTTCTTTGTTGGCTTTCTGTCTTGATGACCTGTCTGGTACTGTCAGTGGAATATTGAAGTCCGTGACTATTATTATACTGCTTTCTATCTCATTTCTTAGGTCTATTAGTAATTGTTTTATAAACTTGGGAGCTCCAGTGTTAGGTGCATATATGTTTAGGATTGTGATATTTTCCTGTTGGACAAGGTCTTCTATCATTATATAATGCCCCTCTTTGTCTTTTTTAACCACTGTTGTTTTAAAGTTTGTTTTATTTGAGATAAGAAATAACTACTCTCGCTCACTTTTGGTGTCCATTTGCCTGAAATGTCTTTTCCTATCCCTTTATCTTAAATTTGTGTGAGTCCTTATGTGTTAAGTGAGTCTCTTGAAGGCAGCAGATAGTTGGTTGGTGAATTCTTATCCATTCTGCAATTTTGCATTTTTTAAGTGGAGCATTTAGGCCATTTACATTCAGTGTCAGCATTGAGATGTGTGGTACCATTCCATTCACCATGCTATTTATTGTCTGTATACCTTGTTTTTTTTTTTGTTTTTTAAATTGTATTTTTGTTTTATAGGTCCTGGGAGATTTACACTTTAAAGCGGTTCTGTTTTGATGTGTTTCTAGGATTTGTTTCAAGATTTAGAGCTCCTTTTAGCAGTTCTTGTAGTGGTGGCTTGGTAGTGGTAAATTCTCTCAGCATTTGTTTGTCTGAAAAAGACTGTATCTTCCCTTCATATATGAAGCTTAGTTTTGCTGGATACAAAATTCTTGGATGCTAATTGTTTTGTTTGAGGAGGTTGAAGATAGGGCCTCAATCCCTTCTAGCTTGTAGAATTCCTGCTGAGAAATCTGCTATTAATCTGACAGGTTTTCCTTTATAAGTTACCTGGTGCTTTTGTCTCAAAGCTCTTAAGAGTCTTTCCTTTGTCTTAACTTTGGATAACCTGATGACAACGTGCCTAGGTGATGCTCTTTTTGCAATTAATTTCCCGGGTGTTCTTTGTGCTTCTTGTATTTGGATGTCTAGGTCTCTAGCAAGGCCAGGGAAGTTTTCCTCGATTTTTCCCCCAAATATGTTTTCCAAACTTTTAGATTTTTCTACTTCCTCAAAAACACTGATTATTCTTAGGTTTGGTTGTTTAACATAATCCCAGACTTCTTGGAGGCTTCGTTCATATTTTCTTATTGTTTTTTCTTTGTCTTTGTTGGATTGGGTTAATTTGAAGACCTTGTCTGTGAGCTCTGAATTTCTTTTTTCTGCTTGTTCAATTCTATTACTGAGACTTTCCAGAGCAATTTGCATTTCTATAGATGTGTCCATTGTTTCCTGACGTTTTGATTGTTTTTTGTTTATGCTATATATTTCCTTGAATATTTCTCCCTTCACTTCTTGTATCATTTTTTGGATTTCCTTATATTGGGTTTCACCTTTCTCTGTTGCCTCCCTAATTAGCTTAACAACCAAGCTCCTGCATTCTTTTTCAGATAAATCAGGGATTTCTTTTTGGTTTGGGTCCACTGCTGGTAAGCTAATGTGATTTTTTGGAAGTGTTAAAGAACCTAGTTTTGTCATATTACCAGAGTTGATTTTCTGGTTCCTTCTCATTTGGGGAGGCTCTGTCAGAGGGAAAGTCTAGGGTTGAGAGCTGTTGTTTAGATTATTTTGTCCCATGGGTTGTTCCCTTGATGTAGTACTGTCCCCCTTTTCCTGTGGATGTGGCTTACTGAGAGCCAAGTTGTAGTGATTATTATCTCTCTTCTGGATCTAGGTACCTAGCAAGTCTACCAGGCTCTGTGCTGGTACTGGGGGTTGTCTACACAGAGTCCTATGATGTGAACCATCTATGGGTCTCTCAGCCATGAATACCAGCACCTGTTATGGTGGAGGTGGCAGGGGGGTGAAATGGACTCTGTGAGGGTTCTTAGCTTTCGTGGTTTAATGCCCAATTTTTGTGCTGATTGGCCTCCTGCCAGGAGGTGGCACTTTCCAAAGAGCATCAGCTGCGGTAGTATGGGGAGGAACAGGTGGTGGGTGGAGCCCTAGAACCCAAGAGCATATGTCCTTTTTCTTCAGTTACCAGGGTGGGTAGGGAAGGACCATTGGGTGGGGGCAGGGCTAGCTGTGTCTGAGCTCAGTCTCTCCTTGGACAAGTATTGCTGTGACTGCTGTGGAGGATGGAGTGAGGTTCCCAGGTCAATGGAGTTATGTTCCTAGGAGGATTATGACTCTCTCTGCTGTGTCATGCAGGTTGTCAGGGAAATGGGGGAAAGCCAGCAGTCATAGGCCTCATCCAGCTCCCACACAATCTGAAGGGCTGCTCTCACTCCCACTGCACTGTGCCCTCACCAACAGCACCAAGTCTATTTCCAGGCAGTGGGTGAGCAGTGCTGAGAACTTGCCCCAGGCTACCCAACTCCAAGCTGCAAAAGCAAATATGGCTTTCCTTCTTTCCCTACCTGTGGAGTCTGCACACTGAGTTCACATCCTCCCCCAAGTTCTGGCCAGAAGGCTTCTTGATCAGTTCAAATTGTCGCAAAGTTAAGTTGGAGATTTCCTCCTCCCTGTGGCCTTTGCTCAGCTCCTCTGGCCACCCTCCCAAAGGACCCCTGTGAGGCCAGGCAAAAACAGCTTGCTAGGGGGCCCAGCAAGCTCCCAGGGCTTTTCTCACTGCTTCTTCTACTCCTGCATTTTGCTTGGCTCTCTAAATTGACTCAGCTCCAGGTAAGATCAGAATCTTCTCCCACAATCTAGGCCTTCAGTGTCCCAAGTGGGGGTGTGTGTTTGGAGCCAGATGTTCTCCCTTTCTCACTTCCACAGTTTGAGCACTCACAGTATTTGGGGCATCTCCCAGGTCCTGCAGGAGCCATCTGCTTCCTTCAGGGGGTCTGTGGGTCCTCTTGGGTTTCCTGATTTATTCCTGCAGTTGTTCTGGAGCAAAAATTCACAATGCAAGCCTCCACACGCTGCTCTGTCCATCTGAGTTGGAGCTGCAATCTAGTCCTGCCTCCCACCCACCATGATCCATGATCACAAGGTAAAGCCCCATGATAGGTTGTCTGCAAGCTGAGGAGCAAGGAAATCAGTGGTGGATCAGTCCCAGTCCCCAAACCTTAAAAGTGGGGAAGCTGACAGTGCAGCCTTCAGTCTGTGGCCAAAGTTCTGAGAGCCCCTGGCAAACCACTTGTGTAAATCCAAGAGTCCAAAAGCTGAAGAACTTGGAGTCTGATGTTCAAAGGCAGGAAGACTCAGCAAGTCTCTAAAATTGTGGAATGATTTTAGATTTGCAGAAAAGTTGCAAAGATAGTACAGAATTTCCATATACTTTCTCACTTAGCTTTCTCTAATGTTAACATCTTACATAACCATGCTACGTTTGTCGGAACTAAGAAATCATCATTGATACAATTATGATGAACTCAGGAGTTTGAGACCAGCCTTATCAATATGGTGAAACCCCATCTCTACTAAAAACACAATAAACTAGCTGGGTATGGTGGCCACCTGTAATCCCAGCTACTTGGGAGGCTGAGGCAGGAGAATTACTTGAACGCAGGAGAATTGCTTGAACCCAGGAGGCAGAGGTTGAAGTGAGCAGAGATCACGCCACTACACTCCAGGCTGGGTAACAGAGCAAGACTCTGTCTTAAAAAAAAAAAAAAAGGATATAGTCCTTTATAGAACATGTGTGCTGAACTCTGCAATACATCCTTAGCCAATATTGATTTCTCTGTGTATCCAATTCGACATGTTTCAGCAAAAAATTGTTGTGTTCCTACCATGTGATAAATGTACAAAATCAGAAAAGTTATGGACCTTCACTCAAGGAGCTCAACACCTGAAAGTGATGACACAACTGTAAAACTGCACAATTCCTCTACAATATGCCAAGTAGATGAATAGCAGTCCGTAGAGGAGATACCTGTTAGCACAGAGTAGGGTGTAGTGAACATTTTGGAGGGGCTGAAATGGTAGGAAATAGATGATTAATAACTGAGGGGGATTGGAAATTATATATAGAAGTTTATCAAGGTGACAAAGGGTTAAAGACACTCCAGAGGAACAGCACGTACAAAAGGGACAGACATAACCATGCGTTCTCTTTAGGGAACCTCAGGTAGGCCTTCACAAAAATGAAATGGAAAGAGAACGGGCTTTGGAGGCAAACTCACTTGGATTTGAATCCTGACTCTCATGCAGATTAACTGCGTGACTTTGAGCAAGTCTTCAGATTATTTTAGCCCATTTTCTTTTCTAGTAGTATTTACATGAATTAACTGATATGACATAATTGAAAGATTATGGCACATCATTTGACACAGACTATTAGGCGACAAAAAATAATTATTGTAGTTCTCATCAGTATGTAGCAAAACAAAAAAGTTTACATAGCTTAGCATGAGACAGAAAGAGTAGAGAGAAAGGCACGCAGGCCTCAAGATACAAAGACAGCTGTTTTTTCCTCGGTATCTCATGGTCTCTATTCTTCCAACCGTACTTGTTCCTTCCTGCATTATACACAGTGGTATGCTGATCTAATCCTTTCTTTCCTGTGAACTTCTGGAGGAAAGAGACCTTTCCTTATTCGTCTCTGTGTCTCTCAAAGTGCTTAGCACTGTGTCATATATAGAGCAGGCCTCTAATGAATATTTGCTGAATTTTTAAACCTTGGACTATGAAAGGCACTTTTGCAGTAATCAGCCCATTCTTTTCTATGAAATTGAGACTAATGGGTTGTAAGATGTTTCATTGATTTGAGCTTTCCCAGATTGATGATCCCAATTCTAAATTGTAGATTCCAAGAAGTGGCATTTGTTCGTGTTTCTTCTCTCTTTCCCTCACTCTCTCATTCAGGTTCCCTTTTCCCTTTTAGAAACGTCTTTCAGCTTCCCTTCCAGTGGCCACTGTTCTTGCAGGCGGGGCTTCTATTTGTTGTTACATTCACACCAAAATGCTCAGGATTTGTATCAGACCTTTTTCTGATAGGCTTGTGGGAAGGAAAATTAGAATAATCAGGACTGGATTATTTTAGGCCTTGAGAGGAAGACAGTATGTTTTTGAATCCTTCCACAAAAGCAAGCCTCATCTGCCATATATATAAGGTCAGTGCTATGGTCACTGATCATGTAGGTGTCAACTTGACTGGATTGAGGGTGACTGGTGAGGCACTGTTTCTGGGTGTGTCTGGAAGGGTATTGCCAGATATTTGAGTCGATGGACGGGGAGAGGAAGACCCACCCTCAAAGTGGGTGGGCACCATCCAATTGGCTTCAAACACAGATAGAACAAAGCAGACAGAAGAAGGGATAAGCAGCTTGCTGAGTCTTCTCACTTTCTCTCTCTCTTTCCATACCAGACCCTTGCTTCCTCTCCTCCTGCCCTTGGACATCAGACTCCAGGTTCCTCAGCCTTTGGATTCTGGGACTTGCACCAGGGGCCTTCCCGGGACTCTTGGGCCTTTGGCCTCATACTGAGGGCTGCACCGTCAGCTTTTCTGGTTTGAGGTTTTTGGTCTTGGAATGAGCTATGCTATGGGCTTCTCTTTCCCCAGCTTGCAGACGGCCTGTCTTGGGACTTTGCCTTGTAATTGTATGAACCAAGTCTCGCTATAAATTCCTTTTGTATATACATATATCCTATTGGTTCTCTCCCTATGGAGAACCCTGACTAAAACAGGGTCCTAGAAAGAACACAACTCATAATTACAGAATAATATTATAGCTGTCATATACTGAAAGCTTTCTATGTGGTAGACACTTTGTGTAAGTTACGTTCATCCCTGATAACACCAATGCAAGTTACTATTCCACTTTACAGATGGGAAACTGAGGCTCAGAAAGGTAAGGCAACTTTCACTAGTCCACACAGGCTAAGGGGCAGAGCCTGGCTCTGTTTACTTTTCCAGGGTTCCTGACAATACCCTTTGATTGCCCTGCAGCTGGGAAGGAAATTAGCTATCTTTTAGGCTTCAGCTCTCTGCTGCGCATTCCTCCTTTCCAGCATTTTCCATGATGGTTTTCCTTGGAATACTGGCCTGAAAGCAAGGCTAACTACATAACTTGCTGAGACCAGTGCAAAATAAAAACACAGCTCTTTGTTGAAAAAGCAGAAAAAAAAAGTACCCTTAAAGTTATTAAAATATAAAACCTTTTCCATTATTCTGTCTTCTCTTTTGACTTATTATGGTTTATTATTTAATGTCATTCTAAGTAAAGAAAAATTAAAATTTTAAATTATTAGCATAAATTTTGCTGTTCATTTTTATATTGTGTGATGCCAGTTTTGAATCCAAATGCAAGAGCATATGCAGAATTACTGAAATGACACAATTTCTATTTTGCAGCTTGTATATGCATATGTATTTTGTACTTTCCACAAGAGAGGAAAGGCTGCCCTGTTTTTATTTCCCTTCTTGATATCTGCACATTCTACCAATACTCTCTATCTCTGACTTATTGATGAGTAAGAAGGACTGAAAGCAGAAGAAACTATGGCTTGAGCCATCTTCCCCTTTCCTTCCATGTCATTTTCAGCAAAAGTAGCTAATACAGGGCAGTCACATGGATAAGAAATCATATCATAGAATTCCCAGATTGCCAACATTTCTTAGAATTCCCTTGCTGTCTTTTTCTGTTCAAGGCACACTCTGGTTCAGACAGAAAGTGTGGGCTCTTGGGACTGTCAGCATCCTCAGCTCACTCAGTTTTAAATGTTATCTCATACTCACTTTCCAGCTTGCTGATCTTGCCTGCTTCATGGGACCACCTGAATTGTGTTTACGGGGCACCACAAACACTCTATGAGAGTAGGGTGGCAAGAAATGGCAGACACATATATTGTGCCTGTCTTCTCTGTTCATGTACATGCTCCATTGTCTCATGGGACTCCACTTGCAAAACACAAGTCGTATAATAAAATTACTGAGATTTTCAAGTTGATGACACTAGAGCATTAAACCAATCAAGTAGCCCCTTGAGCACAGACTCTGGGTGACTCTGTAGGTCGTACACCCATGAAGTTGGCCCTGCCTGGGCGATGTTAAGAGGTGGGCTCTAGGAGGAAGATTCTACAAGTCAAACTGTGAAAACTTCCTCTAGATCTCTTATCACGCTTAACCACTTTCCAACTTTCTCTCACAGACTTTGTCTCACCACTGGGCTCTTTCAACTGATCCCATTTGAAAGTCTTCAACTCGATCAGGCTTTGAGAAGCAAAGGACAGTCTGGCATGGTGGCTCACGTCTGTAATCCCAGCACTTTTGGAGACTGAGGCATGTGGATTGCCTGAGGTCAGGAGTTCGAGACCACCCTGGCCAACATGGCAAAACGCCATCTCTACCAAAAATACAAAAATGAGCTGGACATTGTGGCGTGCACCTGTAATCCCAGCTACTTGGGAGGCTGAGGCAGGAGAATCGCTTGAACTTGGGAGCAAAGGTTGCAGTTAGCTGAGATTGCACCACTGCACTCCAGCCTGGGCAACAGAGTGAGACTCCATCAAAAAAAAAAAAAAAAAAAAGCAGCAAAGGAAGAGAAACCTCAGGCCAAGCCATTATCTCAGCTGTTCAGATTCACACCTGGCCTCAATAATTGTACATATCTTTCCAGTGGCCAAACTTCCACCTCACACACTGGTTTTATGCTCTATTCTGGTTCATACGTAACTCTCACACCCCATCTGAGTCTATACATTAGTGGAGGTACTTTTGGTATAGTCCATACTTTAGTACCCTAGAAAACAATTTTAATGATAGAAAGAAATCCAGTTGCTTAAAACTCTATTCTTTGCCTTGTGTGCATTTTCCTTTTGTTTTTATTCAATATTCAGCAAGCACCGGCCAAGGAGCTTCTGCTACGAGGGAGATCTCTTTTAGGAGTGAGAATATACAAAAGTAAAGATGTCGTATCTCTGACCTCGAGACAGCCATGGTCTGCTGCCTTCTGACACTGACACTTTGTACTAAATGTGTAATTTAAATTAAAAAATGTTCCAGGCGGCTCCCTCATTTGGCTCCTTTTTATCCCAGCAGTGTGGTTTCTGAGATAAATGTGAGGGCAGGTGCCCTAGGGTCATTTTCCTAGATTAGCCCTCCATGCTCTCTCTTTAAGAAGTGATTTTTTAACACAAACTGCACCCTATATTTAAGTAAATAAGGTACTCTCCTTAATCCTGAATGTTTGGCCAAAATTTTCAAAACTCTCTAACTATGGCTTTCTAACTTATTTCCAGATTTAACCTCAAAGAATTACACAAGGTTTCAAGTGTGTGTGGCTTCTATTTCCCTTAACTCCTAGTCAACCATTTCACTGCATTGAACTTCTCTTATCTTGCATTTTTAACTCCTTTTCTTAAGAGCATTTTTTGTTTGTTCAAGAAACGCTTTATTTTTTTAAATCGTTTTAACTGACACAGTAACTGTGCATGTTTATGGAGTAGTGATGTTTCCATACATACAATGTATAGTGATCAGATCAGGGCACTTAGCATATTCATCAGCTCAAACATTTATCATTCCTTTGTGTTGGGAATATTCAATCCCCTCTTTTAAGCTATTTGAAGCGGCATGTTATTGTTAACTATCGTCCTCCTACAGTGTTATAGAACACTAGCATTTATTCCTTCTGTCTAACTTTTTATCCTTTAACAAATCTCTCCCGATTCCCCTGACTTTAGAGCATGTTTTTATCTCAGTGCCGAGGGTGGTGAGCCCTTCCACTTCTAAATTTGAATTTGCAAAAGATCAGCCATGAACGGTTATAGGTCTGTGGACACTTTAATCTCACTACTGAGGTGACAGTTCCATTTTAAAGATGGTGGATTGAAAAATTATAGTTAAAATTACACTCTTTCCTGAAGTGCTGATGAAATTAGTGATGGGAAAAGGAAGAAATTACTCTTTGTTTAAAATCGCTTTGTCTGTGATTTGGGAAATGGAATTATCATCAATTCTGCTTAATAATGGACAAAGTTCTAGTTATTTATTTATTTAGAGACAGAGTCTGACTTTATCACCCAGGCTGGAGTACAGTCACCTGAATTTCAGCTCCCTGCATCCTCTGCCTCCTGGGTTCAAGCAATTCTCCTGCCTCAGCCACCCGAGTAGCTGGGACTACAGGCATGTGCCACTGTGTCCAGCTAATTTTTGTATTTTTTGGTAGAGATGGGGTTTCACCATGTTGGTCAGGCTGGTCTCAAATTCCTGGCTTGAAGCTATCTACCCACCTCAGCCTCCCAAAGTGCTGGGATTACAGGTGTGAGCCAGTGTGCCCGGCCACAAACTTCTATGTATTACTTATTAGTCATACATCCATTCATGCATTCATCTATTATTTCAATAGTTTCTTACAGTTTTACCCTATGTCAGTTACTGTACTAAGCTCTGAGAATACAACAGTAAAAAAGACATGGCCCCTGCCCTCTAGGCAGCCTGACAATGCAAAGGTAATGTAATACAAGAAGAATATGGGAAAGGCAGCAAATCTGTTCATGAGGAAGATTAGGGAAGATGGTGTTTTTTGGTTTTCCACAGAGATGAGGTCTTGCCATGTTGCCCAAACTGGTCTTAAACTCCTGGGCTCAGGCATTCCTCCTGCCTTGGCTTCTTAGAGTGCTGGGGTTACAGGCCTGAATCACTGCACTGGACATTAGGGAAGATGTTCTGAAACAAACAAACAAACAAAATAGCGTGGCATCTTGATCACTGGTTTTCAAATTTTAGGGAATTCTTTAATTCTATAGCTGTAAAGCAGCCAAGAATCGTCATGTTACACAAGTATCACAGGTGATTCTAATGCAGAGATCTTCAGAGTACTCTTCAAAAATAATGTATCTTGGCTGCATTGTTTTCCTGTATGTGTTATTCTTGAAAACCAAAATGCAATATTAGTTATTTTCTTTTTGCAATGAGAAGCACAATTTGATAACTGCATTAGAGAGAAATCCATCATTCACTTTTATTTTTCTCCCATAAAAAGAGTGTGGGATTTTTGTCATGATATTCAACAATCATTTGTTGAGCTATCAAAGGGTTTGCCTCAAGACCCACCATTACTATGAAGATTTGAGCCATGCTAATGGTCAAAAATATTTCTGTAGAAAAGAGTCATGCATTTTGAGAATGTAGAAATGGATATATAAGAGAATGCATATAATTGTAATAAATAAACAGTATATGGATTTAGAGCACATTCACTTTGACAGAAAATTTCACTCCATTTCCTTTACTTAGTAATTATTTTTCTAAAGATGTAGGTGTTTAGTAACATTTTAAAGAAATAGTTTATAAAACACTTAAGCTGACATTTTTGAATTAACGTTTTATTAGAACACAATCTAATTTATAAATCTGAACCATGAAGGACCCACCAGATAATTATAGTCTTGAAGGCGCTTCAAATCTACCTTAATGGTATTGTATCAACCAATCAACCAGGGACCATGTTTAAATTTTTAAACAGCCATTAAATAATTAAACAGCATAACAAATTATGTTTTGGATAACTGTCACAGCCTAATTTTTTGAGCATTCTTTATAAAAAAAAAAAAAAAAAAAAAAAAAAAACTATAAATGGTTGGTTAGAGGTACTTCTGAAGCCAAAAATGCAAATGCAAGTCACATGGAAATCCTAAAAGGAACTTGGCATGAAACAGGGAAGGAACTTGCTGCTGGAAATAGCAGATTAAACAAAAAGTCAATCAATGTGGCTATAACTGAAGCATATGTACTTAGACACAGCAGACTTTTATGGTAAACACACTAATGGTCTAACTTTCTCTGTTCACATCAATTTTATATCCTTTCATAAATGCCTTTGTTTAACCAATTTTATGATCAATTAAACTATACTTTGCTGTGCCATGAATAAAAAGAGTAGTTTGTGACTTTTAAAATACCAGGCCAAGTGCTGCAGAAAAAAAATATTAATCTTTGCATCTTATTTCCTATCTTTGTTGACACAAATTCCTTTGTCCTACAACTGAAAGAAAACCGTTAGATGTTTTATGGTGATTGCTACTGTGCCTGTTTCATGGTGCATTTTTTCCTGAGATGTGTTTGAGAAATGTTAAGGTGGTGCTTATTATTTCCTTCTTGGATTCCATTATTCTGTGTTCCAAGTAACATTACGTGTTCATTAAATCCCAACATTTATGTGATGAAGATGTTATCACATTCTCTGCAGCACTTGTTCTTTCTTAGTGTTTTAAAAATACTCTTTTTCCATTTACATGACTTTAATTCAATCCCACATAATAAAATCATCTTTGGCTGAGAGGGTATAATGGCAAAATTCCTATAATCGTACAAGAATATACATTTTATATGGCAGGCCTAACTGTACTTTTTAGGAAATATAATGTTCTGGGGTTCTTTATTTTGAGGTTGAGCCAGATGGGAACATGGCCCAAGGAATCTAGAAAGAATTAAATCTGAAATGCTTAATCAGCTTCAAGTCTGTTTATCAGCATTGTAGCTCAACTGAAAAATAAACCCTAGTTGTAGGAACGTGAAATGTATTACACCAGTTCAATCAAAACAGTTGCTTAATTCAGTGACTATTTCAGTTAAATCATTTCTTTGACTGGGCTAGAAGGCAGAGATTAAAGCAATAGGTGTCAGTGAACTTGGTTTCTGGTTCCAGCTGCCGCTACCAGTTGTGTGGCTTTGGGAAAAGCATGTCACCTCTCTGTGCCTCTGTTTTCATAAAATGAGAGGAATGACATCCAGTAATCTCTAACATCTCTCCTAGATGTAAAATTCAATAAGTCATTTAAAGCTGTTATTCTATTAGCATCATTAAAAGGCAAATCAGAAAAGAGGATATGGAGGAAGAACATCAAAGACCTTCGACTGTGGACATGGATCTACTTCTTCTGGTATAAAATAATTGACTTATCCCAGACCACAAAGCTTACTCATTCATGGGTTGAAATCTTCGCAACATCCTCAGGTTAGGGATGAAATGAAACCTACTCCAATCTTTCTAAACCAAATATACAAGACCTCATAGTGTAGCTGTTCTAAAACATTAGATTCATACCTGGGAGTGCGCCAGTGCTGTAGCCTCTTCCTCCCTGGGAGTACTGCAAAGGTAAACAAAAAGTAAACAAGAGAAATGGAGGATATGGGAGGGTGAGGGGAAATGCAGGAGTGTAGCTCTAATTACCATCTGCAAATGTGCATATATCTGCAGGTGCCAGGGTCTATGAATTCAAAGTCTCCATAACCAATCAACCAAAAGGAGAACATTTTCACATATAACATGTGAAAACTATATTACACTTACATTTTTAGCTTGTCTCACTATATATATATACACACACATATACATATGAATTTAACAAAATGAGTTGTAATCTTCAGAATGTGACTATGGTTGCTTCAATAAATGCTAAACATAGAAATTTTAGGGCTAGGTTCATCTCTAATTTCATCCCAGAGGGCTACTGATATTAATATTTTCTGCACGGTATTAGCATGGAGTAGAACTCTAATTTCCTTGTGGGAAATGAATATTTTAAAGATCCAGCCCATTCAGTGCAACCATCATTTCCATCATAACTGATTTTCCTGTTAGACTGTATATAGGTCTTGAAGCCTTAGAAATATCACAAGGTTGTTCACAGCACAGAGGTTCTATATTCAACATATACTAGACTGAAATCCAAAATGTAACATTTCAAAACCAGAAGCAAATACAAACATCATATTATTCACAGCAGGATTTCTCAGAGGGCGAGACGATAAAGAGGAGATGTTCTGGGTGGTTTTACTCCCAGTTTTAATATAAACTCTGTAAATTTGGGAAATTAACTAAATTTCAAGGAGCTCAATTCTGTCATCTGTAAAATGGGTATAATAATACCTTCCCTTCCTGATAACAAAAGTAGTGTTGAGATCAAGAGAGCAAATTGATGTGAAATATAATGCCTAGCCCACCCATTTTAGACCATGCTTTACTAAATTGTGGTGTTCACCTAGCTTGGTCTATTCATACCAACACTGTTATTAAAATTGTCACTTGGGGGTTCAGTTATTTTAGGTGTTATTAACAGAAACTGAAGTAGGTTTTTAAAGATATGAATGATTGAGAGTGTATATACTATAGAATGAAAACAAGAAACAGTACACCCTAAGTTAATTATGTAACAAATAAGGGTAGTTCTGGTGTTAGCATTCAATTTCTCCTCATTGGAGAGTTGGCCATTTCTCTGCCTTATGGGATCTGGAACCCTTTTCTTTCCATCTCCCAATTTTGCATATCTCTTAGTGTTTGGCCTCTGTGTTTCCTATAATTACCAGACTGGTTGGAATGGTTAGTTCCCTATATCTGGCCATTTGCACTTTACAGATAATTTCTGGATTCCATGGAATTCGCATCGGCAAGTTCCACATTCCTGGTGTCCTTTGGGAAACTCTGGAATGCTGGTTCTTTCCTATCGGGAATGGAGTTTCTGCTGAATGTGCTTCCTGTTTTACTTGGTTTTTGTTTTTGTGATTATTATGTGTTAAAGGTTGTATGGGATTCCCTTGGATGAAAATATGTACCACTTCTGAGGCATTTTATTGTGAGGAACAGTTAACCTGTCTCTCTATCCTTCCCTGTCTGGTACTGCATTTCCCTACACTGATTTGTGAAAATAATGGGGGTTGGATAGACCCATTTTGGCCAAGATAAGAAAATCATTAACTTGAGTGACTTGACAATGGTTCCTCTGTTACACCAAATTTATGGAGTCCAAGGTACTTCCTGGATCCTTTCTTCGTGACCATTATCATTATAACTGTCATTTATTAAGTATCTTCTATGTTCCAAGTACTTCAAAGCTGTAATCTCATAGAATCCTCTTAAAGATTCTGCTACTGGCAGGTCTTTGTTCTTAAAGCTCCCAAGATGGTGGCAGGCCACTCTCAAGATGGTGGCGGGCCACTCCCAAGATGGCGGCAAGCCTTTTGTTCTCTGATTTGGGGTTCTTGGCCTCACGGATTCCAAGGAATGGAACCTTGGACCCATGCGGTGAGTGTTATTGCTCTATTAGAAGCTGTGGGTCACAGAAGAGAACCATGGAACTGGCAACTTGTGTTCAGCTCGATTAGGACAAACCTGGGCACTTAGCCACGCAGGAACAATGGTGAGCCTCTATCCGGATCAGGAGCAGCAACGGGTGTCTCCCTGGATCAGAAGCACAGTGGACACCCTGCCAGATCCAGAGGCATGGAAGTCAGCAGCGGGTCTCCCATGGTGGCGATCAACAGTGTTGGATGGCGAGCGAAAGCTCAGCTTGAGCTGGAACAAACATGGACCAGAAGAGTGTGCAGTTGCAAGATTTAATAGAGTGAAAACAGAGCTCCCATACAATGGAGGGGACCCAAATGGGGTTGCCACTGCTGGCTCGAATGCCTGGGTTTATATCCAGATCATTATCCCTCCCCTGTGCTCTCAGGTGATAGATGATTGACTATTTCTTTACCTCTTGCTTTTAGCCTAATTTATATTTTAGTGAGCTCTCTTTACTCCCTGATTGGTTGGGTATGAGCTGAGTTACAAGCCCCGTGTTTAAAGGTGGGTGGGGTCACCTTCCCCAGCTAGGCTTAGGAATTCTTAGTCAGCATAGGAAATCCAGCTAGTCCTGTCTCTCAATTCCACAAAGTATCTTATCTTACAGATGTGAAAATGCACACATAAAGAGATAACTTCCCTAAAATGACACAGGTAGGTGTGGTCAGGACCATGTTTTAATCCCAGTGTTATCTGCTTGGACCAAAGCCCTTGATTTAATCACAGGCCTCCATCATGCCCCTTGTCCACTACAACTGTGACCACTCAGGACTCAAATGCTTGACTATTTAATGTCTATTTTTTATGGCAGTTTTTTTTTGGCGGGGGGGCAAAGGTAAAGGTTTTAATTAAAGTTCAATTAAGTTTTATTTCCAAAATGTACACTTGCCTTTGGTCACATCTTTTTAGCAATATAGTAACGGAGTCTTCCATTTAATTCCTTAAAAAAATGTTAAAACATTATGTGTTCTTAGCATCACACGTTCTGAGTGACAAGCAGCATTAAAGGGCATTTAGTTGATGTCTGAATTTCCTCTGCAACATCTAACAAGGCTCACCTCTGTTTGAACAAAGCATCTCATTCCCTCCTCGGGAAGTAATATTGAGTGTCTGGTTACTAGGCGAAAAATGTCAGTATTAGATTGGCAAGGTAGGTGTTGGCCCAGCCAAGTCATATGGAATTAATATCTGGACATGTGACTTAGTTACTAGGATTAGTGTTGAAAAATTTATTTTGTCTTTCCCTCATCTGTTGAGAGTGTTAGCCACTAAAATATAAGAATGTAAACTTGCATCAGAGTTTTCTATTCCACTCTTTGCATTCTTCCCCCAAGGGGAAAGAGTCTACCTTACACTGGCAGGATTCCAAAAGATGGAGCTTTTCCAAAAGACATTATTGAGCCTTTATTGATGATTAGCAATGATAATAAGCTAATGTTTCTTTACATACTGTCAGGCACTGTGTTAAGCACTTTTAAGGCATTCTTTTACTTACTCCAGTGAAAGGGAAATACCACCTACGGATGTGATGAGGACTAAATGAGATAAGACAGAGCACTTAAAACCACGCCTGTCTGGGTACACCATAAGCCTCAGTGACTACAGCCATGATTATCATCAGTGACTATACTTCCTTACTCTTAAAGCAGAGGCAGGAGCAAGCTGATGGAATCGCCCTCAATATTAACTCACATTTTTTACCTGATACCATTTCCAATCTTCTGTGAAATCCTATCCAGACCCTGTACTGACTCCCCTGGTAATTTCAACAAGAAATATTCTACCTTTCACTGACGATCTGTTTTGGTAGAGGCTGATCTGTAGTCTGAGCACAAATGAAAGGGAATCCACCGGCAATCATAAAGAGTGAGCCTGGCCCATCATGATGAGAGACCGGCCCCTAACATGTTGACACAATGGCTGAACTACTTGAACACTGGAATGAACAAGTTGCAACAACTCCTGCAAGTCTCAGGGACTAATGTACAGACGATGATGTGCATTTCGCTAACAGAGTCCAGATAATATATTGCAGGAAAATCCGTAGGCCAGCCCATAACACTCAGCATTAATTTGTTTACCCCCAAAAATTAGAGGAAGGAGAACTTGGTGATTTGCAAAAAAAGAAGTTTTGGTAACAAGCTTAACCTTGGTGTGCAATTTTCCTTATTGAATTGCCAAATTTCTACCCACCACTGATCTTAATTTATACTAATGCTTCCATCTGTCTCATCTCTAGCATAGGAAATGGGAAGAGGGTGGTCTCTACCTTAACGTGGTAAGAAGAATATCCACAGGTAGTAGGTAATCTTTAAATTATAGTGTGTGATGCTGGGAATTGAATATAAGCAAATAAATAAGCTCATTACTTTTCCAGATTGCAATCAACTGTATATTTGTAAAAATGCTTTCAGTTAGCAACATTTTGAGTGGTAAAGGGATCGAAATATACCTAAAAGAAAACCTTTCATAATGGTTTAGCAAATTTCAAGATTATCTAGGGCAGTCTGCATGGCCCTCAGATCATAGTGGATTAGTAATTTCTTGTGCAGAAACTGTCAAAAAAACAGGAGGAAATCAGATGCATATCTAGAAACTTATAGAAATTGGGAATAACAGGAAAAGGAAACCTTGACTTCCTACTAGGTATATGAGGCATTTAATTTAAAACTTTATTTACTTTTTAAAAATTAACACAATACATGTTCACAATTCTAAAAATGCAAATACAATAACAAAACTTTTAATATAAACTTCGGACCCTCTCATTCCCAATTCCATTCCTTACTTCCAAACATTTAAGCAGTTTCTTCTATTTATTTCCATATTTGTATACTCTATGTATATAGCTATTTCTTGATTATTTTGAAAATTTATTGACCACTGAATAATGACCTCCTCCAGGTAAAATGAGGATATCTTTCTTTTACATCAACTCCTGTCCCCATAGGCTTAATATGATTATATAAAAATTTCTAGTTAAATCAGTAGAACTAGGACAGGCCACAAAGGCTCTTCCAGGCCGAGAACTTGGAGAGAATAATGATTTTTTTCTTGGCTAAAGTTGTGTATCCTTGGAATTACTATCAAAGCAGCAAACATGCAATGCAAAAGATCCACCTAAGCATCAGGCTATACATGTGTCAACTCTGGCTCTTGGTACCTCCCTTGGTTCCTCTCCCAAGGTGCAGCCTGGGTTCAAGGTCCTGGCAATCCACACATTGTGAGGACTCCTCTAGATCAGACCCAGCAAGGCTGTGAGGTCATTGCTGCTGAGCTGGCCTTGGTGATGGTGATAAGCATTAGTGCCACGCCAGCACTCCAGAGCTAATACACTATTAGTACATATTGATTGGGCTATAATGTACAGTTTTACAATTCTGTCTACATTTTTTTAAATCTATAAATTTAAAAAAAAGAATTATTCTTTACGTTGATTTCCCTAATACTAAAAATAATATAAGGACAACAATGAATCTTGGTACTACTTATGTAATTTAATCATTAAAAGCTACATGTAGATCTAGTATCATGACACCAGAAATTTTCTGAAGAATTTTTTTTTTTAATTTGAGACAGGGTCTCACTCTGTTGCCCAGGCTGGAGTATGCAATAGCACAATCACAGCTCACTGCAGCC
This sequence comes from Mandrillus leucophaeus, assembly GCF_000951045.1. NCBI lineage: Eukaryota > Metazoa > Chordata > Mammalia > Primates > Cercopithecidae > Mandrillus > Mandrillus leucophaeus. Next base: position 1,632 of record NW_012101874.1, on the reverse strand, counting down.
TTGAATTCTTGGGCTCATGTAATCCTCCCATCTCAGCCTCCCAAGTAGCTTGGACTACAAGTAGGCACTACCACGCCCAGTTAATTTCTAAATTTTTTGTAGAGAAGAGGTCTCACTATGTTGTCCAGGCTAGTCTTGAACTCCTGGCCTCAAGAGAGTCTATCTATCTATCTATCTATCTATCTATCTATCTATCTATCTATCTAGTGGAGACAGAGTCTCACTATGTTGCCCAGTTTGGTCACAAGCTCCTGGCCTCAAACAATCCCCTCGCTTTGGTCTACCAAAATGCTGGGATTACAGGCATGGGTCACGGTGCCTAACTTAAAAAAAAAAAAAAAGAGACTCTTTTAGAACAGTTTTAGGTTCATAGCAATACTGGATGAAACATACAGAAATTTTCCATATACCTCCTTCCCCTACACATGCATAGCTTCCCCTATCATCAACACCTCCCACCAGAGTGGTATGTTTGTTAAAACTGATGAACCTACACTGGCACATCATGATCCAAAGTCCATAGTTTACATTAGGTTTCACTCCTAGTGTTGTGCAGTCTATGGGTTTAGATAAATGTATGACATACATCTATCATTACGGTATCATACAGAGAAATTTCACTGCCCTAGAAATCCTCTGTGATCCAGCGACGGTCTTATTATGTTTTTCCACAAAACTGCCTACAATCTTCTTTAAAGCTGTATTTTAAATAGTTAATGAATTTGACATTTCTGACAACCTTTATTGTCTTTTTCTCTGTTGATCATAAAAGCCATAATATTTTTACTGAGAAAATACTCTCATATGTGCTGAGGTATTTTGTAACTGCAGAGTCAATTCTGCTCAATGAAGGATATTCTTAAGGGAGTTATTGAATTGTATAAATATTTTGGTCTAGTTATTTTAAAGGTACTATATCATACCCTTTATTCAGAGTGCCTCCTTTTTTTTCCAAATACATTTTAGGAGACACAAAACATTGAATAAGTTTTTTCTATCTGCGATTATTTTAATATTTTGCCAACTTTGACACTGCAAAAATCATAGCCTTCTTAGTTTTATTTTATTCTCACATGTAATATAAATCACCATTTTAAAGTGGAGGTCCTTGAAAAGATTTTTCTTGCAAGTTGAGATATTTAAAAACACAATTACAGAATTTCAAAATTAAATTTTGTTCACCAGGCAAGGTACCATGTTTAATTTGTTCTGTTCCCTCCTTGTTTTTGTAGGAATAAATTATATCTTTGTATCTGAAAAATTTGTTTTTAATAACTATAATCACTAAATAGTTCAAGAACGTTTGGTGCTCCATTTCTTTTGAATATTTTTCTAACTATTTTTGAAAACTTAGATTTCTCATTTTGGTATCATTAAATTTAGACTTCTCATTTGATATCATTATTTTAAAAAGTTCTTCAAAGACTTAAATATTTATAAAATCTAATTTAAGATAAGCAACAAAGAGAGAAAATAGATACTTCCAGTATATAATTTTTTGTTTAACTTTCTTAACATCAGCTTCATATAAACAAATATGTTATGGTTCACTTCAAATATATATATATTTATGTATATACAACTACTTAATGTATATTAAACTGCTTAATATATATTATATATAAATATATA